>NC_133617.1:334564899-334900732 GCF_048593235.1 Sminthopsis crassicaudata | reverse complement strand
GAAGATATTGACTTCGAGTTTCTGCTCAAACAATACAAATTTTAAAAGAATGTGAAATATCTTTTCAGCAGTTCCACAGGCCATCTTGAATGCATTAATGTATATTTATGGATCTTTTGTGTTTTAAAGACAACTTTTGTTATGGAAGAAATAAATAGCTGTCTTATACGTGAAATCTACTACTAATGAAGCAAACAGTAACAGAAAGTTAAAAGGAAAATTATTAAATACCTCAAGGCAACAAGGAATTCAGAGCAGTGGGCCTCAAATTCAAATCCCACTTATGGACAAATTTCCTAATTAAAAAAAAGACAATACTTATGGGTACACATTTCTAAATGGACTAGAATCTCTTAGCTTCCCCCTTATTGCTTTATTAGAGGAAAATGAGATTAAGGAGGTAAGATGAAAGTGCATGAACCTACTTGCTGACTAGCAAGTACTATAAAAGACAAGGGGATGAGATCAAAATACATACCTCCTTTCTCTACACTTTTCCTACACTTTACACTTTACACATACCCTGAAGATAAGTAAGACTGAAAACAATAGGATCATTCAGACTGACTGGGAACACATTTCAATAATTCTCCTCTGTGGTGCTATATTCATAGTACAGCATCATAATTAGACCTATATTATCCCTCTATCTTCTACTATATCATATTAATTTCTGTTTTCTATAACTGTGGGAATTGGCTTACTAATCAGTTCTTTGTACAATACAAGTTTTACAATGGTAAATATAAATAATATACAATCCCTATAAGGATACACATGAGAAAACCCACAGAGAACTTCAGCTAAAGAAAAATTCTGTACCCCAAAACATGTTTGTAGCCCATGGACATTGGCAGCTCAACATAGTTATTCTTCAGGTGTTTAAATGGTAAGGCATCGACTTTCACTAATCACAGTGTTTTTCCATGAGGAGTTAGATTCTTAATAAGAAAGGCAACTAGACACCACACAAAAACCACCACATAAATTCTGGAAACAAACCAACTGGCACACTTGCAATACAAGGGCCATAATTCCCAAATTAGTGTCAGGTTTAATAAAAAATGACAAATAGCTTACTAAATAGGTAAAAGGTCCACAACTCATACAGAACTAATAAAACAAGTAATATTCCAATAGAGTGAATAAAGAAACCCAATCCAGTAGACAAGTTCTTTGGCAGGGTCCATGATCTTCAGAAGTCTAGAAAGCATCTCAGACAGATATGTATGGATCAGGGCATACATTCAAGTATTTCCTCAATTACCTGCAGGTTCAAAATGGAGATTTTTCTAGGTAATTCTGCTGCTAATACTTACCAGTGAAAAGGCTTAGCATAATTTAATAAATTTGTGAACAAATTTAATCAGGTTGGCCTTCCAATAATTAGTTCATGTGATGAAAACCCATTCAGAATTTATGGATCTAATCTAATTCCTGAGAGCTTCATGAGGTCCTGACTTGGAAAATGAACCCTTCTGTCCCTTAACCTTATCAGAGAGATTTTTGAACAGGAAAATGACATGTTTTAAATTCTTTATAATTATTAATGCAATTTTACATGTAAAACTCTTCAGCCAAATACTTGGAAAGTTTATTTTTAAAAGATACTAAAAGCCAGTATGTCCCATTTTGAAACATTTTGGAAGCTGTCCATTTTTATAGATTCTAGTCTAGATTTCTAACAGTTCAATCTTGTTGCTTTCTCAAAGTTTACTATTGCAATAAATTTTTAAACACTTTTATATCTTTATCTTATGACTTGTTTTGAAGATAAATATTTTATCTTCATATTATCCTGAAAGAATAGTTTTTCAAGGGCCTAATCTAATTTATGAATATTTGTATCTACACATACATAACACGTTAGCAGAAGAATAGCAAGTCTACAAATTCATTTACTTAGATACTCAGGAAACAGAGTTAACCACACATTCAGATTAAAAGTAGTAAGATCTTTCAATCTTGAATCCTATTATAGCAATTTAGATGTTTTAGTATCAATAGATAAATTAATAGGCTTAGCATTACAATGATAAACTTCCACTGTTCACCTGAACTAATAAAAATTTGCTATGAAAGGAAAAAAAGAGGCACATGGTTTTGACGATATCAAGATTATCCCTCCAAAGACCTAGACAGATCTAACATAAGCCACAACAGGGGAAAACTCTCTTTAGTTCTGTTTGATTCCAGACATGTCATATTTAATAGTTAATCTTGCAGTAAAGTTTCACGTTTATTCACAGGTTATCAAAGCCAAGACTAGAATTAACCAGGTAGGGAAATTTTCTCTTCAGAAAGGAAATAATACAATGGGAAAATTGAATTAAGAGGATCCTACTTTTACTTATACAAAATCATTCCCTTAACTTTCCCCAGATATAGACATCCACCTATAATAGTCACCAGACCACAATCTCATCAGGCAGCACAAGGTATTCCATTTGAATGATGGGTTATGAACTAACATAATTGTCAATTCAGACAATCATACTTGAAATCAAAATTCAGAATAATATCAAATTATAGCCCCATACTAATTTTTTCAAATAGTAAAATTATATTCACAACTTAGAGCTAGATTACTATCATTTTTCTCATGTTACAAGAATAGTCTACAATGAGCATATATAAGGTAGTCTTATTTACCCCTTATTTATTATATAAAAATAATTACATTCTAGAATTTTACACAAACAATGAATACATGATAGCAGAGTCCAAACCCCAGAAAAAATGCTATCTACAACAAGCATTCAATTTGTACCACCTGTTTACTTCCAAAATACATGAAATCTTTGAATCTAAAGTCTATTATTAACAAGTTGGCTCAAGGATATGACTCCCAATACATATTATTTATTAGCAAGTACAATTTCATAATTTTATAAGCAATAATCAAGGAATACATCAGATAAAACTCACTCTATACTATAAGTAAACTTGTAGGTCCCCCAACTTTAACTGGGAGTGATCTTGTTTTCTCAAACTATAGTACTTTAGAAATTTACAAGGTATTGACAGTTAGTATGATAAGATCTTATGATTTTACCTAGAAAGAAAATCTCAAAGATAAGGATAATTAAAGAAGTCTTTAGTTAGCTACTTTTTAGCTATTTTTTTCTCCTAACAGTAAGTTATTATTATTATTATCCATTTTAAAACAAAATATACTCGATTATTTAAGAGTTTTCAGACAGTCTGACTACATTTTTTAAATATTTAATTTAGCATTTAATTATCTGTGTTAAAACAGAGTTGAGACCTCTTGGATAAGGGAATACCCCCCTGAACTACGGGTGATAATTATTTTAGATATAGGCTTGAGTTTGTGTACTAAGCACATAAAGCAATTCTACCCTTTAGCTAGATTGTCAAAATGGATACAATTTGATCCCTTCAATGGTAAGTCTACTTTTTAGTCATTAGAAAAGACCTTTACATTTAGAGTATAAACAAACATGTTAAATTTATAAATGACCTAAAAATAATGTGATTTTAAACATTCTCCTCCCTTTTTCACCACCATATCACTATCATGAAAGAAAGAAAGAAAGAAAGAAAGAAAGAAAGAAAGAAAGAGCCGCCGCCGCCGCCGCCGCCGCCGCCGCTACGCCGCCGCCGCCGCCGCCGCCGCCGCTACGCGCCACAGCGCGCCGCCATGCCGCCGCCGCCGCCGCCGCCGCCGCCGCCGCCGCCGCCGCCGCCGCCGCCGCCGCCGCCGCCGCCGCCGCCGCCGCCGCCGCCGCCGCCGCCGCCGCCGCCGCCGCCGCCGCCGCCGCGGCCAGCCGGCCAGCCAGCCGCGGCCAGCCAGCCAGCCGGGGCCAGCCAGCCGCGCCGCCGCCGCCGCCGCCGCCGCCGCCGCCGCCGCCGCCGCCGCCGCCGCCGCCGCCGCCGCCGCCGCCGCCGCCGCCGCCGCCGCCGCCGCCGCCGCCATGCTGCTGCCGCCGCCGCCGCCGCCGCCGCCGCCGCCGCCGCCGCCGCCGCCGCCGCCGCCGCCGCCGCCGCCGCCGCCGCCAGCGCCGCCGCCGCCGCCGCCGCCGCCGCCGCCGCCGCCGCCGCCGCCGCCGCCGCCGCCGCCGCCGCCGCCGCCGCCGCCGCCGCCGCCATGCCGCCGCCGCCGCCGCCGCCGCCGCCGCCGCCGCCGCCGCCGCCAGCGCCAAGGCCGCCGCTACGCCGCCGCCGCCGCCGCCGCCGCCGCCGCCGCCGCCGCCGCCGCCAGCGCCGCCGCCATGCCGCCGCCGCCGCCGCCGCCGCCGCCGCCGCCGCCGCCGCCGCCGCCGCCGCCGCCGCCGCCGCCGCCGCCGCCGCCGCCGCCGCCGCCGCCGCCGCCGCCGCCGCCGCCGCCGCCGCCGCCGCCGAGAAAGAAAAGAAGGAAGGAAGGAAGGAAGGAAGGAAGGAAGGAAGGAAGGAAGGAAGGAAGGAAGGAAGGAAGGAAGGAAGGAAGGAAGGAAGGAAGGAAGGAAGGAAGGAAGGAAGGAAGGAAGGAAGGAAGGAAGGAAGGAAGGAAGGAAGGAAGGAAGGAAGGAAAGAAAAGGAAAGGGGAGGATATATCACACAGGTCTGAGAGCAATTTTGTATTTTTCTTTTTCATAAGTTATTGCTATAGCCAAAAAATCCATCATCAAATGACCATCCTACATATGTTGTGTGCCTCTCTACTCTTGATTTCCCCATATGTAAAGCCTTTTTAGTATGATGGCACTTAGAAAAGTTTATGCTTTGCTGGTGTAATCTTCAAAACTCAGGGTTACCTCTGGATGAACCTTCAGGGTAGGACACTGTGCAGAAGTGGATACACTCTGCTATTTTCCTGATATACAAATGTTTATCACTAGTTCATTAATGCAAGTCATGAATGCCCTCTCCTCAAAAAAAAAAACCCTATTCAATATGCCCAAAGGGCTATCAAACTGTGCATACCCTTTGATCCAGCAGTGTTTCTATTGGGTCTATATCCCAAAGAGATCTTAAAGGAGGGTGACCCACATGTGCAAAAATGTTTGTGGCAGCTCTTTTGTAGTGGCAAGAAACTGGAAACTGAGTGGATGCCCATCAGTTGGAGAATGACTGAATAAGTTATGGTATATGAATATTTATAAGAAACTATCAGCAGTATACTTTAACATATTTAACATGTATTGGTCAACTTGCCATCTGGGGGAGGGGGTGGGGAGAAGGAAGGGAAAATTGGAACAAAAGGGTTTTGCAATTAAGTTAATGCTGAAAAATTACCCATGCATATATCTTGTAAATAAAAAAAGCAAAAAATAAAATAAAACAAAATATTTTTAAAAAAGAATAAAAAAGAAAAGAAAAGAAATGAAATGATCAACAGGATGATTTCAGAAAGGCCTGGAGAGACTTACATGACCTGATACTAAGTGAAATGAGCAGAACCAAGAGATCATTGTACACAGCAACAACAAGATTATATGATCAATTCTGATGAACGTGGCTCTCTTCAACAATGAGATGATTCAGGTCACTTCCAATAAACTTGTGATGGAGAGAGCCATCTACACCCAGAAAGAGGTGTTAGATGATAGCTGTAGATGTAGAAGAGATTTTCACTTTTTTTGTTGTTGTTTGCTTACTTGTTTTTTTCTTTTCATTTCTTCCTTTTTTTGATCTGATTTTTCTTGTGTAGCATGATAAAGTGGAAATATATTTAGAAGAATTGCACATTTTTAACATAGATTGGATAACTTGCTATCCAGAGAAGGGGGGAAGAAGGAGAAAAATTTTGAAGACAAGGTTTTGCAAGGGTGAATGTTGAAAACTATCTTCTCATGTATTTTGAAATAAAAAGCTATTTTTAAAAGAAGAAAACCTAGTTCAAATTACTAAATATGTACTTGAAAGTAACATATTTTTTAAGTCTTCTCTAATTCAAATAACTGTTAGCCCAAATTAAATAGACTTCTAAGATTCTACTGTGTCTTGAAATTTGTAGCATTTATATTACAAGATTATCAGAGTTAAAAAGGTATTTATTTGTCCTTGCTGAAATCTAAATCAGAATATAAAGAAACCAAAAATCCACCTTACATTAACAACACTACCTTATGGAAAGTCTGGCAAAAATTAGTTTAGACTGAGAGTTAACCAGAGCTTCATGAACCCTAAAGAATATGTGTATAGATTTTGAGGGAAGTCAGAGGAGGCCTGTGAACTGGATGAAAAAGAATCATATCATTATTTCAACATAATTGGTTTCTTTTGTGATCCTATGTGTTTATTTTATGAATTTAAAAACATTATTCTGAGAATTCCATACATTTTACCAAACTGTCAAAAAGATCTATGAAATAAGAAAGGTTAACAACCCCTGGCTTAAGAGCAAGCATCTTACACCACAAGCCACAATAAATTTCAAATGCACACAAGACCTAGAAACAAAAAGTCACAACATAATTAGAGAAGAAGAGGAGGAGATATCTTTTACAGCTATTGTTGGAGGAAGAATGCTTGGCCAAAGAAGGGACAAAGAGAATAATAAGAGATTAAATAGATATTTTGATTACAAATGTAATCAGGTTTTCATTCAAGCCTGGGGCATTTTCTGCACTGATTCCTATGTGGAAAAAGAGACTCCAGAATGAACAAGAGAAAGCTGAGCACAATGTGACACTGACAACCTGTGTCAGGAATAAAGATATTACCAAAATAATAGCACAAAGTTCCAGACACTGAAGAAAATGAAAGATGCTGATAACTGTAGACAGGTTGGGAAAACAAGCTCCTCAACATGTCCCTGATATGTAACTTACCTCTTCAGAGAGAGACTTTTCACCTCGATGAGAATAAGACTTTTTTCTCTCTTAGTTTGAGCCTTCATATCTTACTTGCCATCTGGCAAGTTCATTCACTCGTGTATATTTTTAGTACATTCTAATATAAATAATTTCAAGCAGTTTGCTTGAATAAATGACTTATTAACTATTCCCTATTCCCTATTTGTGATATAATACTAGTGTTTCATAGGAAAGTATTTCATTGATAAGAATAAGTTAAAGTGATTAGGGGTGACTTTTGTTTTAACCCAGCTACAGTCAAAGCAGAAAAGTAGTCTCCTTTGAAGAGGAGTGGAGTAGATTACACAAGAAATGTATTTATGTTCTTTCAAGCTACAATTAAACATACATAGTTTACATGAACATACATATCTTACATATAAAATTAGAAAACTTTTATAACAGTTTCTCCAATAAGGATTTCATTTCTAAGCTATATAAGAATATATATTTATATACATATATGTATATATATATATTTAATTCACATATAAAAAAAAAAAAAAAAGAGCCACTCTTCAGTAGATAGGGGATAAGACATATGAAGAAGCATTTCCACAGGAAAAAATTCAAACTATTAACAATCATAAGGGGGAAAATCATTACAAATGACTAGCAATAAAATAAATGTAAATTAAAACAATTTTGAGATTCTATTTTATGCCTTACAGCAAATATGGTGAAAAAGGAAAATGATGATTCTTGGAATTCATGTGGGAAAAATGGACATTAATTAAGGCAAGCAGATGGTACAATAGACTGGAGTCAGGAAGACCTGAGTTCAAATTCAACCTCAGACACTCACTAACTGTGTAATTCTGGTATAAGTCACAACCTCTGTTTCTTTCAATTTCCTTGACTGAAAAATAGAAGTAATAAGAACACTTACCTTTCAGGTTTGTTGTAAGGATAATATTTGTAAAATGCTTAGCACTATGTTTGCATTTAATAATATAGATATAGATGTTTATTCACACACACACACACACACACACACACACACACACACACACATACTCATAGTTTGTGTGTATGGATCTGTGAATTAGTTCAGCCATTCTGGAAAACAATTTGAAACTGTACCCACAAAGTCACTAAATTGTTTATATTCTTTGACCCAGTCACATTGCTACTAGGCATATACATCAAAGAGATAAAACAAAGAATCTATAGGGACAACTTGTCAACATTTTTTAAATAGAAAATGGCATTTGTGATTGTTGTTCAGTTGTTCAGTCTTGTCCAACTTTTATGGCCCCATTTGGGGTTTTCTTGGCAAAGATACTGAAATGATTTGCCATTTTCTTCTATAGCTCATTTAATAGGTGGGGAACTGAGATAAACAGGTTTAAGTGACTTGTCCTAGATTGAACAGATGGTGCCTGAGGACAGATCTGAATTCATGAAGATAAGTCTTCCAAGTTCCAAGTCCAGTACCCCATTCATTACACCATCTAGCTGTCCTACAAAATGGAGCAGAAGCTATCAGTTGCAGAATTGTTGAACCAATTATGCTATGTGAATGAAATGGAACATTATTACACCATAAGAAATAAAGAAAAAGAATATTGTGGAACCATAAAAAATGGATTCAAAGAAACTTGAGAAGTTTTATATGAACTAATGCAGAGAACATGAACAGAATCAGAAGCATAATTTATATTTTTATATATATATATACTATACTTATAATTGTAATTTATGCATAAAAAAGCTTGGAAACTGTCTAAGAACTATGACCATTACAATGAATCCAGAGGACAGATAATGCAGCATATGTCCCATCTCCTCACAGAGAGGTAATAAACTATAGGTGTAGAATAAAGGCATATATTTTTGAAAATAGACAATCTGTGGAGGAGGAAGGAATTTGTGTACAAAGGAGAACTAAAGATCATTATTGATCACAAAATAGAAAATTTTGATTACATCAAATTAAAAAGTTTTTGCACAAACAAAACTAATGCAAACAAGATTAGAAGGGAAGTAACAAATTGGGAAAACATTTTTACAGTTAAAGGTTCTGATAAAGGCCTCATCTCCAAAGTATACAGAGAATTGACTTTAATTTATAAGAAATCAAGACATTCTCCAAATGATAAATGGTCAAAGGATATGAACAGACAATTTTCAGATGATGAAATTAAAACTATTTCCACTCATTGAAAGAGTGGAATCCACTATTGATCAGAGAAAGGCAAATTAAGACAATTCTGAGATACCACTACGCACCTGTCAGATTGGCTAAGATGACAGGAACAAATAATGATGAATGTTGGATGGGGATGGGAAAACTGGGACACTGATGCATTATTGGTGGAGTTGTGAAAGAATCCAACCATTCTGGAGAGCAATCTGGAATTATGCCCAAAAAGTTATCAAAATATGCATACCCTTTGACCCAGCAGTGCTACTACTTATATCCCAAGGAAATACTAAAGAAGGGAAAGAGGCCTGTATGTGCCAAAATGTTTGTGGCAGCTTTTTTTGTAGCGGCTAGAAACTGGAAAATGAATGGATGCCCATCAATTGGAGAATGGTTGGGTAAATTATGGTATATGAATGTTATGGAATATTATTGTTCTGTAAGAAATGACCAACAGGAGGAATACAGAGAGGCTTGGAGAGACTTACATCAACTGATGCTGAGTGAAACAAGCAGAACTAGGGGATCATTATACACTTCAACAATGATACTGTATGAGGATGTATGCTGATGGAAGTGGATATCTTCAACATAGAGAAGAGCTAATCCAATTCCAATTGATCAATGATGGACAGAATCAGCTACACCCAGAAAAGAACACTGGGAAATGAGTGTAAACTGTGAGCATTTTTTTTTTGTTTTTCTTCCCAGATTATTTTTACCTTCCGAATACAATTCTTCCTTTGCAACAACAACAACAAAATTGGGTTCTGCATATATATATTGTACCTAGGATATACTATAAGATATTTAATATGTATGGGAATGCCTGCCATCTGGGGAAGGGGATGGAGGGAAGGAGGGGAAAAATTCAGAACAGAAGGGAGTACAAGGGATAATGTTGTAAAAAAAAAAAAAATTACCTATGCATTTGTACTGTCAAAAAATGTTATAATTATAAAATTAATAAAGAAAGAAAGAAGAAAGAAAGAAGAAAGAAAGAAAGAAAGAAAGAAAGAAAGAAAGAAAGAAAGAAAGAAAGAAAGAAAGAAAGAAAGAAAGAAAGAAAGAAAGAAAGAAAGAAAGAAAGAAAGAAAGAAAGAAAGAAAGAAAGAAAGAAAGAAAGAAAGAAAGAAAGAAAGAAAGAAAGAAAGAAAGAAAGAAAGAAAGAAAGAAAGAAAGAAAGAAAGAAAGAAAGAAAGAAAGAAAGAAAGAAAGAAAGAAAGAAAGAAAGAAAGAAAGAAAGAAAGAAAGAAAGTAGACAAATAGACAATCTGTGAATTTGTTTTGTTTGACTATGTTTATTTGTTACAACAATGTAGGGGGACAGAGATTAATGACAGAAACATCCCAGAAAAAGAAAATAAGGTGGGGGGGAGGAAGAGGACACTTGAAGCATTTTTACATGAACAGAAAAGAAAGGAAATTCAAGTGAGACACAAAAAAGGTGGATAGCTTTGAACCTAATATGTTAAATTTAGATAGATTTTTATATACATTTATATTTTTTTCAAAACACACAAATAAGTTATCATTCATTTTTTTATTTTCATTACCAAGACCTAGTATAGTGACTGTCCCAAAGTTGAAGCTTCTACTCATAAAAACCACAGAAGAATTAAAAAATTTGTATTTGCCTTTCTTTGGAGTATTTTTTTGTTTGTGTTCTTTTTGTCGTTACTTTGGAAGGTTTTTGCTATTCTGTACTTGTCTCCCGGTTAGCAGAATCATTCTATATTCTAAGAACCTAAAAACTCCAGGCTCTAAAATCTGATTTTGACAACAGACCCAACAACACGAATATAGCAGAAAGATCCACAAAAGAGTTTAAAATCAATAAAAATATATTTGACAACAGGAGGCGATTTTTTACATATCATCAGGAAATAATAAGGTGAAATACACTTTTATTTCACATTAGTCTTTATTTTTAGCTGACTTTTCTCTATAACTTCCTTCCACCCATCCTCTCTTTTTCCTAAAGTTGTGAGTTTCAGCAGGTCAAAAAGAGTTCAGTAGTATACAGAAACTGTTAACTGCTGAATGGATCTGTCAGACTCCTGTATTTAAGGAGACAGAATTGCATATTACAAGAAAATGATTGTTCAGCTACCTTTTCATTAACAATTTATCTAAAAGGAGACAGACTTAACTGCTTCCACTGAAGTTGGGAAGCAACAAATTGAATGTGTTCCATAAGGATTATGTCATACTTCAAACATATGGTGAGCTACAAGTACAGAGACATCAAGCTGGGAAACAGTAAAGGTCTCATGATTGTTTGGTATCTCTTTAATTGAATACCCATAAATAGCCCTTCTAAAAAAGGGGGAGACTTGTTATCTGCAAAATCTTGATTTGAAATACTGTAACAACTAGAGTTTATGTTTTTTTGAAGCCCTGAAAAATTGAAGAACCATTATCTCCTAAGGACCTTCACTAAAGGTTATTAGAGAAGCATCTTCTTTAACAAGCCGAAGCCAAAGACAGCTCCTTTCAGCCTTGCTACATTAATAGCCCAGTGCAAATATATAGGGGAAAAAAGTAGGAGGAGGAAAAGGAAGAGAAGGAAAGCTGACTAATTCCAGACCTGATGCAGAATGGCCTCTCCATTGAGTTAGCAGCCTAACGATAAGAGGGTGCCTGAGTTTACATGTTATCCCTTGGCAAGGAAATCATAATAATTTATCCTACAAGTAAAAGCCATCTGATTGGCAAAATGCTTTCACAATACTGTTTCCTTGGGTTCTTTGAACAACCCTGTTAAGTACACAAGGCAGGTATTTTTCTTTTCCATTTTCACATCAAAGGAAATCACAGCTCCCTTACCCAGACATTCACTGTTTGGAATAGTAGAGTCACTGTTTACTATGGCACACTTGCTAGCAAAGATGAATAGATTTGTTTTTTCTTTGTTCTCACTATACCTACTCGAATACTTCAGAAACCTGCTTTTTTCATCTATATGAATAGCTCCTCCATTAATGAGGTCAGTGCTCTCCCTGTAACCGAGTAAATGACTTTTGAAATGTTCTGGGGCCAAAAAAAATTATTCCTTGAAACCAGTCTTAACACATGTTAAAAAAAGAAACCTAATTCCCCAGGAGACATTTATCACTTTGATCATCATCATCATCATCATCATCATCATCAATCCTGGCTTTGAACAGCCCCATCAACAATTTTTCTCAAATAAATACATAGCAAAAGGCTTGATATTTACTAGCTTATAACTTTAGGCTATCAGTTAACCTCCAACTGTTTCTTCATCTGCAAAATGGGGGTTGTAATAGTGCCAATAAGTAGATCCCAATTTTTGGAAATAATGAATTTTCTGAAGGGGTCACATTATTTGAATTTCCACTGGGCTAGAATCAATCTCCTATTTTACATAATTATCATTTTGAGTAGTGAGACTTTAAACATATGCAACCATCTTATTATTCATTATTCATATTAATCAATTCTTAGCTGTGTCTAACAGAGTTGTAAGGACCAAATGACATTATATTATGGGTGTGTGTGTGTGTGTGTGTGTGTGTGTGTGTGTGTGTGTGTGTGAGACTATCTGTAAGCTTTAAAGCACTATAAAAATGTCATTATTATCACTATTATTAATTTTTCTTTTTTTGGTACTTCTATTGATTTAAAGTCACAGACTACCACAGACCACCACACAAAAAATTAGCATGGTCACTTTACAAAAAAAAAAAAAACTTACAGGATTCAACCTTTTGTCCTGAATATTCCTCAGAGTGAGGCAACTGGCACTATAGTGCATAGATTGCCAGGAGTGGAGTCAGGAAGGTGTCTTCCTGACTTCAAATCCATCTTCATACATTTACTAGCTATATGACCCTGGGAAAGTCATTTAACTCTGTTTGCCTCAGTTTCCTCTTGTGGAAGAAGAAAGAAATGATTAATTACTCAACTATCTTTGCCAAACTATCTTTGGGGTTAGGAAGAGTCAGACATGATTGAAAATAACTGAACAACAAAAATTCTTCCGAGTGGAAATCTCTTATGTGTACTTAAAACTCTATTTTTCCAGTCCCAAAACATTTTTCAGTTAATTCTCTCATTGTGAATTAGAAAGACATGAGAAGTAGTTGCAATAGACATTAAATGCTATTATATTTAATATAGCTAATGCTTCTCTCACAGAAAATCTCTGAAAGTTACATCTAGCATCAAATTCTATTCTAAAATAAATTTATCTATCATAGTGCAATTGCTTCTTGATTCTACTCTTACAAGCCCTTTATTCTATTGTTGAAGTCTTCTTAGAAGTCTGACTTGAGGGAAGGCTCCCAAATAAATTATCCCTGATTCTTCAGACTTCGTTATCATGTCGTCTTATGGGTTGCTCCCAACATACATATACCTTTTCAACCCTCCTTTTATATATTGTCTTTTCTCATTAAAATGTAAACTCCTAGAGAACGGGTACTCTCTTTTTTTACTTATATTTGTATACCTAGAAATTAGCACTATAACTAGTACACATAGATGCTTAATAAATGCTTGTTTACTGACTGACCACTTGAATTTAGGTTAATATTTACTCAAAATCTCCAGTTCAAGCCTTCAATGAATATATCTTCTTACAAATCATATTTGACATATGAAATTAATAAAAGGCATTTAATAAAACAAGACAAAAAGTGAATAATTTAAAAAAATCACAACCCCTACTACTCTAGCCAACATTATACACAGAGTCCCATTCCACTAGTGGAAGAGTGAACATTTGTAATCCAAACACTTAGGGTGGAATCCTAGCTGAAACATCTTTCTGATTTAAAAGATCCTATTTGTTGCTTTTCTACAGTTTCTAGCATCATCTGTTGAATTGCTTCTTTTGCAAAGATGTTGTTTCACTTTAGATTATAGCTAAAATCAACTTCCTTCTTCTAGGTTAGGGTTCTTGAGGTCCATGATTCTTGCAGAAGTCTCTGGAGAGATTTTGGGATATCTGTTGACTCACGAAAAAAATGTATCTTTATCTTCACTAACATCTAAATAAAGTTTAGCCTTTCCCTTAATTATTTTAAAAATATTCTGAAAATGAATACAGAGACTTCAGCAGAATGCTAAAAAAAAAAAAAAAAAAAAAAAAAGTCCATAATACAAAACAGCAACAACAACAACAAAAAAAAAAGTTTAAGAATACCTGGAATAGTGTTTATAGATTTTTTTCAGCCAGTTTAAATTTTTAAGACTATTTCATCACTTTAGTGAGGCAAATCCAAAGCCTCATTCAGACTACAAAGAGTCTGTCAAATCTTTCTTACTCTTTCCCTTTTCCTCTAGTAAGAATTCCCACAGATTGACTTATATTGGAGTTGGGATGAGCAAATTTTTTTCAGTTCACATAATGTTCCTGGTAGCTAATGTCCCCTACATACCATGGTTATGCAGATTACTTTTGAACTTTACTTTAAAATAAAGGGGTGAAATATAATGTGACTTTTGTCCTGCATTACTACAGTTGTCTTTAAATTCATGCCCTCCATGTGTTTGTGTGTGTGTCTGTGTGTCTATGTGAGGTTACTAATTAATGGTTTAGAGGGAAAATTAATGCCTTCAAATCTTCAATTACAGAAGAAGGGAAGACTAGATAGGTCATAGTAGTCAATGTCATTTCAAGAGGGCAGCTACAAAAATTCAAGACTTCTCTTATCAAGACCAACCCTAAGAAAATCTATTAATTGACATTTATCATTATTGCCTGAAAATTTTTTACAACTCCTAACCTCATAACTTTGACTCTAGATGCACTCATGATGGTAGTTAGCACTCAACTAATTCATACTTCACAGCACAGCACCACCTCTCTTAAAAAAATTAATTTAAAAAAAGAATCAAAAAAATTTAAAAAGAATTTTTTAAAAAGTTGATCAGTGTCAACCCCCCTAAAGAAATAGTTGCATTTTAAGACACAAAATACTTAAAATACTTTAAGACACAAAAGAAACGGTTGGGAACTTTTCTGAAGCCATTTCAATCTCATCAATGATAGACCATCTGAGGCAACATATTACTAATAGTAATAAATAGAGAACCAGCTTTGGAATTCACAAGAATTAAGTTCAAATACTATTTCTAATGCATACAGCAGGGGGTCTATATGAGTCATTTAATCTTTCGGTATCCCAAGCAACTTTATAAATCTATAAGTTATAAAAGAGGCTGATCTGTAGCACTGGAGTAAATTCCATATACTGATAAAATCACAGGTCATATCAAAAAAGTCTTGGGGGAGGGAACAACTATTCCACTTAATCATAAATTCAGCCCTAACGCTCACATCATAGTGTCCAATAGAAGTACCAATGGATCTGTGTCATAGCTGGACATGTCCTTTATGTCTGCCTTATAAGTTGCCAGGCAGTTGAAAGAATAAATAGAAGATCGATCAAAGGTATTATTCAGCAGAACTCTCCATATGTGCTATAGGGCTTCAAGAGTAAAAAGGAAGCTAGACTTTTAGGCAGAGGCTGAAGTTTCAAAGACTGGTCCTAGTACTTACTAAGTACTCCATGACCTCCATTTAATCTCTGTAGGCTTCAGCTTCCTAATATGATTAAAAAGACAGACAGAGAGAGAGAGAGGGGGGGGGGGGGACAGGCTAAATGATTTCTAGGATATCTTTCAGCTTTAAAGTTATAAGCCTAGGAACTCCCTTTGTAGGCTGTCTGATCAGTAGCATTTACTTAACATTGTCATAAGAAAACACAATGAAAGCAGATACATGGTTGTCATTTGTTTTGTGACACATAAAGTTTAAGAACTATAATTTAAGCATATGTAAATTCATGAATATTCAAAGAAAAGAGAGAGAGAGAGAGAGAGAGAGAGAGAGAGAGAGAGAGAGAGAGAGAGAGAGAGATGAGAACATATACATGTGTCCCACATATGAGAAGGGCAGTGCTACCCTAAGCAAGCGGAGACATTCATGTACCTTACATGGTCTTATTCCTGCCAGCTTCCCTGTACATTTAGTGGTATATTCTTTTCAAAAATCTTCTCAAAAAATCTTTAAAAAAAATCTATGGTAAGTTGTAACTTGATTGACATTGTATCTAACAGGCTGTATTTCACATATAGTTTTCTAATAAACTGAGTGTGTAGATGGAATGCAATTTTAAAGTAATCAGTACTAAATTAAGCTCCTAGAATAGCCTTAAAATTGAGGTAGGATTGAAGGAATTTTTTTTCCATTCCTATTCATTTTCCCCGGAGTCTTCTGGTCACATATCAGCATGTACCAGGGCTACTTTAATGGACTGAAGAATGTTCAAAACACTTAGGAGTTATATCCACAAATATTCACCTCAGGAATATTTTATAGCCAAGGAGTCTTCACAATTTCTTTGATTTAGAACAAAACTTAACAGTCAGTAAAAAAAAAAAAAAAACCAGCTTCAAAAACACTGAACTTACCCTAGGAAATAGCACCTGGAGATAATTCTTCATTTTTTATTTTAGCAAACCAACTTTCTTCTCTCTGATCAGCATGGCTTAAATTTTATTTCTATAAAGTAGTTAGAATATATTAACGAATAAAAAAGCAGTATGATCTAATTGAGAGGAAAGTAGACTTGAAGTCAAGAAGACCTGAAACCAGGTCCCATTTCTAACTGCATGCTAGCTATGAACAAGTCACTTGATTTCTCAGTGTCCTGGGCAACTTCCCAAGGCTAACTTGAAAAGAATGTGCTGATCTACATTGGCTATATGCTTCATTCTTGAATCACCACATCCTTAAAAAAAATCAGTATCTACCTTTGTCTTTTTACTATGCCTCAGTTCTAATTGGCCACTTTCTTCTTTTATGCTACTAATTTCTCCCATCTTTCTATTAACTCCTCCCTTAAGTATCCCTCCAAACTCCATATCTAACTGTCATCATCCTTTCATTCTTCTATCACTGTGTTCTACAAATTAGTTTATCTCCTTTATCTTTCCCCAAAAATTTCTCTTTGGTACAATCTTCTTTTCCTAATTGAAAAGTATTGACATAAAGACAGACCAATTATAGCTTCAGGAGATAAGAAAGCCTAAGGAAGTTAAGTATTTCCACCAAGTCATATTCTGCTAACTGAAAATCTAGCCCAATTTCTAACCCCTAAGACAAAAATACCTCAGCCTTGATTTCTCAACAGACAGTAAAATGGTCAGTCAAAACTGATTATTAAACTGATATTATTAAACTGATCATCAGGTTGATGAAAAAAGGAAAATGGTAAATTCTGGAGAGGCTGTGGAAAGAGAGATACATTAATTCACTATTAGAAGAGTTCTAAACACTCAGAAAAGCAATGGGGCTATGCTTACAATCTATTAACTTATGCATATCCTTTGACCCACTGATAATCCAGAATATGTCACTACTAGGTCTATATTTCAATGAGATCAAAGAAAGAGAGAAAATATGCATGTGAACAAAAATATTTGTAGCCACAGTTTCTATGGTGGCAAAGAATTAATCCAGCACTGGAAATTATGGATGTTATGGTTTCAGAAAAACCTGAGAAAATTTTATGAATTGATGCAGAAAAAAATGAGTAGGACCAGGAAAATAATTTATACAATATTGTAAACACTAATAACTTCAAAAGATTTAAGAGCTCTGATTAATACAATATCCAAGTACATTCTAGAGGATTCGTGATAAAACATGCTGCCCACTTCCTAATGAAGTGGTGATAGATTGTGGATGCTCTTCTGATGGGGAATGGTTTAATAAGTTATGGTATATGAATGTAATGGAATGTTATTGTTCAGTAAGAAATGATCAGCAAACTGATTTCAGAAAGTCCTGAAAAGATTTACATACTACGTGAAGTTAGTAGAGCCAAGAGAACAGTGTACACAGCAACAACAAGATTATGTGATCATCCACTGTGATGGACTTGGCACTTTTCAACAATGAGATGGGTCAGGCAATTCCAGTAGACTTGTGATAGAGTTATCTGCATCCAGAGAGAGGACTATGGGGACTGAATGTGAATCACAACTTATTTGTTTTCACCTTTTGTTGTTGTTTTTATTTGCTTGTTTGATTTTTTTTCTTTCTCATTTTTCCTCTTTTGATCTGATTTTTCTTGTGTAGCAATAATAAATATGGAAATATGCTTAGAAAAATTGTACATTTTTAATATATATTGGTTAACTTGTTGTCTAGGGGAGGGAGTAGATGAGGAAATAAAGAGAAAATTTTGGAATACAAGTTTTGCAAGGGTGAATGTTGAAAACTATCTTTGCATGTATTTTGAAAAATAAAAAGTTATAATTATATTAAAAAGTGCTGATGGATTCAGAGTACAGATTGAGAGCAATTTTTTCAGATATGGACAATACAGTAATTTATTTTGCTTAACTATACATATCTGTTGTAGGAGGTTTTTTTCTTTCTTGAAGGCAAGCGGGAGATGAAAAGGAAAACAGTGAATCTTCATTTGAAAATAAAATAAAATTTAATTTTTTATTAAAAATTTGAACTTTTTTAAAGATATCAACAAAAACTTATTTTTAAAAATGTACATAGGATATTGCCAAAGACACTAAGTGATACAGGAGCCAGAAGATTCATCTTTGTGAGTTTAAATTTGGACTCAGGCACTTACATTGTGTGACTCTAAACAAGTCATAACCTTGTTTGCCTTAGTTTCCTCATTTGTAAAATGTACTAGAGAAGGAAATGGCAAACCATTCCAGTGTCTTTGCCAAGAAAACTTCAAATGGAATCACAAAGAATCAGACATGATTGAAATGACTGAACAACATTAAACAAAGGGTCAGCGAAGTAGTGCAATAGATAGAACACTAACCTGAACTCAGGAAGGTCTGATTTTAACTCCAGCCTCAGACACTATGTGACTCTGGTCAAGTCACTTAACCCCTATTTCCCTCAGTTCCTCATCAGTAAATGGAGACACACTAGAGAAGGAAATGTCAAACCACTCCAGTATCTCTACCAAGAAAGCTCTATAGACAATGACATCACAAAGAATCAGACATGATTAAATGACTGAACAACAAATTAAACAGAGACAAAAGTACATCAGGAAAAAAAAAAATGTCTTCTAAGGATCAGATAAGAACTTCAGGATACTGCTGTTCAAAAGTAAAAATACAGCTAACACTTCTATACGCCCACTTTTATTGCAATTCAGTTTAGAATGCTTTCAAACAGGGGCAGCTAGGTGGCGCAGTGGATAGAGCACCAGCCTTGAATTCAGGAGGACCAGAGTTCAAATCTGATCTCAGACACTTAACACTTCCTAGCTGGGTGACCCTGGGCAGCCTGAGGAGAGAGGGGGGGAAATAGAATACTTTCAAACAGAACTCACTGGAAGGAAACCCCAAATGGTTACCTGAGAAATAATATGCAATGATAATAAACTCTGAAAAATTCATATCCAAGATTTTGGTCATGGAGCTTGGTGGAATTTTTTTTAAAGTAGTCTATAAAATTTGTGTGAGATGCAGAAAAATCTGGTACAGAATTTAGGGATTTTGAGGTAATGTTGAGAAAAACAGCACTTGGAGTGGACAAATGCTTGAAAGCCCACTTTATTTAGAACTATTTCTGGGTGCATCCATTTAAGAAGCTGTCAATAACCTGAAAAGTAACATAGTGGTGCCAAGAAATACAATTCTCCACAGGAGTCTATTTGGACCAGATTTCATTCAGGACTCCTGGAAAGTGTAACACTCAAGAGAGGGGATAGGAGTGAGGGACAAATGAAATTTTTTTTAATTTAAAAATAAAACAAAGCAGCAAAGGACTCAACTCAAATATGGACTGCCAAGGGGAAATGTCACTCTGTAGTGGTACCCTGAAAGATAAAGCTTGTCTCTGTTTGATATACATACATTCACACACATGTGCATAAATATGTTTACACACATATGAATAAAAGGCAACATGGTGTATAGGTTGGAAGACATAGCTTGAAGTCAGAAACACTGGGTTCCAAGTTTTGTTTCTGGCACATACTAAGTATATGAAAACAAATAAGTCATTTGACCTATCAATGCCCTAAGAAACTTTCTGAGTTATTGAACCATCTCTGTGGAGAGCCAATCAATAAACATTTATTAAGCAGCTACTATGTGCCTGTCATTGTGTGAAGTGCTAGAGATAAAAATAAAAAAATAAAGACATGCCCTGCCTTCAAGAAGCTTACACTCCAAGGAGGGAAAACAACACAGAGAAGGAAATTGAAAGGGGATAGGGGAAAGAAGGTAATCAACTCAAGGGCAAGATAGAAAGCTCTAAATATGTTCAAAAGCAATAAGCTAGTGAAAAACATAGAGGAAAATTGTGCTGAGTCACTTCTTAACTAAAGGCTCTGGAGCCAGACAATTCAGTCAGAAGGGGAGAGGTTACTAATTCCCACATACATATGTGTATATACACAAACACACATATACACACATACACATATACCATACACCCATATCCGTGTACATATACATACATATATGTCTATATAGTATCAATATATATTCAAACTGAGCTGTGCTCTTTGAGAGGTTTATTTATATGGGTATATGATATATAATATGCAAGTCATATATAGCCATGTAAATGTTACATATGAACAATCCTCTTAAATGCATGTTATTTAGTCTCTCAACATTCTAGGCAACTCCAGACTCTAAATTGCAAAGAAAGCTCTGACCTGCATCAGGAAAAGGTATTTCCTTACCCAGAATACCCTATGGAAGCATAAGTCTCCTCCCTGTTCTATTCTTTACATATAAAAGATATTTTGATCATATATAATTTTTAACTCAATTATGTCAAATATCTATTTGATCATATATGTATATAAAATATATGCATAGACATAAACACATATATTACATATAGGTGTATTTTTGTCAGAACCTGTGATTTTGTTGCTTTGTGTGTAACTTCCAGCACAGAAACATTTTTTGCTCTCCTTGTGTACATGTGTATTTATATGTATGATGTAAGAAGATATCTACAATTATTCAAATAATTTTGACCTAACTAACCACATAGGAAAGAACAAATGAATAAGTAGGTGAAGAATACTATTGTCAAGTTACAATTTGTATTTGGATGGACAATCGATAAAGCTTGTCAATCAGCATATATATCTGGGATGAAAAGTACAAATAGGCAAATTAGACCTAGACTTGGAACAGGAGGAAAACTGACTGGATTGCCTTCTTAAAATTGAAAGCTTACTTTATGACCCCATGACCCTAAACTTCCTGTGAAAACAAAGATCTCTTTTCTTAATATCAGTACTCTACTGGCTTTGTTATATGGCAATGGAACCTGACAGAAAAGTCTCCCAAGAATTTAAAATAGAGCATAATGAATGCAAACAAATTGCAACATATAATTGATGAAGAATTTTGAAAAAGAACAAGAATATAAGATATCATCAAATAAAGGAAACAAGAAGAAAAGATGGGCAGATTACATGACAAAAACAAGGGATAACAGATAAACAACCAGAATGTTTCACTAGTACCCTGGAGATGTTAGAAAGGAGAGAGGACTGCAAAGAATTAACAGGCACAGATGGGCTGCAATATATATCATTGGAGAGAATTTCCAAATAAATTATATAAATTTATATATCAGATATAAATATGTACACATATATAACATAAATACAAACAAGTATGTCCATATAAATGTACAGAGGTATGTTTATAGTTAACTGGTTCAGCAGGGAAAAAGTACTATCTGCAGACATATCCTCCATTTAGATTACTCCAAGAAGATTACCACAAATTTTCAAAAGATATGTGGACCTCAAAATCTAGAAAACATTAACAAAATTGAAAAAGTTAAAGTAGATTTATCATCTGAGGATCAGACTAAAATTCAGAAAGATTGGTCATCCACTGATAAGTTATTTCAGCCATAGCAACATGAATATCATCCTAAACTGTAAGTAGTCAGAGAGATCAAAGTTTTAATATCTGCCCTCACCTCAAGTAACTAACAGTCGACTAAAGTGAGAGAGCAACACAGAGATAGAATATATCAAATTCCATGATAAACCCATTAGAATGCTATAAAACAATCTACATATATATATAAGAATATATATATATATATATATATATATATATATATATATATAAAACAAAACTATCAGGTCTGAGGGAAGAAGTATTGAAATAAACGGATATATATAATCTTTATCTTTAAGAACAGTACTACCAATGGCATTTTTGACAAATTTAAACACATTATTTGCTATTATTTTTCCATTCACATATTAAACACAAATTTATCATGGAATCACTCACTTAAAAGACTGAATTAAAAAAAAAAAAAAAAGCAAGCACAGCCATTCAGGTACTATTAATCATTAATCATTCAAATTAATAATTTAATTCAGCAAACTCAAATGAACCAACATATATTAATTGCTTGTACTATGCATAAAGAGTAAATTTGTAGGTTCAGACTTGAAGAGGAAATTAACTTGGGCAACCAAGGAGAATTGTCCAGATTTGTCACAAGCTCAAAGTAGGTTTTATATAATGTCACTTAAACTATGAAAGGGTCAGTGAGAGAGATAGGTCCTAAAACATGCAGTATCTAGTTCTAGCTGCCTGCAGGATTTAATGAGTCCTTAATTTCTTTAGAATAAAAACAAAGAAGGAAGGGAGGGAGGGAGGAAGGAAGGAAGGAAGGAAGGAAGGAAGGAAGGAAGGAAGGAAGGAAGGAAGGAAGGAAGGAAGGAAGGAAGGAAGGAAGGAAGGAAGGAAGGAAGGAAGGAAGGAAGGAAGGAAGGAAGGAAGGAAGGAAGGAAGGAAGGAAGGAAGGAAGGAAGGAAGGAAGGAAGGAAGGAAGGAAGGAAGGAAGGAAGGAAGGAAGGAAGGAAGGAAGGAAGGAAGGAAGGAAGGAAGGAAGGAAGGAAGGAAGGAAGGAAGGAAGGAAGGAAGGAAAGAAGGAAAGAAGGAAGGAAGGAAGGAAGGAAGGAAGGAAGGAAGGAAGGAAGGAAGGAAGGAAGGAAGGAAGGAAGGAAGGAAGGAAGGAAGGAAGGAAGGAAGGAAGGAAGGAAGGAAGGAAGGAAGGAAGGAAAGGAAGGAAGGAAAGGAAGGAAGGAAGGAAAGGAAGGAAGGAAAGGAAGGAAGGAAAGAAGGAAGGAAGGAAAGAAGGAAGGAAGGAAAGAAGGAAGGAAAGAAGGAAAGAAGGAAGGAAGGAAGGAAAGAAGGAAAGAAGGAAGGAAGGAAGGAAGGAAGGAAGGAAGGAAGGAAGGAAGGAAGGAAGGAAGGAAGGAAGGAAGGAAGGAAGGAAGGAAGGAAGGAAGGAAGGAAGGAAGGAAGGAAGGAAGGAAGGAAAGGAAGGAAGGAAGGGAGGAAGAAAGGAAGGAATATAAAGAGCGAGAAAAGGAAGGAAGGAAGAGGGAGAGAGAAAGGGAACAGAGAAATTAAGTAAGGGAAGGAAAGAAGGAGGGAGGGAGACAGGAAGGAAGAAAGAGAGGGAGGAATAAAGGGAGGAAGGGAGGGAGGGAGGGAGGGAGGGAGGAAGGAAGGAAGGAAGGAAGGAAGGAAGGAAGGAAGGAAGGAAGGAAGGAAGGAAGGAAGGAAGGAAGGAAGGAAGGAAGGAAGGAAGGAAAAGAGGGAGGGAGGGAGACAGGAAGGAAGGAAGGAAGCAAAAGAGGGAGGGAGGGAGACAGGAAGGAAGAAAGAGAGGGAGGAATAAAAGGAGGAAGGGAGGGAAGGAAGAAAGGGAAAAAGAAAAAACAAAGGAGAAGAAAAGAAAGGTAAGGAGGGGAGAGGGAGGGAGGGAAGAAAAAGCATCTTCTAACAGTTAATCACTTCAAATTATTGTCTCATTTGATTTTTTTAATCTGAGAAGTAGGTGATGTTATAATTCCTATTTTTAGATGAGGGACCTAAAACAGAGGTTAAGTGACTTGCCCAGCATCACACAGCTAGTGAATGCCTTCAGGTTGAATTTAAACTTGAGACTTTCCAACTCTAAACTCAGAAATTTATCCACAGCACTTCCTAGCTTTTAAATATTACAAGTTTACAAGGAGGTTTGCACTTTTATTAAGTGACACAGTGGAGAGAGTACCTGCCCTGAATGCAAATCTGGCCTCAGACACTTATAGGCTGTGTGACTCTGGGCAAATCACTTAATACTATTTGCCTCAGTTTCCTAATCTATAAAATGATCTGGAGAGGAAATGGGAAATTTCTCCAATATCTTTGTCAAGAAAATCCAAATGAATTAGGAAAAAGTTGGACACAACCAGAACAACTCAATAAAAATGAACAAAGGCCTGCCTTTCAAATATGGAAGAGATAGAAGAAGCAATAAAGAAAAAGGAAAAAATGAAAAGTTGATCTTAGTAACCCCTAGAGTTAATAGAAGGAGCCATTTTTCCTCATTTCTCCTCAGTTCTATCTTATTCTTATAATACCAGCTTCTCTGAGAGAAGCAGCAACAAGGAGAAGGCAAAGCAGCACTGGGAAGCAAGAGGCACATGTGGAATAGCCTTGGGGAGCAATCCTGGAAGCTGATGATATATGCAAAATTATCTTCGGTGATGCTGAGGAGTCCAACACTTCAAACAAGTCACCCTCCTATCTTCCATTGGGACTAAGATATTCTCCTTCTGAAGGAAGGATTAATAAGAAGTCAGTAAAACTGCCTACGTCTCATACCTCTAGAGAGATATAAGTATAGAAAGAATAAACTGAAGGCCCCGGAGATTTGAAAGATGGTAACTTTGGAAGTGATTCCCATCATTTTTGCTACTTGATTTCATTATTTGTGATTGATTTGATGTAATGGAGGTATGGAGCATTCCAAATTCTCTAAAATGGCATCATTCCACAGGGAAAAAGACAAAAGGAAGCTTCTTCTGGGAGAATCATAATGGTATATAAGGGAGATACTTTGGAGAAAGAGACTATGGATTACAGATAGACATCTTGGAACTGGTTCTAGTTGACTAACCATGTGTTAGAGAAGAGACTCCAGCTGCAGAGGCATTCAAAGAATAGTGGGCAGCCTCACTTATGTTTAGGCCAGTATTCATAGGGAAGCTCAGTGTCCAGTTTCTGTCTCTAATCTTTTAAATGAGAAAGTTCAAGTACACCCAAAGGTATTTCATTCCATCGTTCCAGAGTTTGTTTGACAACCAGAAGAGTATCGATAAACTGAGAAGCAAGGAATAAGTTTGAGGAGTGACTTTCAAAAATCCAGTCCAGAATAAGCTGGGATATAAGCTGAATGAAGAGGCCATTCCCATTTGGACATGAATTTTAGTAGAACTGATGTTACTTAGGAGTCAACCTAAATTTTGAGTCTAATCTCCTCTCCCTCCCACTTTAGAGATCAAGGTGGTGTAGGAAAGATTATGCTGAGAGATATCAGTGAAAATATTTATTCATTTGTTCTGTGAAGAAATATATTTATAGTACTGATGATAAGTGAAGTGAGTAGAACTAGGAGAACATTATACATAGCAACAGCAAGATTATGCAATGATCAGTTCTGATGGATGTGGTTCTTTTCAACAGTGAAGTAATTCAGGCCCGTTCCAATGATCTTGTGATGGAGAAAGCCATCTGCACCCAGAGAGAGGACTATGGGGACTGAGTATTTTTCACCTTTTTAATTGTTGTTTGTTTGTATTTTGTTTGCTTTCTCATTTTTTTTTCCTTTTCAATCTGATTTTTCTTGTGCAGCATGATAATTGTGGAAATATGTATAAAAGAATTGCACATGTTTAACATATTGGATTACTTGCCATCTATGGGAGCAGGTGAGGGGAAAATAAGAAAAAAAATTGGAACATGAGGTTTTGCAAGGGTGATTGTTGAAAACTATGTATGCATATGCTTTTAAAATGAAAAGCTTTAATAAAAAAAAAAAGAAATATACTTGTATCTGTGAAGTAAATATCTCTTTAAAAAAGCCAAGTGATGTTAGTTTAATAGAACTGGATAATGGTCACTGACCTCTAATAAACTAGAAGCACATAGCTGATGGGGGATTGAGTTCATGGCAACAAAAGAATAGAAACTTCTACAAACTCCTAAGTATACCATAGATCCCTGAAACCGTATGCTGCTGACAGACCAATCTTCCAAGTGGATTACAGAGAATCCCTAGTACAAAGAACAACCTTCCCTTTGTTTTCAAGTCTTCCATCTCTTGCTGTGCTGTTGAAGGAAAAGGAAGAAGAAAATTATTGGGGAGAAATACTTCCTTCTCCTGTTCTGCAATGTCAACTTCCATCTTCAACCACACTCTTTCTCTTGACCTTACAAGACTTTACAAGACAGATCTTGCTGCCTGTCATTCAAAAACCCTTTGTAACCTATTCCAATCTTACCTGTCCAGTCAACACAAACCAGTGACATGACCCCCTGGCTATACCATGAACAAGATACCCCATCTCTCAGGCCCCAGACTTTTTTCAGGTCATCCTCCATGCCTGAAATCTTCTTTCTTCATTCAGCCCATTGAGTTCCCTGATTTCCTTTAAATCCCAACCAAAATCACACCTTCTACAAAAATCCATCTTAATTGCAGTGCTTTACCTCAATTATTTCCTATTTATTCTATATATTCCTTGCTTTTGTATATATTGGCTGGCATGTTGTTTCCCCCATTAGAATGTAAGCTTCTTATGGGTTAGAACTCTCTCGCTATTTTGACTCTTTGTGTATATCTAACACTTAGCCCAAAGTCTGACATGTAGTAGGCACTTAATAAATGTTTATTGATTGATTAAGACGTTATCAGGTCCTGAGAGAGGGGGGGCACTTGTTTAACTATCAGTGGTAACTGCTAAATAACTGCCTGATCTTATTCAGAGGTATGGAGCAAATGCTATCATTCACACACTCTCCCCAGCAGTTAAATATTCTACTTGATACCAAAAAGCATTCTGGGATAAAGGCCAAACTCTCTAAGTCTTTCAGAAAACAGATTTCTTCTGGCTTTGCCCCTTTCCTAAATGGAAATGTTAATTTCCTTATTCTAAGGATTTGGATGTGTGTGGGATTATTTGATAATCCTCAGCTTCTTAAAACAAAAAACACACTCCTCTTCCTTGATGCTTTTCAATAGATTTTAATCCTCCAAACATAGTACATAGCTCTTTAGTGATGGCTATAGAAAAAGGAATAAAACTAAATGCATTGAATTATTCATATAAACTGAACACACTTGGTTTCCACCCATACCAAGCCCTTTTGAGGGGAAGGAGGGATGTCTCCAAACAAGTCAGAACCTCAAAAGTTTAAGGTTCTCAGACTCACTGTCACCATTGTCCCCTCCCTATCAGTAGCCAAGCCAAACCTAGAGCTCAAAGAAACACAGATCAGAGGCTTAGATTCTGATAGCTCAAGGCCTAGACTCCTCATGGATCAGAAGTCAATTCCTCCTCTGGCTGCTCTATTTCTACCACCAGCTACTGCTGTGCTCTCCCTACTCCTTCAGCATCAAAGCATTATAGACATCCACCAGTCACCTCTGAGCCTTCCCTGAGGGCCCAGAACTACCATAAAAATTCCATAATAAGAAAATAACTTGAAAGCCAAAAGCAACTTGCTTCCCTACTATTGGCCATTTGGAGTTTGAGGGAACTCCTTCCCCTATCTTTCCCTTTGAAAAGTTAGCATGCTGGACCGCAGTATCTAGTAGCATCAGGCTTCATATTAAACATGCTCTTTCTTCATCCCTTATGTTCAGCTTTCTCTTCCTCCTGTTTGCATAGATGGGGGTTGAGGAAGAGAATCATACTCTCATTCTGCTTTGAGTAAATGTCCTTTGGTTAACTCAATGTAGTAATGATATATTCTCTCTAGTTAAGATGAAATTTAGTGGAAATGGGATCTTTTGTGCTGTGGATTGAGCTATAGCCACATCAGGGGCCAAGGATACCCATTATTTTATTTAACAACTATTGTCTGAGGTAGGTATTACAAATATCACTAGCCTTGTTGTGCACATAGGGCACAGAGAAGTTAAATTGTTCAACCAAAGTGATAAAAATTATAAAGCAGAGCTAAGCCTCAAACTAAGCTATCTTTGCATTAGAAACCTCCTTTTGAATCAGAAGAGGCAACAGATTAAACAACAGTCCCATAAAGTAGAAAGAGCTTTGACCATGACGTGTCCAAAAAATCACAGATTTAGAGCTAAAAGAGAACTTAAAAATCTAGTCCAGCCACTGCATTTTTATTTTACAAATAATGCAACTAAGGTCCAGAGAGCTCTAGTGATTTATCTGAAGTCACACAAGTAAGAGGTGACAGAATTAGGATTTGAATCCAGACCCTCACTCTGACTACAATTCTTTCATAATATTGTGCTGCCTCCCTTAAAACTCCCTCAGTTTCTTAATCTGTAAAATATGCTGAACTACCTCCACACATAATAATAACTACAGAGCCTATCTCACAAAGTTGTTGTGAGGAACAAATGAGATGATGAGTACAACACTGTATAAATATCAGCTATTATTAATGTTAAACAAGGGATAGTGATGGAGCTTCTTATGCTACTTTGAGCCTGTTTTGAAATATACCTGCCTCCTTTAGCCTGTGCTATCCAGGCCAGTGTGGCAGATAGGTACATACAACAACAAATGATAAAATTACTTTAAGTCTTAATTTCTACTTAGAAAAGTTCATTTTCAATAGAGAATCCAATCATCAGATTTAAACTCTATAGCCTATATATTAAAATAGTTTCCTGGTTTTTTTTAAAGTCTCTAAATCAGATTCAAAACTATGATGTCATGCAAAATTTTCACTCTCACCCCAAACATCCAACCAGTTGCCAAGTCTAGGTATTTCTACCTTTATGATATCTTTCATATATGTCCCCTTCTCTCCACTTATATAGCCATCATCATGATACAGACCTAGTCTACTACACTAGCCTTCTGGTTAATCCCTAGAAGTCTTAAATTTCTTCCTATTCTAATCTATCCATCAGTTGCCAAAGTGATCTTTTGAAATGTGCTAATCTGATGATGTCACATTCTTATCCAGTAAATTCTAGAGACTCCCTCTCACTTCTAGGATCAACTATAAAATCTTCAGTTTGCTATTCAAAGCCCTTCACAACTTGGCCCTTTCCTGCTTTTCCAGATCTTCTTACATTTTCTTCCCTTCAGTATATCCCAGGGATCCAGCTCAGCCCATGTTCTTTGCACACTAAACTTCCTCTCCCGATGCCATGCCTTTGCACTGGCTGGCCCCCATAATTAGAACCTTCTTCCTTCTCACTTCTACCTCCACACTTTCCTGATTTCCTTCAAGAGATACCCTTCTGCAAAAGGTTATTGGTTTTTTTTTCAATCCTTTCCTCCATCCTCCAGGGCCTTCCCTCTAAGATGATCTTCTATTTATATTCTATATGTTTAATCTGGTCACAGTTATTTTCATGTTTTATACCCATTTAAAATGATTTTGCCTTTCTTTGTATCCTTAGTACTGAGCATAGTTGAGGTTTATGTGGTGTTCAAAGTAATACTAATAACCTTGAAGTGAAGGCTTCCTGAGTCATTTTCAGTGCAATTCTTCACCTTTGGTGTCCACCTGCCACCCAACTCTCACTTACAGCTCCAAGAAGTTGCAGCATGTGCAGTGGCCACAGCCCAATAAACCTTTTCTGCAAACAGGATAAAAACAGGTAAAGAATAACCACCATCCTCAAACATATTGGTGAGTTAAAGGGATGTCTACCTCAAACATGTGACTTCCCTTGCAGAATAGGCAGATGTGAACATTTTGTTTCAACAGGGTATTAAAACAAAAGAAACAGGAACTATAGAGCACTTAGAGCATGGTCAGCCACTGAAGACACCAAAGACATCCACTGTATCCTGAGCCATCGCCAGTCATCTTGATTTTTGCTTTGACTTTGAACTTCAATTCTTCTGCTTCACTTAAATCCAAATTATACATAAGTCAAAAGTCACCACACATATCGTTTTGCTTTTTTATTGTTTTGTTATTCTATAATTTTATCACTTTATTATTTTGTTATTCAACTACTTTATTATTTATTATTTTACTATCTTACTATTTTACTTACCACAAAGCAATGCAGCAGTGAGCTACTGCAGTATACTTTCAAAGGATGTACACTTAAATGATGAGGTTGGTACACACATTGCCAGAATTAGTTCAACATTTGGGAAACTCAGAAAGAATATGTGGAGAAAAGGAGTATTAGGATACCTACCAAACTGAAGGTCTACAGAACCATTGTGCTGACTTCATTGTTACATGCTTATGAAACCTAGACAGTCTACCAGTACTATGCCAGAAAATAGAATTGCTTTTATTTGAATAATTCTAGGATGATTCTGAAGATTACCTGGCAAGATAAGGTACCAGACACTGAAGTCCTTTCTCAAGCTGAACTACCAAGTATTCAAACTCTACCAGAGAGAATATAAGTCTAAAGGCTGGTCACATTGTTCAAATGTCAAAAATGTGTTTACCAAAAAGACTATTTTCTAGAGGACTCACACAAAGTGGGCGTTCACAGGATGGTCAGAAAAAGAAATACAAAGATGTTCTCAAGATTTCTCTGAAGTATTTGGTATAATAAGACATGGAAAACACTAGGATAGGACCATCCAGAATGTTATATCTATGTCAAACAGGCACAGAGCTCCACAAGCAAAGCAGAATTGTAGCACCTCAAAAGAAATGTGAGATGTACAAATTTTGAGCTATCTCCCTCTAACATGGTCACATGGACTATTTGTACCCAACCTGTGGAGGGCCTTCCAAGCTCATTAATTAGTCTGATCAGCCATAGCTAAACACACTGTATTGACATAGAAATGTCATTTTAGTCCAAATCAAGCACAAAGGATAAACAGCAACTTAGCATATGCTATGTTCTTAATAAATATGAGTTGTTGATGATGTGAGACCCATAACTTTGACTATTAAAAATCATCACTCTTAGATTTACAGTGGCATCAGAAAAATAGAGATGTTAAAAAAAAAAACTATATGGACTTTTGCTTTAGGGAAAAGATTGGGGTAATTAAAAGAATAGAATGACTTTTCAAAAGCAAGTTCTCTTCTTTTATTTATTTTTAGCTCAATTCATTGTTAATCTATAGTACCTATCCAAGATTTATATACAAGTGAACCAGCTATATGGTTTGTCTATCCAACTGCATACCATATCTAGGCAGCAGAAATTTTTCATCCATTTGGTTATCTCTATGCAAATTGATAGGTAACTCAAAATATAATGGAGAAACATATGACAAACAAATTAGACCCCGGTAGGGAAAGATTCTGGGAAGAAGTAGGTCAGAAAATTTCAAGCTCTTCAGATTTCTCCCCCAAACAGAACAAATTTGTACCTCAGAATGAGCATACACCTTGAGAAGCAAATAAGTCTTGGGGCATAACAGGGGTCCTCTGGAACAACCCCAGAAGATTGGGAAAAAAAACTCAGTGTGAATTGTAAATATCTCCAAGCTACCTCTCTAGATACTATAAGGGGGGAGGCCCTGCGGCTATCTGCATTCTTTAGTTGCTGCAGCCACAACCACAGGAACTTTCACTTTTGAGACAACTTGGGAAATCAGAGGTCTGAGTCTGGGAAGACTGAGGGAACCTCTGCTGATTAGTAACACCAGAACTAACTGTGCTGCAAATATTATAGATACTGCCCTGGGCAAGAAGGAATAGAACACTGGTAAGTGCACTAGTAGTGAGGCAGAAATGTTGCTGGCTTGTTGGAGGATGGAGCTTTTGGTTTGGGGTTCAAGGTCAGAGGGGAAAGCAAAAGTGAAGGTAGAGGTACCATTGCCCAGGGTTAGAGGTGCTTACATTAATAGTTCTCATTTTAAAAAATAAGTAAACAAAGAAAAAGAATCCAACCATAGAATGGGAATAGGGAAGACCAGGGTTCATCAGCAGCAGCAGCATCATTATTATTATTATTATTATTATTATTATTATTATTATTATTATTATTATTATTATTATTATTATTATTAAAGAAAATTATCCTGGAGTGATAGAACACAAGAGGAAAGTAGAAATAGAAATGTATATATATATATATATATATATATATATATATCACCATGTCAAAGAGATCCTATGTGGAAAACATATAGGAATATTATTAACAAATTTCAAAAAAAAACAAATCAGAGTGAAAAATTTTCAAGAAACCAAAAAAAAAATTTGTTCTTTTGTCCCTCTGGTTCAAGAAGGAAATACAGAAAAGGGAAAGATGGGATACTACTGAATTACAACTGCACTTTACTATGTAAGATTTGTCAAGATTGACTTGACTTGCTTTTAGAGTCTATATGAGCTATTTGCAGTGAGCTCAATTCCGTTTGGACAACACAACATCTTATATAAATGAGAAGATTTGTCTAACTGAAAAGCAGTGAATAATAACAGAGAAGCAGTTAGGAAAGTGAATATAGGTGGTTGGTTTTGTTGTTGTTGCTTTTGTTGTTGTTTGTCCTTTGTTCTTAAAAAGAACTATGACATTAGGGAGGTAACATGCAAATTAATTGAATTGAAGTGAGGGAGGGCTATATAAAATCTTACTTACTTCCTCTTCTGGATTTGTATCCAATGACTAGATGAAGATGTACTTTAGAACAATTAGAGATGGCCCTGGATTCAGTGAGAGAACTTGTAGTCTTTTTTTTTGTGTGTGTGTGGAGGTGATTATTGAATCAGCAGTAACATCAAAGCCCACAGACTAGAGTTGTAGGTTGCCCCCAAGCACATGCATTTTTCTCCTTTACCATGTTTTCCTCCTAAGTTCCCTTTAAAGTATGTCCATGATCCTCCACAGATCCTGAGTGCATTAATGAAAAAGTATGACTCAGGTTTATATATAAATAATAATGTATTTAATCATTTATTCACTTAAAATTTTTAGTATCTGTGAAATTATCATTATGCTTTTTTTATTTTTTGTTTTATTGTTAATAATTATTTTTAAGGTTTATCATAAGCAACTGGTTGTGTAATACAAATACATTGGTTGGAGCTCAAAAGCTAAAATGGTAGATAAAGAAAATATATTTCCTTTCAATGGGGTTTTAAAACCCTGAGAAAATTTGAGCTTACCTAGTTAGTTGCAGTCTATCTGTGGGAGCCTAGACCTTTTGGGATAAGCACATGTGGCAGTAATCTAATCAATTTAGAGAATGAATAGGTAGATATCTACATGCTTAGGGGGAAAGTATGATGTGCTACCAGTGAAAATGGACTGGACCACATCATCACACAAGTGATTTAATGTTTTCTTGTTTTCTAAAATACTTAGGCTTTGGAAGTTTAAATGACTTTCCCAAAGTAACACAATAGTATCATAGAAGCCAAGCTTGAAACCAGTTCTTCCGATGCCAAATTTAGTTCCTTTTATATTACATTGGGTTGTCCCTACCTTCTAAATAACATATGTGAATGTACTTTATGGGAAAGCAGAAAGAACAATTCTCTTGTGCCATCAATGAGAAATCTAACCTAACACAAAGGAGTAAAATTCATGTTCCAGCTGGATGGTATCTATTCATTTTCATCACAGGTCATTTACCTGAACATATTTCCCATTCCATTTTCAGTTAATACATTAAGAGGTTAAAACTGGAGGGATTAGCACAGTTGGTTCAAGTGTCTTCCATATCAGATGCTTTACCAGAATTTGCCATTTAATTATAAATCTAACTTGAAAAAACAGGATTTCAGAAATTTTAAAGAAATATAAGATGTTATTACTTATTTAATTTATCTGTCACAGTCTACTTTTTTGACTCTATATATGCTAAGTATCACACATACACATATAAGAGAAAAGCTTGAAGTTAAACCATCAGAGGAACTGAGCCACTAAAAAAAAAAAAAAATGCCCCTCAACTTGAATCAAATTGTTAAAGTTTTAGATGAAGTATCCACCATGAATACAATTACAGCCAACTAGTTAGTGTATCATTCAGAAATGGATATTTTAGTGTTCTACTTTTCAAATTACAGTGTGGAACTTGCAGTAATAAAGGACAGTTTGAGGAAGCGAGATATCGTAAAATGGAAAATGTAGCACATCTAAAGTCGGGAAGGGAGAAAGAAAAGTGTATGGAGCATAAAATGGGACTGATATAACTGTAATATTTCAGAAAATAGCAAAATATCTGGTCTGAGAGTCTCATGATAGTTGGGTAATAAGGCAAGGCTGGATAGGTTAAAAAAAAAAAAAAAAAGGCAGTACAGAAAAACTCTGGGAAAAGATACAATAAAGGATAGTGGCTGATAAAAGAAGCCAGCCTAGGAAAGGGGATCAACCATATCAAACATTCTATGACAAATCAATGCATCTTCAAGATTATTTGAATTCCCCTCCAAACCTATAAAAATTTTCCAGAGAAGTTTATGGAAGTGATTATTTTTTTTTTAAATATTAGCATGGTAACTTAAAAAGGCAGATAACAGTCCCCCACACATAAGGGATCAGGCTCAAGCTTTTCCTATAAGACATGTCAGGTGGTATGAGGAGGTTGATCCCCTGAAAATGACCCCAAAATACTAGGACCAACCTACTTCCATTGAATCCTGTGTTTAGTCTTATAAGGTACACTGAGTCTACCCAAGAAACATATCAATAAATGTGGTTATTATTAAAAAATACCAGTGGTTCTGTGATGTCACTGATGTAACATTGTATGATAATACAAATTATAATGCATCTGCTTCTATGCATATTGCCATGATTATCTCTTAAAAGAAGTTTTCATCACCTTACCAGTATTACGTCCATTATCTGCCACCTCAGGCTTTAATCTCAAGATTGGCAAATATGTCAAACTACTCTCAAAGAAACAAGATACTTGAGAATGGACCTCCCCCACTCGATACACATACACACACACACACACCCTCCACTCATAACTTATGGCTGTTACTATTAGTGACCTCTTCATTATAGGCCCAGTGAAGAGTTCATACTTAATGAGGCATTTCTATTAAATGAAGGTGAATTGGGACACTGAAGCTATAGGACATCTGAGAAAAGTACTCCAATGCTAAACATCCTAAAATATGGTCTAAAGGCAGAAATATCTAGGAACTCCCCTCACCCCATACCCAACCAGCTCAAAAAAAAATTAGTTTTCATAGTCAATAGATTTCAAGTACACTTATAGGATTCCATTTAGAAGTTGTTGTTTTTCCACATTAACTGAAGGTCGGTTTAGAGCTCATGCTTAGATTTCTACAACAGCTACCTAACTCATTTGCATGATTCAGGTTTCTGCAATTCATCTCACATATTTCTGCCAAATTAAACTTTCTAATATACTCTTTGTATTATGTCTCTCCTGTAACCTAAATCTGTAGTGATTCCCTATTATCTACTGCATCAGACTGAAAGTATGCTGATTGTCATTTAAGGCCATTCATAATTTGATCTTATTCTATCATTGCTTCCCAAAACAAACTCTAGTCAAGTCAGACTTGTTTTCTTCTATGTCCTATTAAACAGCATGCAAATAAAAGAGATTTCAAAGGGATAAAGAAAGTATAGGTAGAATTCAAAGATCTAATATTTTCCAGGGAAAGGTGATCGAAAAGAAACTGAAAACTATCAAGAATAAAAATCTGAAGCAGAAATACTTCTGGAAAGTTCAAAAGAGTACCCACTAAATAAAGAGACAATAGTGGATACATAAAGAGCTTACAGTTTGAGGCACAAAAAAACAAGATATCAAAGAAGGAGCATTACAATCTGTTAAAAAATTATCAAAAATATTAATTATCTTTTAATAAATATCTATTAATTAAAATAGATATTTTAATAAATATCTATTAATTTAAAATTATCAAAAATATTAAAATCTAGAAGTGGGGAGGAATCCTGAATTTTGGATAGGAGAAATAGGAGATGCTATTCTGATTGGATGAAATTATGATAATAGAAGACAACAAGAATCTGAGTAAATGAAGTATAATTTTGCTTGTTTTCCAAAGAGAATGTTCTCTGGCCAAAGAAGTGTAGAACAAACATATTTAACAAAAAGTAGCCACCAAGATAAATGGTAAGATACAATCTACTTGTCCTCTAAGAGTTCAGGTCAAAATCTTGAAGCAGAACTAGGAGCTATGATTTCTGAGCTCAATAGAATAGGTATCTCAGAACTAGAGAAGTGTGACTGTTATACCAATTTTCAAAAGTGAAAAGTCTGCAAATTATAGACTATAAGTTTGACTTCAATTCTTGGCAAAATTCTATAATACATTATTAAGAGGATAGGCTGTTAGCACTTAGAAAGAAGAGCAATGATTCCTAAAAATCTATTATGGTTTCATTAAGAAAACTAAACTCATTTCCTTTTTTTTTTCTCTTTTTTTATTTTTTATTTAATAGTTTTTATTTACCAGATATATGCATGGATAATTTTACAACACTGATAATTGACAAACCTTTCTTTGTTTTTTGTTTTTTTGGGGTTTTTTTTTTTGATTGCATAAGGAAACAGGTAAATAAGATAGACATAGTATACTTAGATTATAGTGGCAATCAATCAACAACCATTTATTAAGTACCTGTGCCAGATACTATACTAGGCACAGAAAGCATTTAACAATCTTATGCTGTATATATGAATAGGAAGGAGAAAAAATAGGTAGATTTGAAGCTAGTTAGATATATGGACCCAAAGAGAAATCATTAATGGGAAAATATCAATTTTGAAGGCTTTCTCTAGTGAGTACTACAGGCATTTGTCCTTTGTTCTCTATTGTGCAACATTTTAAAGGGAGATTTGGAGAGAAGCTCAGGATATATGCTTATCAAATTTATAGATGGTATGAGTCTTAGAATGATAATCCATACACAATACAGTTCATATATGGCATAGTGCCCTTAAAGTAATGCACATCAGATAATAGCTTATTTCCACCCCATCAAAAATTCATTTGTCTGATAAACTGCCTGGGAAAAAAAAATTTTGACCCAAACTATTACATCATTTCTGTCATTCTAAATTTTCTATACAAACTGTTTTATTTTTCCAAAACTGAATTTCTTCTTTATTTAAAAAAAGATTCCAAATATTTATCATTTCTCTCTCTAATGAAGCAATTTAGAAAAAAAGTCCTCGTATCTAATGTGTATAGTGCAATAAAACAAATTTCTACATTGGCCATGTCCAAAATTGTATGTCTAATACTGTTGTTTAGTTCATTACCTCTCTAATGAAAAAATGAGTAATATGCTTCATCTTCAGTTCTCTAAATTCATGGTTTGTGATTGCACTGACAAAAATTCTAAACTCTTTTGAAGTTATGTTACTCTATAATATTGTTACCTTATAAATTGGTCTCTCAGTTTTGTTTACTTCCATCTGTATCAGTTCACAGATGTTTACTACTTCCTCTAAAACTTTCCATTTTGTCATTTCTTATAGCACTATTCTATTCTACAAAATTTATATACCATATAAATTGTCCAACCATTTTGTCTAATTTTGTTGAACCATTCACCAATAAGTGGGTAGAATATTGGTTTTCAGTTTGGGGCTATAGAAATGGATGCTATAAATATTTTTGTCCATAAAGGTCCTTTACCTCTGAAACTAAATTTCCAAGATATTCACATTAGAAATAGTTTGTTATAAGAACATTGCTTTTTTCTTTCACTTCTTTTGAAAACTGAGTTACCGTCAACAAGTCAAAAGTGCCTTCTCTGTGATAGGCACTTTGCTAAGTCCTAGGAATAAAACACAAAGAGAAAGCTTATACTTGTCTTCATGGAGCTCACATTCTACACAAAGAGAAAGACTATATTTGCCTTCAAGGAGCTCACATTCTAATGAAAGAAAGCAACACATAAAAGGAAGTGAAAATAGCAATATGTAGAGAATGATTTTACATATATAAACATATTTGTGTCTAATGGTAGTCTTGGGATGGAGAAAGGAAAGGAAAAGAGAGAGAGAGCTACATGATAACACTATTGCATATTTGAAAGGAATGGAAAATTGCACATAATCGATTTGCTATCTCTTTTTTTTTCCTTCTTCTACTATGTTATAGAAATGTTTATTTTATTTAAGTTCAGAATAAATTTTTTTTTTAATTTTAAAAGAAAGTGGGCAGGAGCACCACCTTGGATCTTGATAGAGAAGGAGAAACAATTATACAGCCTGAAGTGGAATAAAGAAGTAGTTGATCTGAGCATCCTCCTTCAATTGAAGATTCCCGGAAGAATCAGAAAATAAGAGAAAGAGGCCATAGTGCAGAGAGTATTTTCAGTTTGAGAAGTCCAGATGTGAAGTGAACTTCCAAGGTGAAAAGCTTTCTATGACATGCATGGTAGAGAGAGTCCAGAGAGTCAGGAATGTATCCTGAAGATGAATGAAAATATTTCTGGCTAGGGAGTACTCCTTAAAATGGAGTTACAGGAAAAATATGGGGAAAAAAGTGAAAACAATGTTGGATGAAGACACATACTATTGGTAAAATTATGGATTGGTTCAAGTGTTCTGGACAATAATTAGTAATTAATGAAGAAAGCAAGCCAAATTGTTTGAAATCTTTGACCCAGTAATCTTACTACTGGTATATACCCTAAGAAAATTAAAGACAGAAAGTATTTCCCAAAATATCCACAGAAGTACGTTTTGTGGTAGCAAAGAAGTGAGAAAAAATGGGTACCCATCAATTAAAGAATAGCTGGAAAATTGTGGTATAAGAATATAAGGAAATATTATTTTAAAGAAATGACAAACATGAGGAAGTCAAAAACATGAGATTTATATGAATTAATATTTGGTAAAACAAATAAGAACACAAAAATAATATACACAATGACATCTATGTAAATTAAAATAACACTAAAAGAAATATGAACTTGGAGTAATTATAACAACCAATCTCTGTCCCAGAAAATAAATAATAAAGTTTACTTTCCTTTTCTTAGAAAAAATATAAAGGACTATATAACAGAATCTTAACACATTGTCAGGCTCATCATGCTGTCTTAACTGGTTTTCTTTGTTCCAGGGGATGATTCGAATGCCAAAGCAAGGAGAAATCAGATGTTTCCAGAAATGGCTGTGATGTTAAAACAAAAGTCACCAATAAAACTTTAAAAAAAACATTGATACTCTCTTTTAATACCTCTAGGCATGCTGTTTATAACTATTGAGATCATAAAAGTCTCAAAAGATTTTTTCAGAAAGTAGCTTTATCAGAGAATTGTTCAAAACCCACTGGAGATACAAGTGATAGAAAACCTTGTGATTTTTTATAATATTACCCCAAGGGAATATCCCCAACTTGCTGTAGTGTGATGTCTCTCACTTCTTCCAAACAACATCCAAACTCAGCTTGCTGAGAGATTTGATAACAGCTCTGAAATATGCATTTGTATTCCAAAAAGTTCATGAGGTACCAGTGGGTTCCTGCTTCTACTGTTAGATCATTTGTTAAAACTGAGTAGTGTTGCCTGTCAATTTCTAAATCAAGAGAAGATACAGTTCTATGGTATGAATAAAGATAGACAAATACAACAGAAGCATCAGCTGAATACAGGATCTTAGATAATCTTTCAAACTTTTAGACTTTGAGTTTCTGAGCAAAGCCCAAAGAACTATGTGACTATCTTCATTATAGCCTTTATATTTTTTCCTTTTTTTCTAATTTTTCTCTCCTAACTCAATTTGCTGAGTACTATATTAGTGTCACATAAACTTTATTCTGTCTCTTGTAACTTGTGTGAACTCTGGGTCTTTTTCTTCATCTGCAAAATGAGAGAGTTTGGACTAAAATATGTCTAACATCCCACCATCTCTAACATTCTATGATTCTTTGCTTCACTAATTTTTTACTTTATAATTAAATAAGTTTTCCAGTCTTAAATTTCATGCTGATGCTTTAAGGCTGAATGAGCTCATTTGGATGAGAGTCATAATAGCAGGATAGGGCAAGATTAGAAATTCAGGCAGACGTGCCAAAGGTGGCACACAGCCCAATTTTCATTGCCACATATGCTGTTTGGCACTGAGTTATAGTTCCAGGAAGGAAAAGAACAGACTTTAAGTGATAATATACATATATACATATGTGTGTGTGCATACTCTCCATGCACAGCTTTACCTTTCCATCTACTAGTCACAGTCAAAATGTTTTATTAAATCTAGCAAAAATTGCCCACATTTAGCATCAAATTTGATTTGGAAATTTTATACAAGCCATCATAAGAGCCCTACACATATCAATTGATAATAAAGATAACAGTGGTTAAATGGCTGCCAAATAGCTGAATATTTCCAACTATATTGATCATTTATCTTTTGAGTTTTCACTTGTATTTTCATTTGTGTAGAATCATAGAGATTTGAATTCAATTCCCACCTCTGACACACTGACGGAGCGAACCTAGGCATCCTCAGTACCCTGAGGCAACTTTCTAAAACCGGTAGTTACAAAGGAAGTAAACATGTGCTTCGGTAGGGGGAGTTTCCTCATTTAGATTTCCCTAAACCAATGAAATCAGAAATTCAATGTGAGACAGTATAAAAAAGGAGATGGGAAACGGGAAGAGAAAGAAAGGAAAAGAATAAAGAATAAAGAATGAAAGGGGGAGAGAGACAGAGAGAATTGTACAACTATAAATTTGTAAGGCAGTTTCAGTTAAAACCAAAGTATATCACTCAGTTCTAATTAAATGTTTGAGTAAGTGAGACCTTTAATATTACCATTATGTGCTCCATTTCTTTAATTGTTGTTTAATTGTAGCAAGGACTACAAATCTTTTTCTTCTCAGAGTCGAAATGGTGCCAAAGGTAAAGGGGAATTCATATCTCCTTTTCCCAGCATCTTCATCCATCCTCCAGAAGTTTCCAAAAACAATTTGAGGTAATTTTAATAAATGGACCCAGTTACCCTAGAGGGAAATGTGGACAACCAAAAGACAAATATGAAAAAAGTGCAGTCCTTAGATCTAGTAGGGTAGGAAAGAGAGGATATATATTGTAACAAGCCACAATTAACTTTCACAAAATTGGAGATAGAAACTCACTTATAAGATACAAAGGGACATGGTTTCTCTAGCTCCAAAAGACATCTTCTGTGTAAGGTTGATGAAACAAGAGCTTCAGAAAATAGAGGCATTCTAGTCTTGATATTCATTTTGAGTTATAGACATAATTGGAATGAAACACAGGTTCCAGAGTAATTTTCCTCTATAGGATATTTTTAGAAAAGTATTCCCATGTAAAATGGAACAAGTGTCAAAGACTAGGAGGCTGAAAAGAATACAAGAAGAACTGGGGGAAGAGGGGAGGAAAAGGCCAAAACAAGGGAATCTGCAATTGAGATCAGCTATCTGCTAAAAAATTGCAACATTGTGAAGGATCTTGAAGAGAATTATCAACCCCATCTAGCCTATTGAAAATAGATGGAGGTGATAGCTATCAGAAAGGGCCAATACTACAGCAAAAGACAAATTGGCCATACATTGACATTCCAATGTTCCCTGCTAGAATCCTCCCAGAAAAGTAAGTGACTGAGATTATCCAGGTTCTTAAAAGTGTTGTTATCTCACTAGCAGATATAAATGTTGTTTATAGACTCTGATACAAATCCTATTTTCCTTAACTTATAAATATGTGTCTTCATTTTGATCCTTGTGAGCCCATTAAGTTTATAAAGGAAGCTGGTAACTACATCAGTTCCTATACCATCTGAACAGGAACAAGACAGAAAAGTGAGATGTTCCTAAAAGTTTATAAAAAATATTCTCATCAGAGGAACCTTCTAATTCAAATATATGCAACAGAGAAAAATCTGAAAGCTTTCAGGAATTGTGTTATTGCTATTGTTTGGTGATTTTAGTCACATCCAACTCTTTATGATCCCATTTGGAGTTTTCTTGGCAAAAATACTAACTAGAGTGGTTTGCCATTTTTTTCTCTCATTAATTTTGCAAATAAGAAAACTGAGGCAAATAGAATGAAGTGACAAGATCAGGGTCATACAGACTTGAGGCTACACTTAAAATCAGGTTTTCCTGACTCTAGATTTAGCACTCTATTCACTCTACCACCTACTTGTCCTCAGGTACTACTAACTCGTTTTAAAATAGACAGTTCTTGATTTCAGGAAAGGAAGAAGGGTCAAGAAACTATCCTGCTGCCAACTAATTCAAGATTGTGCCCATTCAAAAAGAAGTAGTTATGCTATCATCAGCTATCAATGGTATATGTTACTAGGTATATTTAATTCTCTAAACTTAGAAGAGGAACCCAGTTGCTAAAGATATACTGCTCAATACATTAAAACCTAAGCCTTCATGTTACCATCTAAGTAGTGTAGGGATAGAGTTCTGCATCTGAAATCAGGAAAATCTGAGTTCAAATTCTGCTTCAGACACTTACTAGCTGAATAACCCTAGCCAAATACTTGCCTCTACTTGCCTCAATTTCCACATCTGTCAGACGGATATAATAATATAACATTTACTTCCCAGGATTGTTGTAAGCTTAAAAATGAGATAATGTTTTTAAAGCCCTATATAAATGCCAAGTATTATTTTTAATTCAACAAATCTTTATTAAGCAGCTGCTATGTGCCAGATATTATACTTGGTAATGTGAATATGAAAGACAAAAGCAAAAGTCCCTGCCCTCAAGGGGCTTATAGTCCATTGCAAAAAAATAACATGTGCAAAAATAAATAATAAAAAACATATACCAAGAATATATGAAGCTGGGTGGAGGAGGATATAGAATATGGAAGGAAAAGAAGACTTTTTTTTTTTTTTTTTTTAAGGATGGAGCTGAGTTTTTAAGGAAATCAGGAATTTAAAAAACAAAAAAGAGAAAGAAATGAGTTTGAGACATGAGGGATAACCCATCCAATAGCATGAAGACAGGACAGATTATGTTGCCTATGAGGAATAGCAGGTAATAGCTGAAAAAGAGAGTAAAGAGGTGCAACATACAATGAACTCAAAAAGATAGACTGGACCCAGACTGTGAAGGATTTTTAAATGCCAGAGAAGTTTGTAGCTCATCCCAGAATCAATATGAAGCCACTGGAGCTTACTGAGCACGCAAGTGACATGGTTAGACCTGTATATTGGAAATATCAATTTGGTGGCTCTGCAGGGGAATTATTGGAGGATACAGAGATTGAGACAGGGATACCAAATAGGAGACTATTTTAATAATCTGAAAAGAAAGTGATAAAATTCTTGTTTTATTTCTTACATACAGAATGAAATCAATAAAATGTTTAAAAGAAAAAAAGTGATAAAACTTGATCTAAAATTGTGGCATGTGAGTTGAAAGAAGGGGGTATATTTGAGAGATGTTATGTAAATCAAATCACTAAGAAATGACAAAAGAGTGAAGAGTCAGAGTTTAACTTAAAGTTTGTCAGCCTGGTGACTGGCAGAATGATGCTGGTCTTGGCAGAAACTGGAATGTTAGGAAAAGGGGTGAATTTAAGGGAAATAATAATAAAACATGTTTGGGATATGATGAGCTTGAGATATCTAAGAGCCATCTAATTTGAAATATCCAACAGACATTTGGTGCTGTAACCTGGAAATCAGAGTAGAGATTAGAGCTCAATCTATGTATCTTAGAATCACTCTCATTACAAATAAAAATTGGACCCAGGAGAACTGATGCAGTCACTGAGAGAAAGAGACTGTAAACAGAGAAATTCAAGTCCAAGACAGAGCCTAAGGGAAAAACCACAATTAGGAGGTAGAACATGAATTATCCAGTAAACATGACAAAGGGGCAGCCAATCAGTCAAGAGGAAAATGGAGACATCTCTCTCTTTCTCTCTGTGTCTCTCTGTCTCTCTCTGTCTCTCTCTGTCTCTCTCTCTCTTTCTCTCTCTCTCTCATACACACACACACACACACACACACACACACACACACACACACACACACACATACACACACACAAAAGGGAAATAAGTTATAAATAATAAATAAAGACATGATTTTACAGACAAACCTCTTTTTATGTTTTTGTGCATGGAAATACTCATATTTGTTGCTGTTTGTCAGATTCAAAATAACTAAAATGAAACAACCTTTCTTCTCAAAGTCTACTTATAAAATAATGCATAAAATTGCTTACTGAAAGTGCTTGAGCAGCATGTTACTGGAACAGTAAATAGAAAGAGTATCTTGGAAGCAGACTTATTTACATAGTCTTTCACCAGGTATTCCCCTGATCCAACTAGGTTTTCTCAAACTCCCACTCTGTCTGTTACCTATCATGTTCCCAGTTTCCCGCTAATGATTTCGATAAAAAGGAAAAATATAGAAGCTTTAAATACCCCTTGCTTCTTAGTTTTCTCTCTCTGCGGCTCATTAGATCAAATGCTTAAAGCACAATGCAAATGGGTCCAATATAGTAAGTTTGGGCCCCTTTGAGACAAGGGCTTGGCTCACTTCCACAGCCAGACTGCTTGTCTAATCCTGGCCAGCTGTGTTAAAATGCATGCTACTAGACCCAGGAGGCAGAGGACCTGGGTGAGAGGATGTGAATGAATTGAAACACATTCTCACACCAACCAAACCAAACCAAGACATAACTAGTACAGTGTATGAAGGGGTAATGATGTATAAGACTTGAATGAAGATGTTTATTTATTGAAATTACATTTGAAGGAATAAGAAAAATAAAATAGTCAAGGTTCATCTTACTCAAGTTGTGATTTCCTGTGCCCTTTTCTTTCTCTAGTTCCTTCCAGCATTCTGCCTCCCTAGCAACTTCATGTCAGGTTCAGTATGTCTTGTCAAACTATGGGTGAAAAAGGCTGTGTAATAAGTTTTTTTTTTTTTCCTTGAGTGTCCTTCCTGGACTGTTCTTCTATTTGAGAAGACAATTTTTTTTCTTTTCCACATAATGATAGTGTTTCCTCACTCTTGACTCAAAAGGCAATGTGAGAAATCATGTCAATATAACTTAAAGCTTTTTCTTCTTTATCAGTGGACTACAAAATCCTTTTTTCTCAAACAAGCATATAGAATATGTTGCTCCAAGGCTAAAGTATTGTCCACAACTACATATAAAGTATCACCTCATACAGAGCTATCACTAGCAGGACTATTCACTTGGTGAAATGACCACCCCACATATATCCAATATACCAATATCCAAAAAGGTCAGTAAGACCTTTTTGAGGGCAGGGAACATAGGCAGAAGCAAAAAGGTTATCAGAATCTCAACTAAAGTATGACTGGTGGCTTTCTATTCAAATTAATTATACTTCCTAACTAAACTAACAATAAATACAATAAGCCAGACTGGTCTTTATGATTAATTTCCTTTTCTTAAGACTCAAGTCTTGTCACAACATAAATTCTCACTCTTTTTGTTGTTGTTTGCTTGCATTTTGTTTTCTTACTCATTTTCTTTCCCTTTTTATCTGATTTTTCTTGTGCAGCAAGATAATTGTATAAATATGTTTACATAATTGTATAAATATGTTTACATACTTGTATAAATATATTTACATATAAATATATTTGACATATATTTTAACATGTATAACATATATTGGATTGCTTGCCATCTAGTGGAGGGTGGGGAGGAATGGAAAATTTAGAACACAAGGCTATGCAATGGTCAATGTTGAAAAATTATCTGTGCATATGTTTTAAAAAATAAAAAGCTTTAGTTAAAAAAATACAAAGCATACATATCATATGATCATAACATCATCCCATTACCTTTTATAAAGCCAAGTATCTTTTCACATTTCCTTCAGGGGCCTTTTAAATTTTCTTTTTTTCCTCTTCAAGGATAATATTGGTACTTATTTTAACCTATTTTCCCTGTGCAAAAACAAACAAAAAAAAGCAGTATAGTGTCAACTGTCCCAAGCCAGTATTTGCTAAAGTCAATCCTGTGTCTCCTGCCACTATTAGTAGCAAATTAGGGGAGCCACAATCCTCCTATTATAAGCTACATATATATTACACTGAGCCCTCTCAAGTTTTGCAAATATAAGACTTTACAGACACATATTCCTATTTAGATACCTACATATGTATCTAGATATGATGACTTAGTGTGCAGATTTGAGCTCTAAGAATTGCACTAAGACTTTTGGCCACCTTCTGTATATATATATATATGTGTATATATGTGTATATGTGTATGTATATGCATATATGTATATATTTGTGTGTATGTGTCTTTAGATAGATAGATAATAGATATCAATATGGTTATATACACATTCTGGAAATAAGGGAAGAGAGACAGAGAGAGAGAGAGATTTGCATTCCAAAATTCTTAAGACTTGGTTTAGTTTCAAGAAGGATGATTTTACAGCACCCAATTCTTGTTAAATGAACTCTCTGTGTGATCTCTAATCACATAAGGGAAGAGTCAGAATGTACCCAGAAGAGAAGATTATGTTCCAGCCTGCTCAGTGTTATCAGGTCAAGCCCAGCTCCTTTTTTCTTCTTTAACAAGGGATTAGAATCCTGTTGTGTTGATGCTGGATGTTTAATCCTCCCTTCCCCTCTGAGCTGTAAAAATGGAAGATGTGAGACTTGTACATATTGGCCATCTGCCACAAAGTATTTCTTGACATTGAATTCCCATCACAGAGATGAAATACTTTGAACTTCTTGGAAGAATGGCATTATTCCAATACAATGTGTATATAAATCACAATCCTGAAGAAGAGAAAAGTTGCTCACTTTGGGACATCGAAAAGAGAGATGCATGAAAGCCTAGTGAGAGACAGTGCTTTTATGGTTCTGATCCTATGTGGAAATTGATGAGATCAAGAAGGTTGCATTTCACCACACAGATGTCCTTAAAACCCATGATATAAGATATTAACTGTTTAAATAATGTCATTTAGATAACCTCATGACAGTATTCATGGGAGATAAGCTATCATATCAGCTTTCAGATGGGTCTTATTAATAGTTTGTTTTCACTTTCAAAGTCCTTTATAAATGGAATAGAATTGGCAAAACTCTTTATTAGAATGATAGGAAAATTCAGGAATCTTTCTAATTAAAATGTCTTTCAAGAACCAAGATGTTGGGGGTGGGGTGGGGGTGGGGAAGCCAGGGAATATCCTGAATTCCTCCAAATTACCCTCCAAACAACTTTAAATAATTCCTCAATTGTGCAGAATTTGCAAAAGGATGAGATAAAATAATTTTCTAGTCTAAGTTAATTTAAAAGTTCAGCAGGAAAGGTCTGTTATACACCCTATGATGAGACTAGAGCACAGTCCAGTGCAAAGTGATATGAGGGCAACCAGTGGCTTCTGGAGCTCTCAGCCCTCAGATGGGAAAGAAGTCAGACAACTAATCAAAAGGAGTTTACAAGGGTTCCTTTGCTAGTACTGGGTGCTGGGACTCTGTTGCACTGTCCATACTCAGATTCAAGTTGCTGTCCTGGTTCATGGTCCCAGGTTGCAGTCCCAGAACAAAGAAGAGCATTAACATTCCAGAGCATGTGGCCACAGGGGAGTAGGGGCCCTGGTCATAATTTTAGGATGTAAAAGAGTACTTCACAAACTGAAGCACAGGCCAAGAGAATTCCTAGGTCATACTGCCTCAGAAGAACTGAAAATTTATAGATCCCCCAGAAGAAGTTTTGAAAACAACTGTATACAGACACATACCAAAGAAAACCACTGGAACTTAGGACAGTTCCTTCTCCAGCCCAGAGAAGAGCCAAATTTTAACATGAAGTTAAAAGTCAAGAAATAGGCTAGAAAATGAGCAAAAAAAACCAAAAAACCTAACCACAGAAGAAGACAAATTGCAGGTATTTGCAAGCAGCCAGAAAGAAACAATTCAAATATCATTTAGCCCTTCCATGTTAAAGAACCAAAGAGCTTGGAATATGATATCCCAAAAAGCAAAGGAGTTAGGATTACAACCAAGAATCACCTACCCAGCAAAATGGAATATAAATTTATTCAGGGGAGAAATGGATATTCAATGAAATAGAGGACTTTCAAACACTCTTGATGAAAAGAACAGCACTGAATAGAAAATCTGACTTTCAAATGTAAGACACAAAAGAAGCATAAAAAATTAAACAAGAAAGAGAAATCATAAGGAATTCAACATGGTTAAACTGTTTATATTCCTACATGAAAAGATGATATTTTGAACTTCTAAGAACTTTCTCATTATTAGGGTAATTAGGAGTTATAATTAGACAAAAGGCATGAATGTGAGTTGAATATTATGGGATGATCCTTAAAAAATAAAATAAAAAGGTGAGAAAAAGGAATTCACTGGGAGAAGAGGAAAGGGAAAGGTGGAATGGAGTATTTTCTCACATAAAGGAAGTACAAAAAGAGCATTTATAGTGTACAGGGAAATGGAGGAGGTAAGGGTGGAACTCTTAAATTGGGAGAGGCAGTAATCAGAAGCAACACTTTGGAGAATGGACAGGGTGGAGAGAGAGAGAGAAAGAGAGAAAGAGAGAGAGAGAGAGAGAGAGAGAGAGAGAGAGAGAGAGAGAGAGAGAGAGAGAGAGAGAGAGAAGAATAAATAAGGGGAAATAGAAAGAAGGAGGAAAAATTTACAGCAAATTTCTCTGATAAAGGCCTCATTTGTAGAGAATTGAGTCAAAATTATAAAAATAAAAGTCATCACCCAATTGAAAAATGGTCAAAGGTTATGAAGGGGCAATTTTTATATGACCTAAGCTATCTATAATCATGTGAAAATATAATTATAGATATATAGAAAATATGATTATCACAACTCTACCAACAATGCTTATATTGCTCTAAATCGCTATTGATTAGAGAAGTAGAGTTGTGAACTGATTCACACACACACAAAAGTATATACAGCAGCTCTGGTGGCAAAGAATTGAAAATTCAGAGACTGCCCAACAGTAGGGGAATGGCTGAATAAGTTGTGGTATATAATTGTGATAGAATATTATTTTACTACAAGAAATGATGAGCAAGATTCTCTCAGAAAAACCTGAAAAGACTTATATGAACTGATGTAAAGTGAAATGAGCAGAGCTAGAAGAGCATCATATGCAACGACAGAACTATTAAAAGATGATCAACTGTGAATAACTTAGCTACTCAGTAATACAATGATCTGAGATGATTCCAAAGGACTTATGAAGAAAAATGCTATCTTTCTGATAACTGATGGAATCTAAATGCAGATCAAAGCATATTTTTTAACTTTATAACTCTTTGGAGAGTGTTATGTTTTCTTTCACAACATGACTAATATAGAAATATGTTTTTCATGACTACATACATGTAACCTATATCAAATTGCTACCTTCTCAATGGGGGGAAGGGAAGAGAGGCAGAATTACAATTTGAAATCCAAATTTTTTAATGAATATTAAAATTTATTTCTACATGTAATTGGGGAAAAATAAAATATCGAATAAATATATTTTTGAAACACACAAAATAAATGTTTTCCATTTTGAATAGCTTTAATCAATAGATTATAATACTTCGGTGATTTGTGTTTTTGTTTTGCTATCAGCTCAAAGCATGAATATTCTATAGCTTTGTAGATGAATTTTGAAAAGAACCTAGATTCAAATTCCTTGCCAGCCAGCCTTTTACTAAAAGTGTGACTCACCAAATCACCTCACTTTACCAAGCTTCAGTCTCCTCTACTATAAAATTACAGAAAATTAAAATCTAAGCACTATTGTGGAATATGCAGGCCTCAAATGAAATAATGCATACAAAGTGCCATGTGAGTGTCCAAAAAAAGATAGAATCAGCCTTCAAAATTTACAAAGTCATCAAATTATTTAGACAAAAACCAGTGGCCAGAAAGTATAATAAGAATTAGTAAATTTTTTGATAGGAAAATAAAAATAATGATGACTAATATTATTCTTTTATCTATGAAATGATTATTTATGTTGGTCAGATGAAATTATTTATATGCTAGTATATAGTTATAGTTGAACACATGTCTTATCTTCAAGGATTAACAGATTGATAATATATACATGTACTGACATTTCTGTTCTTATATTAATAGTTTATTTCTTTGACCAATGGCTTTTATTAATTAGCACAGAACATTATCTCCAACATTCCCCATCACTCTTATTTCCTGAACCTGGAACAGTGGTATATTATGCATGTATTTATTCTTTTGTTGTCGGTGGAGGTTTTTACTTAATATTTTTGGTTCTTTTTATGTACTAGAATTATTTATTAAGAAGAATTCAATAATCAAACTTTTTGGGCTAAAAACCAAAGAGCAAAGGCATAATATTTTAATTGGTGGGGTATTTTCCCTACAAGTATCAAATACTACCTGTGTAAACTGTTCATTGAAATATGAAAATGATTTCTCAGTCAAAAAAAGTTCTGTGAAAAGTTGATTAGAGATAAAGGCATATTAGGGTTTTCAACAAGTTACTCTCATCTCCTCATGAGTAAGTCTCTGAAAATCATAACATTTTGCTTTAAGGCATATTTCATGTTCCCTGGACAAAGAGAAAATTTTAATCATAAGCTTTCTATCCATTATGATAATAATGCTCAAATATTTCACACTGAAGTTACTTGCAAAAGAGTAACAACTACCAAAATAACTGAAGAACACTCAAGAATAAGTAAGTTTATCTCAATATATCTCAACTAGCCATTCAGATTAGAGCAATTGTCATGAAATACTTCATATCATTTTCATGTTGTAGGTGTTAAGAGGAACAGAATGCAGGAAATCAATCTTTTCTATTGTTAGACTAGAATTCTTCCCGTTTTTTTCTAAGGAATGTTGGCAACTAAGTGACTCAATGGATGGAACACTAGGCCTGAAGTCTAGAAACCCTAAATTCAAATCCTCACTCAGATACTTATTAGCTGTAGGCCCCAAGGCAAGTCACTTAACTCTGTTAGCCTTAATCCACTAGGGTGGGGAGGGTGGGGGGAATCCTTAGTCTGGAAGAGTCAGACACAATTGTAAGATTAAACAAAAACAAATTGTGGTATGTTCATGGAATGAGATATTATTAGGTTATAAATATTGCCGGGCTTGCTTATACATGCCCAGATTGATTAACATGGAAGGTCCCTATGGCCCCTATCAATAGGGTAGAAGTAGCTTCTTTTCATCAGCTGGATCAAAAGCAAAGCTTTTGCAAAAAGCTTGCAAAGCTGGAAAGACTACAAGCTAGGGTCAGCTAGATGGCACAGCACAGGTAGAGTGCGCATCTGAAATCAGAAAAAGTCATTTTCCCAAGTTCAAATCTCAGTAAGTCACTTAATCCTGTTTGCCTCAGTTTCCTTATCTATAAAATGAGCTAGAGAAGGAAATGGCAAACTACTGTATTACCTTGACAAGAAAACCCTAAATGGAGTCACAAAGAGTCAGACATGATTGAAAAATAACTGAAAATAAAAATATGGTCATATAATCTCCAAATGGTTCTGATTCCAGCTCACACTGGCTAGTTGGATCCCAGTTATGACTACTTCTCCCTCTTAGGATTCTAAGGGTATCTTTAAGGAGCCGTGTTGTAGGGGTTTTTTTCCCTAATGAAATATATTTATTTAGAGATAGATAGACACAATTAGATAGATATAAAAGTCCATCTATATGTATAGACATGGAAAGGAAGGAAAAAGGGAAGAAAGGGAGGAAGAGAGGGAGGAAGGAAGGAAGAAAGGAAAGAAGGGAGGGGGGAAGGAAGGAAGGGAGGAAGGGAGGGAGAGAGGAAGGGAGGAAAGAAGGAAGGAAGGAAGGAAGGAACGAAGGAAGGAAGGAAGGAAGGAAGGAACGAAGGAACGAAGGAAGGAACGAAGGAACGAAGGAACGAAGGAATGAAGGAACAAAGGAACGAAGGAACGAAGGAACAAAGGAATTTGGGGGTGAATAAGATGCTAGCGAAAGACCAAGTCCTTACTGATGCATTGTTGATAGAGTAGTGAAAGAATCCAACCATTCTGGAGAGCAATCTGGAATTATGCCCAAAAAGTTATCAAACTGTGCATACCCTTTGATCCAGCAGTGCTACTCCTGGGCTTATATCCCAAGGAAATACTGAGGAGGGGAAAGGGACCTGTATGTGCCAAAATGTTTGTGGCAGCCCTTTTTGTAGTGGCCAGAAACTGGAAAATGAATGGATGTCCATCAATTGGAGAATGGTTGGATAAATTATGGTATATGAAGGTTATGGAATATTATTGTTCTATAAGAAATGATCAACAGGAGGAATACAGAGAGGCGTGGAGAGACTTACATCAACTGATGCTAAGTGAAACGAGTAGAACTAGGGGATCATTATACACTTCAACAATGATACTGTATGAGGATGTATTCTGATGGAAGTGTATATCTTCAACATAGAGAAGAGCTAATCCAATTCCAATTGATCAATGATGGACAGAATCAGCTACATCCAGAAAAGGAACACTGGGAAATGAATGTAAACTGTGAGCATTGTTTTGTTTTGTTTTGTTTTGTTTTGTTTTGTTTTTTGTTTCTCTTCCCAGATTATTTTTACCTTGCGAATACAATCCTTCCTTTGCAACAACAACAACAAAATTCGGTTCTGCACATATATATTGTACCTAGGATATACTATAAGATATTTAATATGTATGGGAATGCCTGCCATCTAGGGGAGGGGGTGGAGGGAAGGAGGGGAAAAACTCAGAACAGAAGGGAATACAAGGGATAATGTTGTAAAAAAAAAAAAAAAAAAAATTACCTATGCATATGTACTGTCAAAGAAAATGTTATAATTATAAAAATTAATAAAAAACAAAGTTAAAAAAAAAAAAAAAAGACCAAGTCCTTGGTAATCATGTGAACCATAGGAAGGTAACATTGACAAGAGAGAGCCAGTGTGGAATTTCAGTATCCTTAAGTGGCCCTTGTTGAATTCCTTGCATTGATAAGATTATCTTGATCCCACAGTTCCTGTATCCAATCTAGAGGCAAGATGAATATCCACCCCCAAGGTTATTCCTTTACTATATGAGGCTCTCCCCTCCCCTTGGTTAATTGCTACTTTATTAGGAATTTAGCCCACTTTATGGTGTCTAGTCAATCTTTCCTCTTGTGAATAAAGAAATTTGCCCACTTATTAAGCATCACAATTTTTAGTTCTTTAATAACTTTGCCTACTCATGAAGCATCACAATTCCAGGTCCATCAGGAACTTTGCCCACTTTATAGTAGCATGTTCTTTAGGAACTTTGCCTGCCTTATGGCATCAATTTATTTCCCTTTTTTGCCTTGGTAATAGCGAGTCTAACTCCCTTTTGGAACTTAGTCCTTTGCCAACATGTAATAAAATCTTTGCCTCTTGATTTGGAGATAGTCTAAGCCTACAAATTCTTTTGAAATATGATACTGGCCCCAAACCCCAATATATTTGGGGGATTAACCCGTGTTTCCCATCAGAAGGAAGAAAGGAAGATACATATACACACCAACTCATGATAACTTATGGTATCTGAAAGATACTCATGAACATAAATACTTGGTTTCTAAATCAAAGTCCTCTTCTCCAGCTCATCTTCTTATTCGTTAACTCAAGAATTCCATATTCTACATTTCAGAAGAGTAATTTCTTTACATTTCTGGAGTGTGAGGGGGGAATTAGAAAAGTTAGGCAAACAAACAGAAAATAATCTAATAATTATGATTAACAGGACCAATTCTCAAAAGATAACTAAATTTCTTGATTCAGAAATAAACTGACCCAGAATTCAATTTTTAAAAATTTCAATAGTATCTTATTTTTCCACCTACATGTAATGACAGTTTTCAACATTCATTTTTGAAAGATTTTGAGTTCCAAATTTTTATATAGGTCATATACATACAATCATTTTAAACATATTCCTATATTAATCATATTACAAAAATCAGAACAAAAAGGAAAAATACAAGAAAACAACAACAAAAGATGAAAATAGTATGCTTTGAACTATATTCAATCTCCATGGTTCTCTCTCTGGATGCAGATGTCATTTTCTATCCCAATTCTATTGGAATTGTCTTGGCAAATTTTTTTTTTTTTTTTTTTTTTGGCAAAGAGACAGAAATGCCAATATATTTTTCTTTTATTCTGTAATGAGTCTGAAATAGTGATATCAATTCATATTTCCATAATACTTTGCAACTTAATAGTACAAACAATCCTATGAAGTAAGTAGGGAGAGAAATCTGAGACAATTTCGAGTTAGAGCTAACACCCAAAAAAGCTATCAAATTATAAGCTGCATAAGTTTCCTTCACTTAACAATAGGAAAATGCACTGGGAACTCAGCAGAAAATAAACTTCTCTCATGTCATTGAGCTAGAGCCTGTATGCCGCATGATAGCATTATACAGCCAGCCAGCACAAAAGAGAAAAGAGTTCAGGTTGGCAGTTCAGAAGGGGGGCCTGAGCAACAATGATTGTACATACAGAGAAAGGGTCATCCTTATTCTCATAGTTCAGTCCAACTTCCTCTAGTTATCCTGGGGTTAGTCCTCCTAGTGAGAGAAAGGTTTCTAACACTGGTGGTGAGCTTCAGCCTGCTGAAACTGGGTAATGCAGAGCAGGAGAGTTCAGAAGACTGATAGCTAAAATCATCATGCTGGAATGTTCTCTGAGTTCTTAATCTTTTTTGTGTCATGGATCCCTTTGGTGGTCCAATAAAGCCTATATATCTCATCAGAATAATATTAAATGCATTAAATAAAAAATAAGATTGCAAAGAATTATTAATATTGAAATACAGTTATCAAAAAAAAAAAAATTTATGGACCATAGATTAAGAATCCCTGTTCTAGAGTATTGGGGATCTTTCCTTCAAAAAGCCTTTTTGGTGAATTCTGTGGCTCCCTGCAAATGGGCTATTCAAGAGCGGCCTGAAGACATTATTCTATACTTCCATTCCTGAACGAGTAGGGGACTTAGAATTGTTCTTCTATGTGACAATGGACATAGAGGAGAACTGGTCTCCTATTGGAAACCTAACCTCTGGTATGAATGTGTGCACCAAGTCCCCTTTTCTTGAGGGGCAACACTGAGGTAAGAAAAGTCTTCTCGAGCAGGACCAAGAGATCATTAAATACTTCAACAACAATACTGTATGATGATCAATTCTGATGGATGTGGCCATCTTCAACAATGAGATGAACCAAATCAGTTCCAATAGAGCAGTAATGAACTGAACCAGCTACACCCAGTGAAAGAAACTTTGGGAGATTGACTATGAACCACTACATAGAATTCCCAATCCCTCTAATTTTGTCTGCCTGCATTTTGGATTTCCTTCACAGGGATAATTGTACACTATTTCAAAGTCTGATTCTTTTTGTACAGCAAAACAACTGTTTGGACATGTATACATATGGTATATTTAATTTATACTTCAACATATTTAACATGTATTGGCCAACCTGCCATCTGCGGGGGGTTGGGGGAGAGGAAGGAGGGGGAAAATTGGAACAAAAGGTTTGGCAATTGTCAATGCTGTAAAATTACCCATGAAATATCTGGTAAATAAAAACCATAAAAATAAATAAATCAAAAGAAAAAAAAAAAAAGAAATGTCTTCTCAAATGAAGTTACAGTCATTAAAGGTAAAAATAATTATTCAGAAACTGCTCTAAAAATCAGCCTCCCTAGGGCCAGTTGGAACTAATTGGGAAGTTTTCATGGATAAGATTATTTTTGAACAGTGTTCTGAAGGTGCAAACTGACTCTATGTGGCCTAGTGTAGAAGGAGTTGACTATGAATAAAGGATGATAAATAAACTTGTTGCATAAAACAAAGAGCATAAATGAGGAGAGTAGGTAGGGAAGAATAAATTGGCTGGAGTCCCCAAACTTATCATTAGGTATTTATATTTTATTTTTGTGACCAATGAATCATTGTAGTAACTAACATACCTTTCTCCCAACAGAAGGTGACCTTACTGTTGGTGGCTTTCTGCCACCATCTAAAACAAAAACTGAGAGCTTTTTTCTGCAAAAACTAAATCTTTTGGCCCTAGGGATTTCTCCTTTCTAGTGTGTTCTAGAGCTATTTCAGCTCTGACACTACAAATGACTACTTTTACTATATAATACTGACATCTGCAGTTAATAATAACAGATTATATTTATTTAGTGCTTTTAAATTTCTGAAGCATATTATAGACATTACTATTAAATTCTATGAGCTATAATTAACTCCATTTTACAGATGACAAAGAGTCAGAAAGTGAAGCATATTGCCTTGGTCAAACAAAGGAATGAAGTGGATGAGTCATTAGAAGCAAGTTTAAAAGAAAAAATACTAAAGAATCAGAAGATAATTAGCAGCAAGTTTTTGAAAAATATATAGATAAAATTAAATACCTAGTCTAATCATCTTAAATGGACCCTCAAAGCTGAGTAGCAATCCTTTTATTCATTTTTAATTAACTGTCTAGCATGTTTCTAATAGTAACTAGTCGACTGTCTCCTCTTTCGTCAAGACCCTAATCTCATCCTGATAAGCAAATGGTCTACATTCTTATTTTACTATAAAGGTTGGGGCTCCCTTATAGCTTCCATTTCTCAAAATATTTTTTATTAAGTAGTTACTTACTATATATGCAAAAGGGCTGCACTTTCCACTTGCTACTGCCATCCAAATTATTTTACTTTAAGTTTCTGTTAGCATTCCAGGCCAAAGAGGCTGCTAACTGATTAAATTCTTTGAAAGACATTCTTTTTTATTAAGCCACTGGGTATTGAAAGAAAATGAACTTCAAGAAATAAATCAAAAGTTAGCAAACAAAAATGTAGCATTTAAATTTAGAAGACATTTAGAAACTAATAGTACATGGATTTCAGTGTTTCAACATTATCATTCTAATTTAAAATTATTTTAAATATGCTAATAAGACCTCCAAAACAGAAAATTTTATTAATATATTATTAGTACTGGCATTTGCCATACAATGAAAAATAAGGTGTTGTATTGGAAAGAGTGCTATAAGACTGAAGCATACGTCTTCTCTATTTTTCTTCGGGTTTTAGGGCGGCAGAGGGTCTGATTTTGTTCACAATGTGACTAATGTGGAAATATGTTTTGCATGACTACACATGTATAAGTTCTATTAAATTGCTTACCTTTTCAATTGGAGGAAGGAAGAGAAAGAGAGGGAAAGAGAGGGAATTAAAAAAAAATTTAAAGAATGTGAAAAAACTGTTTTTACATATAATTGAGGGAAATAAAATATTAAATCTTTTTTAGAAAGCAAAAAATGTTATATTTCTAATAAAAGAGAATGTATTTGAATTTCTACTTACTACCTTGTGATCTTCAGAAAATTGCTTATACAAGCTAGATTTTAATTTTATAAAATAAAGGGATAATAGAAGATGATCTTCAATGTCTCTCGTAGTAGTTTGAAGTCTCTAATGCTTTGGTATTACTTTCCTTGAGAGAACACACTTATTTTTCTGATCAAAGGATTTTACTGACTTACTATCTTCCTGACCTTTCCACTATTACCTTCTGCAACCCAAGAAAAATAAAGGGAATAACTTCTGTGATCAAGAAATTTTTCTATTTTACCACTTCTTTCCACATAAAAACTAAGAGTTAAAATTTTTATTCAGATGTTAGAATTAAGATGATTGCTGTCATAAGCAGTCTGAATTATTTACATTTCTGTTTGCAGTGTACAGGAATTGCTCAAAATCTTCCTGGCTGATTTGAAGTCTGCTTATTTTGATCAGCCCAAACATAATCCTTTGGCTTGTATAACTCAATAATTTTGAAAAACTGCAGAGTAATGACCATCTTGAGTATTTTAATGGAAAGCCTTTTTCTGAGAAGTACAAATTTACATCTTGAAAGGAAAACAAGTAAAATCCACCTCAACAAATAATCACCAAACTACCAAAAACATAAAATTTCTATATTTGCCAAAGAGGGAAATGGACTAAGAATATAAAGCCATCATCTAAACACAGAGAAATTCTGAGTTCTGAGGCTTTTTCTCCACTTCTTTTTGCCTAAGTACCAGTGGGTAGAAATGTTTTTCTTTCATTTACTGAAAACAAAAGTGATGCTGCATCAGCAACTGGGCTGCAAAGTATAACATTAAAAATCAGACTACAATGAAAAAGAGATATAAGAAGAAGTGTCATTTGGTCATGAATTTTACCAAGGAAAAGTTAAGCATGGAGAAAATAAGAATAAGAGAAAGACAAAAGAGAACAAAATCTAAGGCCTTAACAAGTCTAAATGAGCCACTCACATGTAGGGAGGACATTAAGGGTCAGAAGACAACAAAGGAAGAAGTGAAGCAGAAGAATTTGAGTTCCAATGCTGAAAGAAAGAGAAAAGAATACAGATAAGTAAATAATGTATACAAAAGAAAAGATAATTTGAAAAGGGTAAATGCACAAAAGAAAAAAAGAAAGAAAATGGGGTAATTTAGAAATAAATTATGCAAGATTTAACACCTCCTATCCACACTTCAAAATAAATGTGATAGGTACATTTAAAATACAGTCATAATTAAATTTTGACAAGCATGGGAAAAGATTCTATTCTTACCCAAATGTCTACTGAATAGGGTGGGTGGTTAATGAAGGAAAATGCACTCAAAATCCCTGACCATGGACAATAACAGCTGAATTTTACATTGAAAATCCCAAACCCAACATCATTATTCAGTCAAGAAACCCACACCATTGGAATTCCATGGATAGAAAGGTAAAGGAAAGGCAGTCTTTTGTGAGATGCAAGCAGCTCTGTGACATGCCTGAGTAAGCCAACCAGCCTGTCAGGCAGAGTTTTTATTCTAGTTGAATTCTATAGCTCACATGCCTATGATCCAGGCAAAGAAGAACAGATCAAAACATAAGGGCAGAGAAACTGAAGAGTATCAGCCCTGAAGTCAGGAGGACCTGAGTTCAAATCTAGCCTCAGACACATCACTTCTTAGAGGGGCAAATCACTTAACCCCAATTGCTTCAGTTTAAAAAAAACAAAGGAAAGAAAGAAGGAAGGGAGGGAGGGAGGAAGGGAGGGAGGGAGGGAAGGTGGAAGGAAGGAAGGAAGGAAGGAAGGAAGGAAGGAAGGAAGGAAGGAAGGAAGGAAGGAAGGAAGGAAGGAAGGAAGGAAGGAAGGAAGGAAGGAAGGAAGGAAGGAAGGAAGGAAAAGTAATGGAAGAGCAAAGCCATATTGTCCCCACCAAAAATAAAGCAAGGAGGAAAAAAAAAAAAAAAGAAAAAGGCAAGAAGTTTAGGAGTAAGGATTGAAAACAACTTAGTAAAGAGGCCAGTTGGGATGTTTCTTATTATTTCTATGGATTCCAGTACCCCAAAACTGATCTTCCTAAAACACGGGTCTGATCATGTTCCCTCCCACTCAGTAACTCCAGCAAACAAAATGTATTCCTGAAAGTGCAAGTTCCCATCAAGTCTAAGCAAAATGGAGGCAGGGGAAGAGTTGGAAAAAGTTTACCTCTAACTGCTATCTGACCAACCAACACACACCAAAAATTATTTGGACAGTGCAGAGATGAAGAGAACTGTGAAATGCCTGATTTGGAGTCCTGCAAACTGTTTTTTTTGTTTTTTTTTTGTTTTTTTTTTTTGATGATAATGTTTAAGTATCAGCCCCTAAGAAGACTGTAACATTTATTAAAATTTAGTTATTTAATCATGTTTTAGCTTGGGCTTTTTTTGTCAAATTATGAGTACAATTACACATGTCGTATGTTTAATTCCTTTTCTATGTTAAGAATAAATTACTTGTCTTCTACCTGATTCATATTGTATACTGAATACATTTTACTCTTGCCTTCTTTGAGAAAACACTAGATATGATCCATAACTTCATCTATCAGTTTAATGAACTGAAGCGTGAGAGAATAAGGCATCTCATTAGAGCGTGGGTTTCCCAGAACTGACCCTGGTCTGAACCACCTGCCTGGGTTTTTTAGAACAGGGAATAGATGCAATAGTCCAGCCTCTGAGGCCCATTATGTTTCCTCAAGATTAGGTAGCATATATAGATATTGTACTAGTCCCTAAGGTCCCTTCTGGCCTAACTACTGTGATTCTCATAGTACCAGTTAACCCATTTGCTGGTTGTTTTTATAGTTTTCATATGAACTATGCAAAGCCCAAAGGAGAAAGGTCATTGCTTCTGATCTGGCTGCATATTTTGGGACAGGACTTACCTATTGCTGACAATTTGAATCTATCCCAGAGCCAGAAGGAAGGTGATGATCAATGAGGTGATTCTCACTAGTAGGTAAGAATTCAGTTCAACAACATGTATTGAGTGCCTGCTAGGGGCATGACCTTCCTCTGTGTTAGAGACAAAGCAGAATAAGAGAGAGTATCTACCTACATTATTGGATCTTATAGTTTCAGAAGGAGAGACAGTATGTATTCAGATAATGCTATTTTAGCATTTTAGAGCTCCTATACCTCCCCTGACCTTGGAAGAGTAAAGCAACCTGAAAAAAGGCACACTGGAGAAGCAGGCGACTACCCCGCTGCTCCTACCTGCTACCCTAGGGGAAGAGGCAGTCAATGATAATATAAAGTGATTCGAATCTCAGAACTGATGGGGTGATCTTCTTTAGGATCTGAGATACTGTGAGAGGAAATAGGATGCTTCATGAGTGCCTTAACATGTGAAGAGTACTGGACAAAGAAAAAGTCAATCAGGACTCTCTTGGAGACTGAGTTGGGTACGTTCATTCTCTCTCAAAGTTCAGCAAGCTAAAGGAAAAGAAATAATTTCAGTGAAAAGTGTCTGGTCTAATAGGAATCACAGCAGCTGTGACAGAAAAAATTGTGTCCCTTGCCAGACAGGGTAACCTCATTTTATATATAAGGAAAATGAAGCTCTGAAAGGGTTAATGAGTTACCTGTGGTCATACAGCTAGTAAGTGTTGGAGCAGAGATTTGAACCAAGATTTCTCTTGACCTCAAGTCCAGGTTGCTTTCTACAACACCATACTCCCTCCAAAAATATGATAGAATATTAAAGTGCAATGATAGAAGTATAAGCCCTATGTAATTCAGAAAAAGGAGACCTCATATGTGTCCCATTTTTTTTCAAGTTCATTCCTTTACTGAAACTACTGTATTATACATCTCTCTGCTTCATTTTTCCCCTTCCCTGCATCACCCTTTCCTCATTACAAGCCATATGTACAATCAAAAAGGAGATGGAGAAACACCCTTAGAGTAAACAAGACAGTATGCTTGGTTCTGCTTCCTTCCCTTGGATACATACTAAATTTCCTACAGTCTGGAAGAGATCCAATTAAAATAAGGAAAGGGAAGAAAAAGAAAGGATGCTTAAATCTAAAAAAAAAATATGTGTAGTTTTCCTTAACTTCAGGAAAATACATTTTGAATAACAAAAACTAAAATTAGTACATTTTGAATAATAAAAACTGATAAATTAGGTCTGAAATTTCTCTGGTTCATAATTTTTTTCTGAATTTTAACTCTTAAATAAAGCTACAAAATTTTTAAAGTCCATTATGGATTAGTTCCACATCATTAATAAATTTGCCTCTTAAATACTTTTTTAAAATTGTGATATCATTCAAAATAGAAGAAGTTAACACATCAGTAAGGTACATTTAGATTTTTTTTTTCCAATACTGGCAGTGACATCCACCCATACTCTTTTACTGGTCTGCTTGCAACCAAGTGCAATGTTTTAGAGATGTGGTCTGTGGTACAACTTGAGGTGAGGTGAAATGTAAGAGAATGATATATTGGTTTTTGTTTTCTCATGGTATTTGGTACATTTCTAATTTTCACAGTATTTGTTGCTTGGATAAAGCTTTGCACTTCTTGTGCCAAGTTGTCAATGTTGTTTCCAATTCTTTCTTACATAAATTCAGATTTATTTTCCAATTTTTTTCCTTTAGTTCCTCATTTCATTTATAAAAAGCATTTTTAAATTTAATAAAAACTCTTGCTTCATTTCTCACAGGAATTCTAATTAAGATTATACCCATGCTATGTTTTCCTTTGAAGCTTTACCCATAGATGTTTTCAAGTCATTCTCTTCTTCTTCCTTTTATGGTAGGATTGTTTTTATTTGCTTATTCCTCCAGCCTCCTTTTTGATTTTGGACTTTATATTGGGGTAAAGCCCTGAACACTTCAGGAGAGCATGTTTGGGCTGAGTTTCTGTCCTCTTCAATCATTCTGAAGATTTCTTGGGGCGATGAGTGTTGTGTTATTCTACAATCTCAGAGATAACTCAGCCTGGGGATACTGAAATGTGAAATGACTTGCCAGGATTTCTGGTTCAAGGCTAACTACCTATCTACCTTGTCATGTTGCCTATCATCATCATATTGTTAAAATTCAAATCAATCAAACCAAATCCTATATTTTATAAAAATCCTGTGAGGTCATAATAATGATGACAATGATGGTATATCATTATCTTTATGTAGGATTTCTATAAAACATAGGAATTGGGGCCAGCTAGGTTGCTCAGTGGATAGAGCACCAGCCTTTAAGTCAGGAGGACCCGAGTTCAAATCTGGTCTCAGACACTTAACACTTCCTACTGTGTGACCCTGGGCAAGTCACTTAACTCCAATAGCCTCAGCAAAAAGAAAAAAAATTATATATATACACACACACATACATATATATATGAATTTATTTGATTGATTTTGAAATTACATGTGATTTCTTCATCCCCCTGACTATATATTTCTAACTCTATAGAGAAGGTTTTATAGAGAAGCTTGATTTGATATTGTCTATCCTTGGATAACAATCAAGAATCAATAAGCTATTTATTAATCTTTGTTATATAATTTTAAAATCCTAATATCAAGAGTAGAAATATACATAATTTTATCTCCTCTACACATAAACTGTGCTGCTATGTAGGCAATTTTGAGTAATGAAGGTAATGTTTTTGTTATTGCTTAAATTGTATAAGTCAGGGCAGCTAGATGATGCAGTAGATAGAGCTCTGGCCCTCAAATCAGGAGTATCTGAGATCTTATTTGGCCTTGACTTGTTAGCTATATGAACTTGGGCAAGTCACTTAACTCCAATTGCCTCATAAAAACAAAAATAAAAAAACAAAAACAAATTAATTGTTCAAGGCTATTGAATTGCACTGATTCCAATAAAATCATCATGTTATATATACAGTGACACTTCATTTACACAATATCTTCAGGGAATGTTATATTCCACATAAGTGAATTTCTAGATAACTGAAGTTAACTCTTTTTAAACATATACACATTTTAAGTTATTTCGATAGAAATCTTTCCAAAACATATTTCTGACTCCCTTAAAAAAAATTAGAGCACACTGAATACAATTTAGTATCTTTGATGACTCCATCCATATAGAATTATGTAGATAAAGTCATTTGTCCCAACATTACTACAATGGTCCCAGATTGCCATTGTTCCTTTCCCTTCCCATTCATATTTTCTCTATTCTCCATTGAAATTATATAAATATACACCAGGAAAATTTTCTTATATTGTTATTAAACCTGACACTTAAAAAAAAAAAAGTAGACTAACATGAAGAAAGAAGAAATGAGGCAAGTGAATTCAGGATATTAAATACTTATGAAACTAAAAACAAAAAAAAGTTAAACAGCATAAAATGTCCAGTCAGTCACTTAAATTATGTTTGTTTATTTTCTGAAAATTCCATTATGTGATTCTACTTAAATCTGCTAACTCTAGGTAAAATCTAAAATGCATTTGATGGCATTATTTCTCATCAGGCAACATATTTACAGTGGGCGGCAATCTATCTTTGAACACTCAAACTCCCTCTATACCTGTGCTGTAGGGCACTGATATTGATTTGGGGGAAATTATTGCATTTTGCAACTGGCACCAGAATTCCTTATATAATTGCAGTACCCCTATTTTCTGACTTATTGCTAGCATTAAAAGGGCTACTAGATAAGAATAGTTATGGTATTCCAGAAAAGGCAAATGGCAGAGGAAAAAAACAAACTACAATTCAACCCATTTGCCAACCCAATTTATATTCCTATACCTGGGGAAGATGTTAAACTATAAGTCAGGGAACGCTTTCTTTATTATATAAAATAAATTCTAAAATATGAAACTTAGGTACTTGGCCAATAATATATTATATACATCTATTTTAAACACTAATATATTTTTCAATTAGAATTTCCCCTTCTCATACTAAATACATAATGAGAAGTATAATTAAACAATCATCTTCCCCCCTTTCCTCCCCCAACTCTCATACATATGCTTATGCCTACAAATATGTAAGATCATATTATGCTTATTTCTTCCTATCATTTGTTTCTCTGAAAATAGATAGCATCTTCCATCATAAGTCCAAGTCTTTCCATGTTTGTCTAGACAACCCCCTCATCATTTCCTATACCACAGTATTTTATAGGATCTTTGAGGTTAATAACTAGAATGACTAGGTTGTTCAAAAATTGTTCTTAAAACAATATAATGTTCTCTTGGTTCTGTTCATTTCTCTCCATTATTTCATGAAGTTCCTTCTATGCTCTTCTAAAATCATTAAGCGTATTTCTTATAGCAGAGTGATATTCCATCAAGAACATATACCACATATATGAATTTTATGGAATATTATTGTTCTGTAAGAAATGACCAACAGGAGGAATACAAAGAGGCTTGGAGAGACTTACACCAACTGATGCTGAGTGAAACGAGCAGAACTAGGAGATCATTATACACTTCAACAACAATACTGTATGTATTCTGATGGAAGTGGATATCTTCGACAAAGAGAAGATCTAATTCAGTTCCAATTGATCAAGATGGACAGAATCAGCTACACCCAGAGAAGAAATACTGGGAAATGAGTGTAAACTGTTTGCATTTTTCTTCCCAGGATATTTTTACCTTCTGTATCCAATTCTTCCTGTGCAACAAGTAGGATATACTATAACTATTTAATATGTATAAGATTGCCTGCCTTCTAGGGGAGGGGGTGGAGGGAAGGAAGGAAAAAATTGGAACAGAAGTGAGTGCAAGGGATAATGTTATTTAAAAAAAATTACTCGTGCATATGTATTGTCAAAAAAAAGTTATAATTACAAAATTAAAATTAAAAAAGAACATATACCACAATTTGTTTAGCCTTTCCCCAAATGATCAACATCCCCACAGTTTCCAATTCTTTACCAACAAAGGGAGATTATCTAAATATTTTAGAATATGTAGGTTCTTCTTTGAAATTTTCCCTAACATCTTGGGAGATAGAGCTGATAATGGTATTGCTGGCTCAAAGGCTCACTCCCTTTGACCCAGCAATAGCACGATTAGGTGGATAAGGGAAAGGGAAAGGAAGGTTGAAAAAATTTCTTTTATATGATTGAGGTATGCAAGTAAAAGGCTACCTGCAAAAGAAGGAAGGGGTAGGAGGTGTAAGGGACAGAGAAATTTCATTCTCATTTGAATTGGTCAAAAAAAGAATAATATACACACAGAACTGAGTATAAAAAATTGGGTATTAATGAGTGAGAGGGTGCACTAAGAGGAAGGGCCGGTTAAGACAGACTAATCCTAAACAAAAAAAAAAAAAAAAAAACTGACTAAAAAAGAGTGATTCTCAAAGAGGAGTTTAAATGAATAGAAAGAAAGGATAAGAACTTGTGACTTGGCTTTGGGTGGCAGAAAGAGTAGAAGGGCAGAGCAGCAGAAGCAATGTGCCAGACCCAGAGCACTGGTTCTGAGCACACTTTCTCAACCTCCTCTTCTTTATAAAGAGAAAATAGGGAGCAAAGGGAAAGAAAAATATAAGATAAATAGGATAGAGAGAAATATACAATTAAGGATCACACCTGTGAGTGTGAATGCAATGAACTTATATATGAAATGAAATGGGAGGAAGGGATAACAAAAAATGGCAAAAAAGTCTTTACTCTCAAGGAGTTCACAACCTAAGAAAAATGCAAGCAATTACATACAAACAAGCTATAAATGGGATTAACAAGAAGTAATCAACAGAGGGAAGGAAGTAGAATCAAGAGGGATTTGGAAATGTCCTATAGAAAGCTGCATTTTAGCTAGGACTTGAAGGAAGTCATGAGTTAGAAATGAAGAGAGAGAATGTTCCAATAACAGGAGTAGCAAGGGAAAATGGCCAAGGCTGGAGTATGGAATCTCTTCTTTGAGCATTAATAAGGAGGTCATGTCACTTGGAGAGTATGTGAGTGGGTGTAAGATCTAAGACTGGAAAGATGGGGGTGGTAAACAAACAGCTAAGTAATGAAGGAGTGAGATCCTAGAGATAATAGGGAATCACTGGATATTTTTTTTTAAGTTGGAAAAAATTAGCAAGTTCTATCCTTGAATACATAGGGAGCCACTGAGATTTAGTGAGGAGATTGACATGATATGATATCCATTTAAGAAAAATCAGTACTTGACAACTTGTGAGGAGAGTTTGGAGTAGAGAAATTCATCCAGCAAGGCAATCTATTAGGAGATTGCTGCAATAATTTAGACATGAGGGAATGAGGGAACCTAAATTGTAGGTGTGTGAGTAGAGAGGAGGTGTCAGATCCAAGATTACAGTAATAGTTATGTGGGTTGATTGAAAGTAAGCAAAGAATCAGAGATACAGGAAGAATAGAGGTATCTTCAACAGTAATAGGGGAGTGAATGAGAGGAGTGTGTTGAAGGTTCCATCCAATTTGAAACATCCAGGTGATACAGGGTAGAAATTCAGGTCAGGTCTTGAAGCTGAAAATATATAGATTTTTTTAATTACTTGATAGTCTCCCAGTAATCAAGTCTCTCCTGCACTTCAATCTACCCTCCAGTCAACTGTCAAATTGATCTTCCAAAAGTACAGGTCTGACTACATCATTCCCTTATTCCATAAACCCCACTGATTGGCTCAAATATATAAAATATATGAATATATATAAAATATATAAACTTCATTACCTGGTCTTTTAAAGTTCTTCATAACCTGGTCTTTTTCTATCTTGTGTGCTTATATCTTACTGTCTTCCCCTTATTCTATTATACAGTGAAGCTGGACTCATTGTTAGTACTCACACAAAATAATCTTCTTGATTAGATGCATTTCCATCCGCTTTCCCCCATGCCCAGGATTCTCTCCCCGCCAATTCCGATCTCCCGGCCTCCCTGGTTTCCTTCAAGTTCCTACTAAAATTTTACTTTCTATGAGAAGTCTTTTCTGGATCCCTATTATTGTTAGTATTGTCACTCTTAAATTATCTCCAAATTATCTTGTATATAGCTTGTTTTTACATAATTTGATGTTTACATTTTGATACCCTTATTAGATGGAGCTCTTGGAAAGTGGGACCTGCTTTTGGTCTATTTTTGTGGCCCCAGTGCTTAGTACAGTGAATAGCATGTAGCAAATGCTTAATAAATACTTGTTAGCTTGATTTACTCTCCCTAGGGAATTAATGGGATAACCAAGAGAATATAAAGAGAGAGAAGAGAATTGAGGAGACAACATTCATATATTAAAAGGATGACATAATTAATGAGCCTGTAAATACAAAAACAAAACTGAAAAGGAGCAATCAGACAGGTAAGGAAAAAGAGCCAAGAAAATAGTATCACAATAGCCCAGAAAAGAAAAAATACTCAGGAAGAGGGGGAGAGGGGTCAAAACAGTTTCAAATGCAGCACAAGAAAGATGAGAAGGCCATCAGCTTTATGGATTAAGAAATCACTAATTACACTTTTTGGGGGTACATATTGATTGGACCTTTTTTTTTTTACTGTTATGTGGACATTTTCCATATTAGTTTTGATGCATAATTCTTTGAATGCTTTTATGAATGTGTAAGAATTCCTGTCACTGAAATGTAGTAATTACAAACCTATTTTTAAATAGAAAACTTATCTAATGGAAAAAAATCATTGGTAACTTTTGCAGGGGTCCTCAAACTACGGCCCGCAGGCCAGATGTGGCTGCTGAGGATGTTTATGCGGCTCGGCCCGGTTATGACAAATGGGCTGAGGGGCAGAGACAGAGTGTGAGTTGTTGTTTTAACTATAGTCCGGCCCTCCCACAGTCTGAGGGACAGTGAACTGGCCCCCTATTTAGAAAGTCTGAGGACCACTGCTAGAGTGTGTTGCCAGTTCACCCAGTAACTTTAGAAAGAATAGTTTCAGTTGAATTGTAAGGTCAGAGACATGACAAAAGGTTATGGAGAGAGTAAGAGGGGAATTAGAGGCAATAAGTTTAACATGGTCTTTTCCAGGAGTTTGGTTAAGAGAAGAGAACAGGAATGTAGGACAAGAGTTTGAGGATAGCACAGTCTAGTGGAGGTTTTTTTAAGGACCTAGGAAATGTAGGAGGGAGGGAGGGAATATACATTAAGCACCTACTCTGTGCCAGGCACTATGCTAAGAACTTACAAATATTCTCATTTGATCCCACTTGTTCATGTTTGAAGGTAATAAGGAAGGACTCAGTATTTAGACAGAGGTTGAAGATGAAAAAGAGAGAAGGAATGAAATAGTCTATTGAAGAAAACAGAGAGGAATAAATCAATCCTATGTTCATTAATCTTTTGGAGACTCAAAATTCATAAATTGTTAAATAAAATAGCACTTTCCATGCTTTAGTTTTCTTTTATAATCTCTACAGCATCTTAGCATAGTTCTTTATACATAAAAAACATTCAGTAAATATTTGTTAAGTGAATCGCTTTAAAAAAAAAAAAAAAAAAGTCCAGCTATTATTTCTAATTGTGGTGTGACACCAACCCTGAGACAGATCCTACCAAGAAGCAAAGTCTACCAAATTAGTAAACAGTCTAAATAATTTTTTTTTAAATCTTGTCCATTGAATATGTTTGGCTATATAAAGTCTTGAACCATTTACTAAAATGCAAAAGGAGTTCAAACAGCAACAGGAGAGGAAAAACCATACCAATTCAATCATGGACCTTTTGGAGGAAATAAATGAAGGATTCTTTGATGTACTTCATTCAGTCTTCAGGAAGTTTTCCCCAGTCACCAGGTGTTAATAATTACTTGGGAAACTACCCAAGCTCACTAATAAAAAATAGCACCTAGGTAGTATTAGGACATACCACCTTGTTCATATCAAATAGGCAACAATAATTCAAAACATCAAAATTCAATGCTAATGGATCGAAGGCAAACTAGTACACTTAATTCATTGCTGGCAGAATTGGCACTATCAAGTTAAATAAGTTGCCAGTTAAACTAATAATTTCATTCTTAGGTGTATACTCTGGAAGTATTTTTTAAAAGACCCAAAAAAGGGATCTATTCAGAGATTTTCATATACTGAAAAATGAGATTCCTCAGTGTGGGGATTCCTTCCAGTGATAATCATATCTCCTCCACAACTTAGTACATAATTCTTATATAACATTCCTGAAATTCAGGACATCAAATTTTCTCATATCAGAAAATGAGTATATGTGGTACAACTTGAACTCAGATCTTCCTAATGCCATGTACAGTACTTTGTGATGCTGTATTATCTCTTAGTTACCCTTCATTAACTACCAAAAATATCCAACAATGAGAGGATGTTAAATAAATGGTAGTACATTCATGTGACTTAATATGATAATGTCATTAGGAATAACAAGTATAAAGGATGCAGTCTGGGAATGCCATAATGAAATAACATAGAGAGAGCAGAACCAGAATGACAGCATGGGCAACAGGAAAAGTAAATGACAAAAACTCTGAAGGAGAGTCCTAATGGAGACTTGGAAGTGATGACTGAAAAGTTGTATCTTATGTGTTGAAGCTAATTTACATAGTCGCAAAGTTAAGTTTAATTGGTTGCATCAAAGTTTAATATTAAGGAGAAAATTGTATGATTTTTAGAAAAAGATTATCCCTTTAATTCTGACAATCTGGAACTTAGTGTCTATCCTCTTCCTACCCTACAAGGTTTTAAAAATTTAAATCGTATCTCCCTCAACCTTCACCTTTCCTGATGATAGTTCAAATGTATTTAGTCTGTTCAGACATTAGCCTCCTTTTCCTCTTGATTATTTTTGATTGCCCTTCACTGAATTGCCTCATGCTCCATTATTATTTTGACCTTCTTTTTAATTGTTCCCCTCGAAGTTGGATCCAAATCAGGGCTGGAAGGAAGATGGAAAGTTGAAACACAAAATATTCATGTGTCTTAGACAAGGTTTGAAAACAGAATCCCTGTGTTACTGCTTGAAGCAAAGCAGCTGGGGACCAGATGGTTCATTTGGACTGGGTGTCCAGTGCTGACAGGGAGATGAGTCCAAGTCACAGGTTGCATCATGCTAGATTAAAGCCTTTAATTTAGCCTGTTCAATTCCATACCTACTGGCATAAACGTTTAGGACTTTCACACTGAATCCCAGCATTGCAGAATCTTTCTTAGAACTCACTTTCTTAGGTTATCTAGTCTAAATGAAATCTGAGTGTCAATCATGGTCTAAACCACCACCACCATCAAAAGATTACCTAGCTTGTCCTTGAAGATTTCAGATCTATTCTAAGGCATCTTACTGAAATTTGTCTTGATTCTAATTTTTAGAACACTATTTCAGACCAAAATCTGCCTCTCTGAAGTTTCTACCCACTGATTCTGGCCTGTGGGCCAACAGAGCAAATATTCACACATACACATACTCATGTGAAGCCAAAGGCAGGGAAATGACTAAGGAGCATCAGCCTATACAATTATTTTAACTCAAAACCAATAGGATCCATCAAGGCTACATGAAAAGTTGAAGCTAGAGATGCTCACACTTCTTACACCGCCCCCTGCTGTCGGTCCGTGAGTGCAGCGAACTCTTCTGCTCCAAACGTCTCCACCACAGCCTTCTCCCAGCACCACTTAGCTCCTCATCTCTCTGCAGTGCAGGGCCTGCTCCTTTATGGCTGTATGCACCTAAGAACTTACCCCATCAGAAATAATTTCTGACGCTCTTACCTACTAGCAATCCCTGCCTGCTACTCAAACACAAATGCTGCATTTCCTGGGCCCTAGTTTTATAACCTTGGCATAAAGGAGTTGCCTCTCCACAAATCAAACATGTTTAAATACATGAAACATTTCCTCTTAGCATAGAATAAAAACATCTAACAAAAGATCGACTGTAGCCCCTGCTACTTTCTCAAAAAGTGCACAGAGTCACTCCAAACCAAGGAATGCTCAGAAATACACAGCTTGAATTTGTTTGGTTATCCACATTAAAAGCCAAAGGGGTGAGTACAGTACCACACAAGTTTCTATTCAATGTTTGACTCATGTTTCTGGTAGGGGTAGTTGAAGGCGTAGAAACTTTTGGACAGGTAACTTTGGCTCGCTCCAAGGCAAAGAATTTAAGATCCAGTGTAAAATGGAGTGCCTAAAGATTAGTGATTTTCCAAACCATTCTCCAATTGATAAATGGTCAAAATTCTCAGATGATGAAATTGAAATTATATCCACTCATATGAAAGTGTTCCAAATCACTACTGATCAGAGAAATGCAAATTAAGACAACTCTGAGATGCCACTACACACCTGTCAGATTGGCTAAGATGACAGGAACAAATAATAATGAATGTTGGAGGGGATGTGGGAAAACTGGGACACTAATACATTGTTGGTGGAGTTGTGAAAGAATCCAACCATTCTGGAGAGCAATTTGGAACTATGCCCAAAAAGTTATCAAACTGTGATCCAGCATTGCTGCTATTGGGATTATATCCCAAAGAAATACTAAAGAGGGGAAAGGGACCTGTATGTGCCAAAATGTTTGTGGCAGCTCTTTTTGTAGTGGCCAGAAACTGGAAGATGAATAGATGTCCATCAATTGGAGAATGGTTGGGTAAATTATGGTATATGAAGGTTATGGAATATTATTGCTCTGTAAGAAATGACCAGCAGGATGAATTCAGAGAGGTTTGGAGAGACTTACATCAACTGATGCTGAGTGAAATGAACAGAACCAGAAGATCACTATACACTTCAACAACAATACTGTATGAGGATGTATTCTGATGGAAGTGGATATCTTCAACATAAAGAAGATCCAACTCACTTCCAGTTGATCAATGATGGACAGAAACAACTACACCCAGAGAAGGAACACTGGGAAGTGAATGTAAATTGTTAACACTACTGTCTATCTACCCAGGTTACTTATACCCTCGGAATCTAATACTTAACGTGCAACAAGAAAATTGGAGTTACACACATATTTTGTATCTAGGTTACACTGTAACACATATAAAATGTATGGGATTGCCTGTCATCTAGGGGAGGGAGTAGAGGGAGGGAGGGGAAATTTTGGAAAAATGGATACAAGGGATAATGTTATTAAAAAGTTACTCATGCATATATACTGTTAAAAAAATTTTTAATTATAAAATTTAAATTTTTTTTAAAAATTTAAAAAAAGAAATAAAAAGAAAATTTACAATTCCCCCCCCCAAAAAAAAAAAAAAAGATTAGTGATTTTCCTAATTACACTTGTGTAAGTAAAAACTTGTGATCAATTCTGGCCATTCATGGACCGTTATCAAATAATAGGGAATAAACCACAAGAGCCAGCCACAGCAAAGAACAGTACTGCAAACTCAGCATTCCTCTCAATTTTGAATATGGCAGCTCTTTCTATAATCCCCGAATCAAGTCTTAGAATCATATGCTCATACAGCATCTATTCCCTCTCCTGTAATATGATCTGGGTTCCAGTGTGGAAAAGGAAATTGGCAAGCAATAACTCTGGCATCAAACTCTCATAACCCCAGCCCAAAGCTCTGCCATTCTGTATTACAATCAAAGAAGCAAAGAAGTGAGGGATGTTTATATATATATATATGTTATTTCACTGAGACCCCCACGTATATATATATATATATATGTTATTTCACTGAGACCCCCACGACAACCTTCTGAGGTAAATGTAGGTTTTTCTGTTTTACAAATTAAGAACCTGAGCTTAAGTAATTTGTGCAAGGTCACTCAGCTGTTGTTAGAGGCAGGATTCAGACTGCTTCCAGATTCTAAGACAAGTTTTCTACACATTGCCTCTCAACGTCATTCCACTGACTAACTTTCTCTACTTGGTGTTATCTTCTGCACTTATTTATATATTCTACTTATTTACAATATTCACATATTTTTACTTGCTAGGCTGCTTCTTCCTCAAAGTTTGCTAGATGTGTGTTTGAATCAATGTTTAATTAGGTTGTAAACTTAACATTTCTAAGCATTAACATTCTTAGCATCACTTCCCACCACCAAAACCTATTACAAACCTAAAAACCATATATGCACAGGCTTAGGAGACCTGAGTTTTATTTCCAACTCAGCCACTAAATAACTATGTGATCTTAGAAAAGTTCATATCTTGACCTAACTACTTGCTACCTGTGCCCTCATATATATCACCTTAATGAAAAAGTTTGGACTAAGATGATTTTTAAGTTACTGTCCAACTAAAATACTAAGAAGTGTCACCTTCCTATATTTTCTAACATGAAATTAAAGATTTCAATCACATAATCTGTAAGGTTCTTTTGAATTCTAAAATGTTTCTGATTATCCCTTTCTCTTATAAAAATGTAGCCTAAGAATATAAATTTTGGGGACTATTTATCAAGTTATAGAACTTTTAATCTACGTGACAGCTATTCATGCAATAGTATACTACATCACTTGAAGAAAAGCAGTTTACATAGCATGAAGTAGAGACTTAATAATTATCAAGTAAACTGATGACAAGAAATTGATAATTATAATTTCCCATTTCCCCTTTCTGTGCCTAAATTCCTTCATCTATTTAAAAAAAAAGGGAGGGTAGAGAGGTCAGGGAACTATACTAGACAAAGTCCTCAGCTCTAAATCTATGAAACCTAAGATCATAAAATTTCTTGGTGGCAAGAGTTTTCATAATAATGAAATCACAGAACCATCAGGCACTGCATTTTAAAAGTCTTATTAAAAGCAATCACTAATATAATCTAATATCTAATGAAAAATAAATAAGCTCATGTTTTCAACTTAAATATGAAGCCTGTCTTCTTATAAGACAGAATTTTTTCCTTCACTTCACTTTCAACAATATTTTGTGCCCAACAAAAAAGATAAGCGAATGGCTGTATTCAAAGTATTAACTAAGTATGGAATCCCTAACATTTTAAATGAAAAAACTGATAGAACCCCTACATGATAGTGGTTGTACTATTACAAAATATATGACAGAAATGTTTATGAATTATGAATTTGGCAGCAGTTTTAAGTGAATTCCTGTTAACACCATTTTGGATACATTTAAAAACTAATAATACATGTATGTGTGTGACATGTGTCTTGTTACAAGAATTTACATTTATATTAACAAAAAAAATCTTTGAAAAGGATCATTTGTTCTTAACTATGGTCTTGTTCTACCCATGAAAATCATCACCACTAATTCATCTTTACTGAGAATTCAAGTGCACAACATTATATTTAACCCACTTTAGGTACTCTTTCATCATACATTCATAATCCACTTAATTTCTTTTCCCCTTGCCCTCTTAAAAGAAAACAATTTCTTAATCCATTCCACAGGAATGGATCCATTTTTTTTTAATGTGAGTTTTATTAAGGTACAGTTTTGTAAATAAATTACAAAAGCACTACAAAATGTAAATGTACTTTATACCAGAAACAATCAAGAACTCTGCTTTAAAGAAAGCCTTCACTTGGATGACTTAATACAAATGCACATTTGGCATAGGTTTTAGGGGCAGTTCTTTTTACTTCCTTTAAAAGTCTTAGAATCATACGCCCATACAGTATCTATCCCCTCTCCTGTAATATGATCTGGGTTCCAGTGTGGAAAAGGAAATCGGCAAGCAATAACTCTGGCATCATCTTCTAATTCTAACTGAAGTTTCTTCTCCAACTGTGGCATCTGTAGAGAATAAAACAATCACTGATAAAAAAGCAAGCTATGTTTTTTTTATATCTGTTTAGAAATTCCTTATGCATTTTATAATTCTAGAAAATTGCTGCAATTTTCTTCTTTAGTCAGAAAATCATCATATTTTGTGAAAGAGATCACTTCAGGCCACACATATACAAAGGATAAAATAATTTTAAAAATACATAAAACTAAGTATCAGCAGTGACTATCCTGTCTTAAAATATCAATTATAAAATATGCCAATTTAATAAGATATATATTTAACATATAACTTATTTATTTTTCATTTAATTTATTATATCTTATTATTGTTGTTTACATGGTTATAATTTATAAATAAAATATATTTATTATTAATTATTAGATAATTTATATATATATTGGGCTCTAATTTTATGACTACATTTACAATGCAAATAGGTTTTAAATCATTTGCCTATCAATATTTACAAATACAATTAACTACAAAATTGTTTTATTCAGGATATTCATTTATTGGGAAATATTTAAACTGTAGAATATTAATGTAATAGACTATTACTATAAGAAATAATGAATATTTAAACTTCAGAAGGGAAAACATATTGAAGCAGAGTAAAATACCTAAAAAACAATATACACAATCCACGTAAATGGTAAAAATGAAAAAACACAAATTGAAAGATGTATAATTATAATGACCAAGATTTGAGTAGAATAAGAAAATGTACCTCCTTCCCTTTTTCCTAGAGATACAAGCCTGTGGACAGAAAATATTCCATATACCATACTGAACCATTTTTTTCTCTGGTTTACTTTTCATTGTTTGTTACAGAAATGGTTCACTAAAAAAGGGGAAGGAAGAATATATTCAAAATTGAAAATGACATAAGTGTAAAACATAACAATGAAAATTAAGAAGTCCTTAAAATTCTTTCTAGACTAAAAATAAGTCAATTCCGTTATCCTATCTTTAAAAGAGGCATAAGACTCAGTCTTTGGAGGTATGCTCATTAAAAAAAAAAAAAAAAAAAAAAAAAGCCTTAATATACCCAGGAAATGAGAGGGTGCAATATCAAAGAAGAATGTCTTCAGAATTCTAATCAGATATCAACTGATCATGTAACTTATCATTATTAATGTAAACAAGAGATGATTACCAGATGACAGTCATTAGATAATGAACTTTATCAGCCATTAAAAACTCACAAAAACTATGTAGGTGTAGATGGTCTATGGTCTTCATCAATAGAAGAAATATAGTGAAAAAAATTGTACATTTTTAAAAATATTCAAATAATGCAAAAGGTAGTATATTTTTCTCATTATTCTATGAAATACAAGTTAATTTGTTCTAAAAAAAAAAGCTTATAAAAGTTGACATGATTCCATCATTCCCATAAATAACATGGTAAATATTTATTTTTTGTCCTTAAAGTATTTATTTCTACGACAGTCATTACATTTAAAAAGGATAACCTTATAACAGTATGTAAATATAAGCAAAGTCTACAATTCATCTCTAAAGATTTTCTATAGAACTCGTTTTACCTACCTACAGTCCATTCTAAATTTGTTTGGTAAAGACTGCATTAGTCATATCTGTAGTAAGTTCAAATATTAATATTATTCATTAAGATCAAGAATGAAAGAAACAAAGATATTAAGCTAAATGATAGGAACTTATTTTTAAAAAACAGTAGATAAAGAATATGCTTAAGATATTTTCTTAAATAATAAAATAAGTCTACCTGCAAAAAAGATTACGGATCCCACTTTTGAAATAAGTGAAATTCAAAGAAGGATGCAATATTACATGAATGATGTTTTACCAAAACATCAAGGATTTATATGGTAATTTTGTTCATAAAAAGGATAATTATAAAGTTATCCATATTATTATTCTTTTCATTTTTGCACTTCCTTTTATTTCAAAAAATGACTTTGTGTCTTGTACCAAGTCAAGATAAACCTGAAAATGAAAGGAATTATTTCAATCATAAGAAATTAGCTGACTAAATTGCATATAAATATGCAACAAATCTAATTCTTGATATTATACATAAAGGGAAGCAATGAAGTGGCACATCTGCTTAATGGAATTCAAAAGTATTCATACAATTACAGATTTGAAAATGAGGCAAAGTCATCAAAGTCCAATTACACCTTAAAAATTTCAAATAACATAAGTTGAATAGTTCAAAGAAATCTCAAGATTAATTGGCCTCACCAGGAAGTTGTTAATAAGAATAAATATTGAATATTTAGATATAAGTTTTTATATCACAAATACTGATAAGTGTATTTTCTTCAATTACTTCATGCCAGTGCTCATTTTTGTGGAGTTTACATGTTAAACAGAAAAATCTATTACATTGCTTGGCTAAAATTTGACCAACATTTTAACTGGTCGTTCTTTTAAATAATAAAATTTAATAACCTAAAAAAAAAAAAAAGGAGAAAAAGTCATCTACTTACTGTAAGACATTACTAGTTTGTTTTCCAAAAGTTAAATCTTTTATGAGATTATTTATTTTCCTGTTAATGCAATATACTCAAACACTGATTCCTAAATTTATGTTAGATACATTTATTATTTAAATGTTAAGACTCTAATACTGAGTACTGCCTAGAAATTAGTTCCTGAAGGTAGAATAGTAGTTAGAGAAAACATACACCCTGGAATTTTCAGAAAAGTCTGTTTTTCAAAAAAAAAAAATTCTTTAAGTTTTGTATAAAGAAATATCCATAGATAAGTCATGTTTCTTGATTTAAGGTGCAAAAAACATGATCTCCAGACAAACGATGATAGATATTTGGAAGCTCTGAGAAGGAGCTCTATTCTATACTAAATAGTTATTTGATTTGGGGCAGGTTATTTAATCTGTTTCTTCATCTTGATTCTCTCTAAGTTCCTTTACAACACTCCATGAAAAATGATTTAGAAACAACAAGTATTAATCATCCATGTGTAAACAACCCACAAGAAAATGTTAATATCAGATTTTCCCTTGCCACTTAGGGCCAAAGGTAAGGTCAGCTTCCCTGGTAATCAAGAGTATATACAAAATTCTTAATATCAGAATTTTGGAATACTATAGTAAAGTTCCTTAAAAATCTTTTATAATTAGTGCTTTCCCCTCCAAGGTTACCTTATTTGCTTTTCATGTACTTTTATATACCAATATTTGGGCTAACCAAATATGTATGCATTGTCTCTCTAGTTCTGTATTTAAGCCTACTAGATATTTTAGACTGCAGGGCCTGAAGGCATCTCAAACACAACATATCCAAAATATAACTCCTAATCCTCTCTTCCCAAAGGGTTCTCTTATAACTAGGGGCACCACTCTCTCTCTTCTCACACATATTCACACTCATACCCCCAATTTCTCTCTTATCTCTCATAACCAACCTTTCCCCACCTCTCTCAAATATACCGCAATACCAACACCTGAGGTCAGACCCTCATCCCCTCTCCCCTGCATTATCTGCAGTAACCTTCTGACTAGACTTCCTGCCTCAACTATCTCTCACTCCACTTCATTCTTGTTTTCAAAATATTTTCCTAAACCACTGGTCTGACTAAGACATCCTCTCAATAAGTTCCAGTGACTCGCCATTTCCTTAAGGATAAAATATAAGCCTTTCTATTTTATATTTAAATCTCTTCCAAGCTTGTCCCCTATCTTTCCATGTCATATTACCCTTCCCTCATGGTATCCTGCAGCTAGACTGGCCTAACTGCGGTATCTCCATAGTGTCCATTCCGTGTCTCCTCTGTGCTTTTCCAGAGGTTGTCCCCCATACCTAGAAGGCTCTCCACCCTAACTTGGGAGAATCTCTGGCTTTCTTTAAGAACCACTTTAAGCCACCACCTTCTGAAGAAGGCCTTTCCCAGGCTTTCCTGCGAGTGCTTTTCTTCTAAGGCACCTTCTGCCTACTCTATTTATTCTGTAGGTATCATTTATGGACAAGCTGTCTCCCCCTTAAGAATGTAAACTCCTTGAAGGCAGAGATATTTTTGTTGTTGTTATTGTTACTAGCACTTAGCTCAGTGAGTAGCCCATGGGAAAAACTTAATAAATGCTTGTTGATTGAGGCCAGAGACCACCTTACCTTAGTCTCTGTATGCTTACCCACCCCTATCTCAGGGACTAGTTTAGTCTTTCCAGTACTGTCTGACTCTCTGTGACCCCATTTGGGGTTTTCTTGGCAAAGATACTGCAGTGGTTTTCCATTTACTTTTTCCAATCATTTTACAAATGAGGAAATTGAGGCAAAGAGGAGTGAGGGGCTTGTCTGGGATCCCAAAGACAATCAGTGTCTGACACCAGATTTGAACTTGGGAAGATAAGTCTTCCTCACTCCAGGCCTGGCACTCTATTTACTGTGTTACATATAGTCTCCAAATGACACACACTAGATGCCTAATATGTTCTTGGTTAATTAAAGAAAATAAGGCCCAGAACTTGCCCAAACTTAGACAGTTAAATAGTGGCTGCCAACAACCCAAATCCCCAATTTCTCCCCCTGTACCACATTGCCTTCAGATAAAATAAAATGATGAATATGAATCTAGTATTTCTCAGAAATATCATTTAAAATATTCCCCCAAATCAAAAAGAAACAATGTTTCATATTATTTAATGTTTGGGTGTTATTTGTACTGCTTCAACCAGCAGAGATTATCAAAAGTTGGCTGAATTTCTGTTAAGTGTTATATGGTCCTTCAATTATTATGCCTTTATATTTTATAAATCCGAAAATGACAAAATTTCTAACTAAAGATGCTTGTATGAATGAAATCAACAATGACTGTCAGATCCCCAAGCAAATCAAAGGTACTCTAATATCCTCTGAGTGACTAGTTCCCCAAAATGCAACAATTAGAGGTCTCATCAAAAACCCAATAACCATGCATTCTCAACTTGAAGTGAGGACTACAGCAAAGACCTCTACTGCCCTCTTCTGGAATATGGTTGATGATTGTAATAAATCTACCATTACAAATTTCACCATTCCAGAAAACATAAAACAAATCTTAGTTAATATAAACTTTAAATATAAATTTTAAAATAAACAAAAATATAAATGTATTTTGGATGTCTTAAAAAGTACTGTTAACAAAATTAAAATTGTTTATCTCACTAAAATAATCAGTCCTCTTTGGAAGGATCAAAAGTCAATTAACAGTAAACATGTTATAAAAATTCTATAGCAGAGAATTCAGATTAAATACAATAACAATACCTGTTACTTTTTAGTTGTTCAATGTTAAAATTTAATGACGTCTAAAATCCATTTTTATCCTACTACATATTATATATAAACTCAATTCCTTCAAATATAATTTAATATTTAAAATAAAATTTAAAAAAATACATTGGCTTATTACATAAATTAAGAGTTAATCAGATAATAAAAATTACAAAAATTTGAAAAATATAAAACAGTCTGAACTATTAGCATACCAAAAAATAACTTTTTAAAAATTATTTTTAAAAATAACACTTGAACAGTAGTGTCTCAAATAATAATTTCACCAAAAATGGAAAAAAATATATTTCTCTCAAGCTCTTTAAACCAACAATTACATGAAAAGTATTTCCAAAGGCTAAGATTTTTATGAGACTGACTACCACATACTAATTCAGCACTTTCATTTTTGACAGTATATAATCAAAGTTCAATATTCTGTCTTTTGAGAAATCATTCTACAGAAACAAACTGAAAGTAGTCAATGCTTATCTGCCCTAAAATTATCTCACTGAAAAATTTGAAGAATTATCAACTTCAAACATACATTCATTTAACTTTTTCAAGTAATTTAAGTGGTACAAAAGTGGTCATACCATGGCAAATATGAATTATACTAGACAAATAGTATTTCATGAAGTAATACTCAAACTGGAAACTCTGAGGATTAAATAACTGAAATTTCTGTAATAGGTGTTTAAGTATAACATCATCTTTTACTTTTAAATTTTTGATACTTGATACTTGAAGCAAAATTTGTTATTTTATCAAACTAGGGAAATGAATGGATACTAAAAATCTGTGGATGGTCATTTCATATATCAATAATTATAGTAAATACAGAAATTAACATCTTTTCAAAACTGTCACATAGGAAAAAAACAAGAGAATTACACTTACCATCTGAGGCACTCCAAAAATAACTACATTTGTATACTGTGAAAAACTAACCTAAGAAAAAGAGGGGGAAAAGTTTTATAGATTAATTTGAGAAATTTTAATGTTAAATAACATGGAAACAGGAGTTAATAACAGTTTACTCATATAGCAACTTTATAGTGGCAAAATGTTCTCACATATTCCATTTGATCTTCACAACAACCCTGTATGCATGAAATGTAATCATATTGATAAGGTTTAGGTTTAGGGAACCAAAATGAGATTAGGGTTTCTGGTGGTCAGGGAGTTAAATGATAAGATCTAATGGCAGGTTCAGGGTTCAGGGAACCTAATGGAGAGGTTTGGCTCCTCTGCAACTCCTTGGGATTCGGCACAAGGGTAGAGAGTTTTGGGGACTCCCTTCAGGTGGGGAGACCCGAAAACCTAGATTGATAAGAAATTTATTATAGGAATTGGGGAGTAAGGTTAGAAATCCTGACAGAGAGCCATAAAGTCTGGTTAGAGAAATAAGTGAGGATAAAGAGAGGATAACACTGGAAAAGAATATTCCAGTGGATAGAGGCCTTTGGCATCCCAAGCACGGAACTGGAATTCAAAGGGATGCTTTTTGACCAGGATTTGTAATTGAATCAAAGGCTCTGGCATCCTGGAAAGACAACTGGGGGGGGGGGGGGTGGAATTTGAAAGGAATCACAGATCAATAGGAAATACAGTTTCTTAAAGGGACTCCAACAGGCTTCAATATAAGAAGATCAAGACTCAACAAGGGTGCCAAAAGTCACACAGCTACTAAGGGGCAGAGAACATCTCCTGATTCCTACTGCAGTGCCCTGTCCATATTGCCTAGTGACAATTTTGATAGCCAAAAAGAAAGTCAATTTACAAAGGCAGTTTTCTTTAAAATTACAGGTGGCGCAGTGGATAGAGCACCAGCCTTGAATTCAGGAGGACCAGAGTTCAAATCTGGTCTCAGACACTTAACACTTCCTAGCTGTGTGACCCTGGGCAAGTCACTTAACCCTAACCTCAGGAAAAAATGAAAAAAAAAAAAAAAAGAGAGAGAATAGGAAGCTTGGTGTAGTGAAAGAAATCATGAGTTTTAAGTCAAAAGTTGTGAATCTTGACACTGACACATTTACCATAATGACTTTAAATAAATCACTTAATCTCTTTAGGCCTCACTTCATCTTTAGAATGAAATGGAGGGAGAAGGGAGAATCCTCATTTTCCTACAAAAACAATGGATTAATTTGCTTTGCTTGGCTATATTTATTTGTTATAGTGGAGCTATATGGGGGGAAGGAAGAGTCTGTGGAAACTAATACTCATTTCTAAACAAAAATAACCTAAATAAAGGCTTAATAAATGTAGGATTTGGACCAGTTAGCCTCCAATGTCTCTTCTAGTTCTAAATCTATGGTTATCTAAGACAACTGATTAGAAAAAGCCACTAAATGAAAAGAACTTATAGAAAAACAGCAGAAAAACTTTCTTCTCCAGTCACTACTAGAAATAATGAAAATGGTGCTAGTAGTGGTAGTGGTGACCCTGACACTGTAATGCTGGAGAAACTGAGCCAAGATAGAGATTATAGAGCATTTAATAATTTATTTAAAAGGGAGAGATTTACTGGGACCAAACGGATCCATGGTTTGGTCCCAGAGCTGAATAAGACTGTGGTCTCCAAGAATACAGCAAACAATGTGAATTCTCAAAGATTCAGGGGATAATCTGAGGCAGGGCTGGAGTCAGGGCGCTGAAAGTGGGAACAGGATTCTGATAGGGAGGGGTAAGCCACCAAAGATGGGATGACAAAATGGGGGGAGGCACCATGGAGATGGGGAGCGGCATCTTGATAAGATAGTATCTAATATTCTAATAACCTTGGGATGGGGAGAGGCATTCTGATATTCTAAAATATAAGATCTTTTATCCTTATCAAATATTCTGATTAAGAGGGAGGGGTGGTTTTGCAGGATTGAGCAGAACAATTATAAACTGAGGCAAAACAATTAGGAAAACTGAGGCAGGACAATTTAGGGAAACTGAGTCAGGACAATAAAAGAGAACTGTGGCGTAACAACACCCAATAATAATAAAGCTCTTCCCTTTCCAATCTGAATTACTGATTCATTACTATCCGTAATGACCTTTTTATACAGAAGCTCACTCCACCCCTGGACTACTTTCATGCACTGGAAACCCTCGTCCTTTGAGGATTTATTTATTATAGGTTTCCTTTAAGAAACAGGGCTGACTCATTTCTCTAGGACGTTTTTATCATGCCTAAGTAACAAGTACCTTCTTTCCTCCCTCCACTCTCTCCCAGAAACCCTTTTTTTGGCTTCTTTTTATGTAGCTATTTTCTCCCATTAGAAAGTAAGGCCCTAGTAGACAAATTCTGTTTTTTATGATTCTATTTGTATTCCCAATTCCCAACACAATGCCAGAAACTTTGTTTCTCTCATTTCTCATAAATAAGCATTTGTTAACTGACCAAATAATGGAAATAAAGTGGAATGAAAATTGTAGCAACTTCATTTTATTATTTCATCAAAGTGATCTATGCAAATAAGTTAACAGAAAATTCAGGCTCTATTTTTTTTTCCAAATTACTGAACTCTTCTTGAAATTCTATTATCTCCTTTCTTACAGTATTAGATTATTATATAATAATGAAATGATCTTCAAATAGAAAAACAGAAAATGGTTTAGCAGAGGAAGTTCAGGAAAATCTTTGCTAAGTTCTATTAAAAGATCGGTAATAGGTATATATTAAAATTAAAATATAAGCAAAACTATATTGTTTCATTGAAACTCATCATTAATATAATAAGTCAAGCTTATTCAAGAAAAAAGTTTCCTGTAACAGATACCTACTCAAGAAAATTCATTTAGGTTATATGAAGTTCGCCTCAGGTAAATAAGTTACTTTTTAAAATACAATATTAATTTTTCAAAATAAAAAAAATAGCTTTTTTAAATAAAAAGTCAATATTTACCAGAAATGTCTGAGAGTTAAAATCTTAGTTACAATCTTTAAGAATACTACATGAGTTTAGACTTTACTGCCACCACTGTGCAGTAGAGATTGACAAATAGTTTAAACTTCAATCAATACTTAGGATGCACATGATTTCTAACAAAGTAAAATTTTGATTCATACTTTAAGGAGACTTAATTTAACAACTAATGTGTAAATACTAACTAAATTTCATCTGCTAAAAGATTCAGAAGGTATAATGAACAATGATTATAATACTATTTTATTTTTACCTTATTTTTAAAATTTGTTACTTTCCATAGGTTTTCCCCTTGTCTTCACACCTACTATCTTATATTTTACTATATTATATTTACTATACTATATTTACAAGTTTAAATTATTAAATTAAATTAATATAGCAATACATAGCTTCCATAAGCTCTGTCTTCTTTCTATATACCTACCTTCCATAAATCTGAAATATAAAATTTTGCAACATCATGGACACCTTCTCTCCAAGCACGATACCTGGAATACCAAACTAGCCAAGGATTTAATTCATAACCAACAGCTCTGAATCCTTCTTTTGCAGCAGCAATGACCTACAGAAAACAAACGAGCACTTAACTCAAACACAAGAAGAAAATCAACAATTATTCTAAGGCTAAGAACTAAAGTATTTCCTAATCCAACTCACTGTAATGATGAACATAAATCAAGCAATTACTATTATGTGAGTATCCACTAAGTGTAAGATATTGCTAAAAGATATGTTTTCAAAGATATGATGCTAAATGTAAATAAAAATATAACTAGATTCCTTAGGAGCCTATTATCTTCCATGCATTATATGCATCTCACCTTAGTTATCAATAAGGCTGCCATACAGATGTTTTCTACAACATTTATAGTGGAACTCATTGATATGGCTAATAGAAAACTGCAGATAATTTGTCAAAATTCTGCAGTACATGGAAATAACTTCTAGAAGTTACTCTGATAACGTGAATATCTTTGAATAACTCGCTGTTGATATTACATAATTTTCTTGACATGACAATAATACTCAAACTTTAAAACCAAGTAAAAAAAATGAAGAATGTTAAGGCAAGTGGTCACTTCTGGCAAGATAGAAGATTAATATTAAGAGAATTCTGTTCCCCAGTACTTTCCACAAGAATAGATACAACAAAGTTCAAAATAAAAATGGGGAGATAATGAATTGAAAATAAGGAGGTAATCAAAAAGTCTCTATAAAATAGCCTCTCACAAAAGAAAAAAAGAAGATTCAAAGAATTAAGAAAACAGAGGGAAAATACCTTCAATGCAACAAATAAATATTATGTATTAAAATGATTAAAATATAGATTCCAAAAGGGAAAAATAACAAACAAAAGTCAGGATCACTAAGTAAATAGCAACAGCACTGAAAATAAATGTGGACCTTTACATATTAAAGAGAGTCATAAATAATGGGAGCAATAAGAGTACCTGATAACAGTAAAAATAAAATTTAAAAAGATGGATGTTATGTCAGTAAAGACAAATATGACATTAGTTAGCAAAAAACAAGACAAAATAATAAAAATTAACAAAGTGGAGATATCTGTGAGAAATTTAAATGAGAATATGGAACCAAAAATAACAAAAATGTTTTGCAAGATGACAAATTAGAGACAGGATAATAAGTAAAACAAAATCCATGAGAAAAACTTCCTAAAAATTAGTTTCTACAAGTGGAATGTATTTGATGAGGTTAGTGGCAGTACAGAGAGTGGGAATCCCTTTTCTGGTCAGCATAGGTCCTTCATGAAAGAATTCACAAACCCGAAAAGTTTTAGGTGGCAAAAAAGGAAGTTTATTGTTGGCACTACAGAAGTCAGCTTTTGCTAGACTGACTTCTGAGTAACAAGTCCTGAGAGAGTCTGAGTAACAAGTCCTGAGAGAGTCCTGGCAGAGAAATAAACAGAGGTGTTAACTCAGAAGAGAATGTCTTCATGGCAAACAGGGGTCCTTTTTTGCCATACGTTTTATCATGTAATTTTCAAATACTAACAGATAATTTGCTTTTCCATGTTTAATTAAATTTACCCATCATTGTCAAGGCACAGAATGTTCTACCTATAAGAATTCTCCTGAGGAGGAAGGCAAAGTAGGGGGGGTTAAATTAAGTTATAGGGTCTAAAACTTTTAAATTGTAATCATCTTAATGAAAATCTATTTTTTATGGAATTCCATTAAAATATATATAGGAATATTTTAAACTGGTAACCTGATCATTTAACTTTCTCCCTATTGTTACATACTGTTCCCATTCTTTAAAAGTTCAATGAATATAATAACCTTTTCTTGATTATTCATGTTCATCGTTATAAATCTCAATAATCACAATATCTAGTGCATCCTGATGTTCATAGTGATTGAAATATGAACAAATAATTTGCTTCTAAATTATCTTTTGTGTGTTTTGTCTGCTTTGCATAGTTCTGTCTACCCCTTCCTTCTATTACAGCTATTACTCCTTCAGTGTAGCCTGTAGCTTCGAATTTACAGGATAGTCTGAATTATGGCCTGCAAATGGTACCAGTTTTAGACAAACTAAGCTAGTGATGTCAAAGCCAAAGAGAAACAATAGTAATTAAATCATAATGGAAATCTATGTAACTTACATATTGATTTAGAAAAACCCACATTGGATACCCATCAGTTGGAGAATGGCTGAATAAATTGTGGTATATGAATATTTTGGAATATTATTGTTCTATAAGAAATGACCAACAGGATGATTTCAGAAAGACCTGGAGAGACTTACATGAACTGATACTGAGTGAAATGAGCAGGACCAGGAGATAATTATATTCTTCAACAACAATACTATGTGATGATCAATTCTGATGGATGAGGCCCTCTTCAACAATGAGATGAACCAAATCAGTTCCAATAGAGCAGTAATGAACTGAATCAACTACACCCATCAAAAGAACTCTGGGAGTTGACTATGAACCACTACATAGAATTCCCAATACCTAAATTTTTGTCCGCTTACATTTTTTTATTTCCTTCACAGGCTAATTGTACACTGTTTCAAAGTCTGATTCTTTTTGTACAGCAAAATAACTGTTTGGACATGTATACATGTATTGTATTTAACTTATACTTTAACATATTTAACATGTATTGGTCAACCTGTCATCTGGGGGAAGGGGTGGGGGGAAGGAGGGGAAAAGTTGGAACAAAAGGTTTTGCAATTCTCAATACTGAAAAATCACCTATACATAAATTTTTTTGTAAAAATTAATTAATTAATAGATTAATTTAAAAAAAAGAAAAACCCATATTAACATTATCTATATTCTATTGTACTTTTGTTAAATAATTTCTAATTACATTTTAATCTGGAACTGCACTTTGCACTTTCTCAAAGTATTGCACAGACCATCTGTTTTAACACCTCTGTATTGGGCAAAAAGCATAATTTAATGATGGTCATTTGCCAGACAGAGGCACATTTATTGTCAGCTGTCTTCCAGATGAGGGAAAACTATTTAAAGTCTAAGAAAGGGGGGCAGCTAGGTGGCGAAGTAGATAGAGCACCAGACTTGAATTCAGGAGGACCCGAATTCAAATCTGGTCTCAGACACTTAACACTTCCTAGCTGTGTGACCCTGGGCAAGTCACTTAACCCCAGCCTCAGGGGGGGGAAAAAAGTCTAAGAAAAGATAAATGGCTCATTGTTCCCCTCAAAACCCCATGAAAATATTCTATAAAAATGTGGATATATGTATTATAATGAATTGCTAATTGCTAAAATTGCATAATTTAACAATTGTGCCTAAATATCCTTCTAAATATCAAATACTAATTTAGTCTTGTATTGTATTTACATGACGATGACCTATAAAAACATTTTTCTAGAATAAATATTAATAATTTAAAGAAATAAGACACTTATTCAAACTACAGGATTTTAGAGTCTGATAAAAGACAATATACAATAGATGCTTTAATTTTAACATTTTGATTCAGTGAATAGCCCCAGTTTTTGTAAGAAAAATGTAAACAGGGGCATAACAAGACGAAGTATAGTCAAACTCTATACCATGGGTCCTCCAAACAGATCTAAAAATGTACCAGACCAAGTACTGATCAGAAAATAAAAATTTAAATTTAAAAAAACTTTAAATTTAAATAAAAATAAAAAAATAAAATAAAAATAAGTTTAAAAATTATCTCAGTGAGTCTTTTTTCCAATTCTGGTCCATATGGTAGGCAAAAAGAGGATTACAAACACTGGGGTCAGAGAATGCCACGGAGCATTCCAGTGCAGGGAGAAGCTGTGTGTTAAGGAAATAAGAGGCCCAGCTTGGGCAGCACATAGGAATAGCTAACAAATGGTACTTCTGTTACTACTCAAATTTAGGACAGAGATACAGAGCAAATCTAGGAAGTGTCCTATGCCAAGGATAGCATTCTCCTAGGTGCAGCCTCAGATCTAGGCTTTGATCCCAACAAGAAGCAAGTTTAATAGCAAGCAGTAGCTAAGCAGAATCAGAGCAGGGCCTAGGTTACAACCTCCAGTCAGGTTTAAAGCCTTTAGGGAAATAACCAGGGCAGACATTCCAAACTAAAAGGAAGCCTGAATTTGTCACTCTGAACCAACAGATCTTTCCAGTTGGCTGCTAGAAACTAAATCCTAGAACTCCAACCAGGGCAAGCTCATAGGTATGTTAATCAAATCCAAATCCAGATTAGCAATTTGCAAAATTTAGCCTAGGATGACATCAATCAGTTTTTGCCCTAAATCAGACCACTTTGGGAGCAATGAATGCTAACAGGTCTCTATTCTGAGTTTGCCCTGAGATCCGAAAATAACTGCAAGAAAAGAGTAAAAGGAGCAGCCCTAAAATTTCTTCTAGAAGTGTATAGATCTGGCTTCTATATGTGGAATTAGGAAATAGGCTAGAATAATAAACCAAAAAAAAAAGAATATCACCATGAGAAATTATTATGGAGACAAGCACTTATGGGGCAGCTAGGTGGCTACCAGCCCTTTAGTCAGAAGGACTGAGTTTAAATCTGACATCAGACACATACTTCTACCTATGTGATCCTGGGCAAGTCACTTAACCCCAATTACCTCAAAAAACAAACCAAAAAAAAAAAAAAAAAAAAGAGAGAGAGAGAGAAAGAAAGAGGGGGAGGGTGCTTATGACACAAACACAAAAGAAGATAATCCCAAGATATATATAAGCAAAGCCTCAAAGCAAAACATTGTTTGGGTATAAATTCAACTAGAATTCCTAGAAGAGATAGAGGAAGGGGAAGAGTTCATAAATGTTTTTACAAAGAAATAAAGGCACTACTTTAAAAATGGAAAAGAAATGTAAGCCTTGGAAGACCAGGAAAGGAATTAACAGCTTGGCACAAGAAATACATAACTGCTCAAGCAACAAATTCCCCCAAATTAGAATGGACAAAATAAAAAGTAATTTCATGAAATAACAAAAAATTTTTTTTAAAAAATCAAAAAATTAAAAAATAGAAAAATGAAGGTATCCTATTGAAAAACAACTCACCTGGAAAATAGAACAAGGAAAGATAAATTAAGAATCCTTGAACTACCTGAAAGTCATGACTTCTCCCCAAAAGAGCCTAGACATATTTCAAAAAATTAAATCAAATTAAAAAAAAAAAAAAGAAAACTGCCCAACTCTCTAAAAGCAAACTGAAAATGTTAAGAATCTAGTAGTCACCTCTTGAAAGAAATCTTAAAATGAAAATTCCCAAGAATATTATAATCAAAATCCTGATCAAATCCTGATCCTTCCAGATCAAAAATATTGCAGTCCGTCAGAAACAAAGAATTTAAGTGCTGAGGAACTATAGTCAAAATCACATACAAATTAGCAGCCACTACTATAAAAGAACAGAGAAGCTGGCTATCTGAGAAAATTTGCCACCAAGAATAATTTATGCAGCAAAACTATAAAATACTATTGGAAAAAAAATTAGGAAATGGACTTTTAATCAAAGAGGAGACTTCCACCTCCCAATGAAAAGCCTAGAGCTGCAGAAAAACTTTGAAGTATAAGCATAAGAATCAAAAGAAATACAAAAAGCTAACTATAACAACCTTAAGGGCCTTTTAAAAAAAAAGATAAATTATTTTTATTCTAATGTAAGGAGATAATGCAAGTATCCCTTCTGAACCTTATCAAAATTAGGAGTTTATAAACAGAATGCCTCACAGAGATTCTGTTATGTCTTGATAATCATAAAATAATGAAAAGGGAAAGGAAGAGTAATATTCCAGAGGAGAAAAAGTACAGAAAATTCTATTTCACATAACTGGAATAAGCAAGTAGAAATCTATACAAACAAAGAGGGAGGAATGGGGAATGGGTAGTGGACAGTACTTGAATCTCACTCTCCAATAAACAGGTGCAGATATACATGTCACTTAACAGGGAAACAGGATAGAAAGAAGAGAAGGAAGAAGATGGAATCAGAAGGTGGGAAGATTAAGGGAAGAATTAATCTTAAGTAAAACAAACTTGTTCAGAAATATTTATAACCGCTCTTTTTCTAGAAGTAAAGAATTAGAAATTGAGGGACAGCCTCAGTTTACAATGAGGAAATCCACTGGGGAATAATGACTAAGTTATGATACATAAATGTGAAGAAATATTATTTTGCTAAATGAACTGCTGAAGGGAATGGTTTCAAAGAATCTTGAAAAGCCTTATATGAAATGATGCAGAGTGAAATCAGAAAAAGCAAAATAATAATTTATTGTAAAGAAAAACCACTTTAAAAGATATTGAAATTCTGATCAACAGTGACCAACCACGGTCCTAAAGGGGTCATAAAACATGCTACCTACTTCCTAATAAAAGAAGTGTTGAATTCAGAGCACAGAGACGTATTTTGAATATGGCCAATGCAGTGATGTGTTTTGTTTAAAAGACATTGAAATTCTGATCAACAGTGACCAACCACTATCCTAAAGGGCTCATAAAACATGCTACCTACCTCCTAATAAAAGAAGTGTTGAATTCAGCACAGAGACATTTTGAATATGACCAATGCAGCGATTTGTTTTGTTTGACAATAAATGTTTTTAACAGGGGTTTTGTTTTTCTTTCTAATTTGGTGGAGGGACACTATGTGCAAGGCAAAGAAAGCAGGCTGTTAATTTCAAAAACAAAATAATTTAAAGAAAAAAATGCATTAGGGATACTGACAATAATGGAATCTACAAATCACAGTAACGTCAAAGTATAACTTACAATACGACCATCACCACTACCAATATCTACTAGGGATCCTCTTCTGCATCGTAACATCTTCAGAACATTTTCAATCTGATTTGAAGTTGCAGGTACAAAAGGCAAACAAATTTTCCGAAGGGCTGGAGTTAAAAAAGGAGTAGCAACTGCATACACAGCTACTAGTGTCCCACCAACTATCCCAGGGAATAATAATAACTTCCAACTTCTTTTTTTCAAATTGCCAGCATCAACATTTGGAGGCAAATCTTGTTCTGCCAGTCTTCCTTCCTGAGATACTTCTGAGATTACGAATGTACCTAGAGAGAAACACACCCCCACATACCCCAAAAAAGGATTACCAAATCTGTAATGAAAACAATTATTTTTTTCTACTCAATATTAATTATTACCACTCTATCTGAAACTCAAGTCTACCTACCCTGGAGCCTTGGACTCTAATCATATGAGTTTTAATCATATATTGCAGTTTCAATGTACCCTTGGTTCCCATTCTTCCCTCCATTTTCCACTTCTAGCTTCCTTGTATAGGTTGTCTTTTCTTTATTACAATGAGCAATTCAGCTTTGTAATCTTATTTCAAATGTAGGATTTCAAACAAAGATCATATATTTCACTAAGAAAATATTAAACTCTCTTGGAAAAAAAATCAATACTAATTGAATACAAGTATCTGCTTCTTCTAGCATAAGGGTGTTTTGTTGTCACCAAAGGTGTCTTTAATTGACAGCTTATTCACATCTTGATGGTAATTTATTATTTCAATATCCACAAACACAAATACAGATTTGGAACATTAATGTCATGCATTTATAACTCAAAACAAAATATAAATTTAGTAATATCACAGTTTCAAGGGAAGGAGTCATCAAAATAGAGCTCATTTGATCATGGTTGCACAAGAAGAACAAAATAATGAAAAAGGACATAAAAATCAAGGCCTTAAAAGCATTTACTAACTACAACCCACAAAAAGTCACAAATCAGTATGTGAAATTTTATAGCTAGTTCAGGAAGAAACAAATCATTATTTGTAAGGTAAATGTTCTCAATGCTGACCTGAATGCTTATAGCACATCAAGCATAATATATTCCTTATGTCCAAGGAAATAAAAAAATAGTTTGACTCCTAATTAGTATAGCAACATCTTTTCAAAGTAATTTACATGGATGTCTTGCATTCCATTTCAATCCAATTCATCATACATTTGTAAAGCACTTAATACATAAAATACATTATGCTAGGGATACAAAAGCAAAAAGAAATTCCAAGACCTCAAAGTTTTTATCAGTAAATCAATGTAGGAAAAGAAATACTCTAGGAAAAAGAATATAGGGTGCCAAAATATCTGGCAATCAGGGACAGCTTTATGGAAGAATACAAAGTTGGATCTTAAAGAGAGCTAAGAATTCTTTCAGATAATGGGAAGAATATAATACTCTAGGTATGAGAGACAGCTTGTATAGATATATAGAAGATCTAAGTAAAGAAAGTAGCCGATAGACCAGCACGATTGAAAGGCAAAGTTTATTGGTTGGTTGCAGCAAAATTGTAGATTTTAAATGACAAGTTAAAGAATATAGTTTTTAATCCTACAAGCTACAGACAACCACTGAAGTTTTTTGAAGAGGGAAAGACATAATCAGGCCTTTATTGTCAAAGGGTTATTTTGACATCTATGGAAAAGATAGAGAAAAAGGAGAACTAATTAAGAAGGAAGTACCTGGAAAAGATAAAGAGAACTTAAGTGGTAGTTGCGTGAGTAAAAAGGGGGACAGATAAAAGATATGAAGGTAGAAATGGCAAACCTTTATGACTAATGGGGTATGGGAGAGGTAAAGAGAAAAATAAATTAACTGAATGGTTAGAAACCTAAGTAACTGGATAGATATTATCCATCCAAGATTACCTTGTAATTGCTTTGTAGCTTCTATTTATGGATAAACTTACATATGAGAAAACTTGTTAGAATTTAAGCTAATTAAAGGAACTTATTTAATTAATCTTAGTCCCAGAAACAAGATAATAAAATAGCAAATGCCTCCCCCTTTTCTCAGCAGAAAGGTAGAGGATTTTGGAATGCAAGGGACTTGCCCTTTTAGACAGTTATTCTATCAGTTGGTTTTACTTCAGTGTTTTGATTCAAGAAAAGATTCAAAGCTGGATGAAGAGCTGTATCAAGATATAACTGTCACAACAAGAAAAAATACCCAAAAAAACCCTTTTAAAATAGAAATAAGAAAATTTGGATAGGTTTAGAGCAAAACTTGATGGGTTTAGACATATATAGTTCTACAATGGAAAAGGACCTCAGATGTCATTTTGTGAGACAAGAAAGCTTAGTTTTAGCAAAAAGAGCTACCTGATAAGACCTGTGAACCAATCTAATTCTTGCAGAAAATAGTGCAAAGGAAGAAGAAAGGAGGGATGGAGCAAGACAGAGAGGAAGGAAGAGGGGGGAGGAGAGGGGAAGAGAAAAAGAGGGAGAAAGGGAGAGAAGGAGAGAAGAAGGGGAGAGAGAGAGAAGGAGAAGGGGTAGGAGGAAGGGAGAGGGAGGGAAAAAGACAAGGAGGGAAGGAAGGAAGGAGGGAACAAGATAGAGAGGATGAGGGTGAGAGAGGAGGGGGTGAGAGAAAGGGAGAGAGGAAATGAAGGAGGAAGGGAGGAAGAGAAAAGGAAGAGGGAGAGAGAAGGGGGAGGTAAGGAGAGAGGGAGGGAAAGGAGAGAGGATAAGAGGGAGGGGAGAGGAGAGAGGGAGGGGAGAGGAGAGAGAGTGAGGAGGTGGAGGGGGAAAAGAAAGAGGGGGGAGAAAGAGGGAGAGAGAAAAGGGGAGGGGGAGAAGAGGGAGAGGGAGAGTGAAATGGAGGGAGAAAAATTAAGAGTTAATGCCAAAAACTTTTTCTCAGTGGATCTTGAGGGCATAAACAGACAGCAAGTTTAAAACATCCACTATAAAAAATAAAACAGGGGCAGCTAAGTAGTGCATGGATAGAGCACCAGTCCTGACAGAGGTCAGGAGGACCTGAGTTCAAATCTGTCCTCAGACACTTAACACTGCCTAGCTGTCACTTAACCTCAATTGCCTCAGGAAAAAAAAAAAAGCAAAACAAAATCTCAGAGAAGAATAAAAAGTGAAGTCTAAAATGAGATTAAATATAAATTTATGGTAGTTTGGATAACAGGATTACATGCAATTGGCAATTCAGGAATTGGTGTAAAAAAGGGTTAAAGATTGGATATATGTAGAAGGCAGGGAATAAGGGAGGATGAAGATTACTAGCACAACACATTTTGTTCACTTTCTTAAAAAAGGGAAGAGATGGAATCTTCAAACTAAAAATGGTTGAAGTTTATTTCAACAAATAAGAGCCTTCTAGAGGTTGGGAATATCATAAGGAACAGACTTGGAATAAGTGTTGTGTTTTGATAGAAGATTATCCTGTATAATCAGTGTTAATGAGTAAAAATTATATTGAATAGGCAGAGTGGGATCAGACAATAGAGAATCTTGAAGTTTAATGTCTTTGGTATTGATTCCATAAACCCCAGCTTCTTAAACTGGATCTCATTAAGGAATGTAGGGGGTTATGAAATTATGCTTATCATTAAATGTTTGATTTGTATATCTATTTTATAAACCTATATACTCAGGGTCACATAAAAATTTCTCAGGCAAAAAGGAGTTGAGTGGGAAAGGTTTAAGAATCCCAGCTGTGAACTATATATACATTAATAAAATCACAAATTCATTTTAAATAATAGCATCCCAAACTTACATATTTTAATAGATCTGTGTTGCCATCAATAACTCTATTTTTCTCTGTTGTCACTACATGTGGTACCCAATTTCCCTTACACCTCCACCTCTTCACTATATTACAGATAGTTGGCATCAATGTTCAACAGTGGTATATATGATCAACTAACAATATTTTGATGCACTAACAAAGCCTAATAAATGATCCAACTATCAGACAAGTAATTAAAGTACTAGGCAGGAAAAGTGTCCAAGTACAATCTGACAATTTAATAATTACTTTCAAATATCAGCAATCTGAAAAAAAAAAAAAAAAAAAAAAAAAAAAAAAAAACCTGATACTTTTATCACACATAGACAGCACTTAATACTTTTTAAAGTCTTTCACATAAATTTGGATGTTGAGGTGAACAATCACTGATAATAAGGATTGAAAGGCAGCTAAATGGTGTAGTGAATACAGCATTAGCCATGAAGTCAGGGACCTGAGTTCAAATCCAGTCTTAAGACACTTAACATTTACTAGCCTTGTGATCTTGGGCAACTCACTTAATTCCAACTGCCTCACACAAAAAAAGAAAAAGAAAAAAGGAAAAGAAAATTAACTTAATAAAAAAATTAACTTGATAAATAAAGATTAGTCAATTAACTTCTTAAATTTATGTCCCATCTCCTAAAATTCATTTCAGTTTATTTACTATCTACTATATCACTGGCATTTAAAAGAGATTCAAACAGTAGTTGAGCTGCCCTGCTTTCTACATCCCTGGAAGTAATAGTAATAGAATGAACTGAAAGGAAGAGAAGCATGAATTAGAAAGACCAATTAAGAGGTATCCTCTAAATTTCAAATAGTACTCTATTCCATATCTAATGATCACATGACAAAATTTTTTTATTAAAATTATATATCTTTTTGTCACATTCTCCTGAAGATTAGGAGATTGAGAGAACAAAGCTTTATACCGTTAAGAAGAATGGTTCACAACATGAAAAAAAATCACATCAAAGGCTTCTAAATCATGGAGGGAAAAATTTGTTAAATAATAACCATCAAATTAAATGTTTTCATATATTTGAGGATAATGTTTACTGTTGATCTTTACAGACACAAAATGCTATATTCCTCTTCTCTCCCCATTCTTGTTAGTTCATATATAGCATCTTAATAGACAAGTCTCTCATACATAGTTATAGTTATTTCTATATTGTATATACCAAAAGTCTTAAAGCTTTTAAAAAAAAAAAACCTTAAAAAGCTTAATTTGAAATTTTAAAATCTTAATGCAGGTTTCTTAAAATGGCACTAAGACTTTTGGAATACTCTACAGATATTACATAACTTGTGCCATAAGAAAAAAAGATTGATGAATCATGAAAAGACTTGTGAACTCATCTCTGTCTCCTGGTTTCCCTGGCTTCTTTCAAGTTCCAACTAAAAGCTTACCTTCTAAAGAAAGCCTTTCCCAATCTCTTTTAATTCTGGTGCCTTCCATCTGTTGGCTATTTCCTATAGTTCCATCTATAACTTGCTTGTTCATCATTATTTCCAAGTTATCACCCCCATTATGATAGGGTAGGTGTTATCCTTAGCCTTTCCTTGTATCTCCAAAACTTAGCATAGTGCCCAGCAAAGAATGGGGGTTAATATTTACTAAATAAAATAGTCCTAAAATAGAGGCAGGAAAAAAACCACACAGCTACAAATGGAGAATAATAACACAATTGGTTCTAAATACTGTGAAATTATAATGACCAAGCTTGAAGCCTAAAAAAGAGAAATGAGAAAGTACTTCCCCAAACCTGCACATAACACGATCCTTTTTCAACAAATAGGTTAGTTCTGAACTGCTTTTCCTCATTTTTTATTAAGAGAAACGGCTCGGGCCAGCTAGGTGGCGCAGAGGATAGAGCACCAGCCCTGAATTCAGGAGGACCCAAGTTCAAAGGTGATCTCAGACACTTAACACTTCCTAGCTGTGTGACCCTGGGCAAGTCACTTAACCCAAGCCTCAGAAAAGGAAAGAAAAAAAAGAGAGAAACGCCTCTCCAAGAGTAGGAAAAAGGAATTCACTGGAAAATATATGCTATGTAAAAACAAAAGAGAGCAATGAAACTTTAAATTTGTTTTAATGTTGCAGAATTGAATTGAGTTATAGGTAGAAAGATGGGACATGAAGGCCTGTGGAGCCATATCAGTAGTGTTGCAACTTTTAAGACTCACAAAAGGGATCAATATGTGCTGGACTTCAAGACATCCTGGTGAACAGAAGCTCCTAAGGTGACTCTAATGACAACTTTTAGGGCTATGCTTACCTGCTCTGATCCTGGAAAAGCTGTGTTTATTAAAATACAGAAAAGCTTCCAAGTATACTTCATTTCACTTCAACAGACATTGTTATAATCTTTATCTTATGTCCTGGCTTCTGAAGTGGAGGGCATTCATTCTTGCTTGAGCACAAACCCTCAATCACTATCAGCAGTTTTTACAAAGTGGGAGGCTCTTAGGCTCCTCATGAGGTGACAAATTATAGAATAGAGTTTCTTAAACTTTGTCATGGATGTCTTTGGTTAACTGGTGATAAATCAGTCCACCGATGCCTTCACAAGTTTATTAAAATAAAAAAAAAAAGGTTACAAAAGAAACCAACTATATTAAAATATTAAAAACGTTTTTTAAATAAAGGATGCTGTTGCTCCAAAGAGAACACTGACCACAACCAGTCCAAAGCTCCTTTCAAATGTTTGTTAAAACAAAAAACACCCCAAAATGTCAAACTAAAAATCATCCTTGATTTCTATTTCATTAGTGATTTGTGGATTCATTGAAAATATAAATTGACGCAATAGGCCACTAATGAGACTATTAAGCCACCTTGAAGAAACAAACATGAAAACGACCCACACTGATCCTAAAACGTTTCAAAATTTAATCCCTTTAAAGGGCAGGTTTTTTAGCAGCACTGGCTTCTCCCCCCAGCAGACAACGGCCCCAGTCTCCGACTAGGATTTGTTTTAATTTCATTTCACCAATACATAATCAGGCCAATCACTTCTGCTTTTAATTCTATCGATTAACAAGCGTTTATTAATCACTTACAACAAGTATCAATAAGCAATGCACCTAAAATTTGCCCTCAAGAACTCATCGAGTTAATAATCAAGGGAAGCACCTAAGACTTGGGCCCTGAGAACATGGGTGGGGGTTTCAGTGCACAGTGGCTGAGACTCGCGGCAGGTGACTGGGGTCAAGACCCACAGGCCCAAAGGATGCCGGGAGTTTACAGTTAATGGGCATGGGCTCGCCCGCAGACCTCCAAGGCTCGAGCCCAACCTACTTCGGGCACGTTAACGGCCGAACGCGCTCCCAACTGCCAGGGCCTGCCACGCGCGCCCAAAAGGGGAGCGGAATTGAGGCTCCCTACTGCCAGCCCTACGCACAAGGAGGCGCCACCACACTCGCAACTCAAGCTAAGGGGCTGAGCCGGCACTTGAGACAGAGGCATCCCGCCCTCCCCGGTTCTCTCCCGTCGGCTGTGGGAACAGAACACGCCGTGATAACCCCCAGTCTTACTGGCCTCACCTCCTCCTTCCCCCATCGCGAGAACTCCGGCCGCCCCTAGAGGGGAGCACGACCATCTCCGCGGGATAGACCGGGGAGGAAAAAGAGAAGACACAGAGATAGCATTTTTTATTTCGCCTCAGTATCCAAAATCTTTGGGACGCTTTTAGCTTTAGAGAGAAACAAAATACTTCATCTCTTTAGGAAAAAAAATCTGCGTGCAGGGGAAGGAATTCCTATCAGCCTTTAGCAGAATCCTCAGACTTTACTGCCACCCCCCGCCATTTTCAATATAATGGTTTTCTCCGAGGGCAGCCGATTCCAGAAAATGCTGTGCGGCGTGTAATTAGTCTCGACCTGAAAAAAAATAAGTCCCAGCGTCAGCTGCGCCTGCGCGAAGTGCTGAAACTCCGTCAGTCGCGAGAACAAGCGGTAGTTTCCCTCTTACTTAGTTCGTCTCTGCTGGTTGCTGGGAGAGATCCCTGCTAACTCCACCATGTCTTCTATGGGGACTCTGGCATTCGACGAATATGGCCGTCCTTTCCTCATCATCAAGGACCAAGAGCGCAAATCTCGCCTTATGGGACTGGAGGCCCTAAAGGTAACGGATCCCGGATTCGTTGGCCCCCGAAGAACGGGAGGCCCTGGGACCTGGTGGCCCCTGCGCACGCGCGAGGGTTGAGGAAGGTTCCGCCATGTGCTCTTGGGAAAGACCGAGAAATTCTCCTGTTCCCCGGTTCCTATTGATCTCCCTACCCCACTCAGGCACACGCGTGCACCCTTACCTTCCCCCCAATTCCCGATCTCCGGAAAAAATAATTTCTCTGGGCCCTCGAAGTACCGAGATCATAATTGTTAACCTGAGTTTACTGTGGGTGGGGCAATTTGGAAGTCTATATTTTATTAGATTGTGTCTAAAAGAAGCAGCACTTCCGTCCAGGGGTCTTAGGCCCTCCGCCGACCCAGTTTTTGTATTTTTATATTCAGAGTCCTCACAGCTTAAACGTGTTTAATTGTGGACTGACTATTCCACAGATAAATTATTTAATTGGAACGATAGCTTCTAGGGATCCTCCCCCGGATTCCACTAATGTACAATTGTCCTCTATAAATTCTACACCATGTGTGTATAAAATATCTGCTATTGATAGTAGGTTATTATGTGATACATTCTGCATGTTTCCTGGCCACAGGATTTAATGGTCTCTCTTTGTCAGGTGCGATGAGGAGAGACCTTAAGGAAGTAAATTTTGACTTGAGGCATTTAAAGAATAGGTTGGATTTCTACACGGGATGGGGAGAACAGAAACTTAAGTCAGGAAGGCAGGAAAGAGCATCTTTGAGGAACAAGTAGTAGACTAGTTAAGAAAGGCTGGACCATAATGAGAGGTTTTTAACAGGAAGGGTCGAGTTCAAGTTACCTGTGGCACAGCATAATCTTATTTTAAAATACCCCTGTTGAATAATTCTGGACTTAGGAGGATTTTTGTTTTGTTTTAATTTTCTTTTGAAGATGGTTTTTGATCAAAAGAAATGGTGATATATATTCTTTTAAGTGAAAATGGTTAGCTTAGACATTGCATAGTGAAGTAGAAGCTTGAGAAAACGTTCGTTTTTTAAATAAGATATATTTTTTAAATTGTTATATGAGTTTTCATAGTTTTTACATTGACTTCCTTATCTTCAGTTCTAACAGTGCTTTTGGATCCTGTTGACTTTTGATTGGGTAGCTTGATATTCTAGGTACCCAACCTGTTGGAGTTGTAAGGCATCAAATAACCTAGGCTAGGTGGCACAGTAGATAGGGTGTAAACATATAAAATAATGATAAATAAGATCAATTTTAGGGTATTAGCTTCATGTATTTTGATAATGGAATAAGCCATTGATTAAAAAAGTTATTCTATCATAAATTTCAGTTTTCATCTAATAACAATTAATAGGGCAACTAGGCTACGTGGCTCAGTAGAGTTCCAGGCCTGGAGTCAGGAATACCAAAGTTAAATTTGGCCTTCCAATCTTAGCACCTCTTGTGAGCCTGGGCAGGTTACTTAATCCTGTTAGCCTCAGTTTCTCCTGTAAACCAGCTGGAGAAGAAAATGGCAAAACATTTCAGTATTTTTGCCAAAAACAAACTCAAAGATTTGTAAGCAATTGAACAATAAGATGTAGGCAAATTTCTCAGACTTAACTAGATGCTAACTAGAAAAGAGGGATGATCCAAAACTTTAAAACATTATTCAGATGCCACTTCTTGGTACAAGATGTTCTTGATTTAATGATGTGAGGCTAATGACCATGTTTATCATTCTCTGCTCCTTATAAATAGCTGTACCTGTAAAAAGCTAAGGAGTTTACTTTTTTCCAAAAAAGAGATTGGAATAGATAAATAAAAATAGCTTAATTTATCACTGACTTCTTTTTTGAAGGAGTTGGATACCTGGATGTTTAGTAATCACTGCCTCAATTACTTTACAACAACCACCTTTTGAGGGTAAGGATGGGTAGGTATGTTCTCCAAAGTGTGGTCCCAGTCCCTGGATTCATCCTGCACATCCCTAAAAGAGTCCACAAAGTCAAAACTTTGAATTATAATACTAAGATGTTTGAATTACTAATTTTACTAATGAGTAAATATGGATAGATGATAACCCATATAGCAAAAGCTAGGGGAGGAAAGAGAATTAAGAGTTCATTTTTAAAATTGTGAAGGGCTCCTGAAATCAAATGAGAGCAAGGGTTCTTAACTAGGAATCTTGGATGGAGGAAATAATTATATCTTTAATACAGTGAAACTGGTCTCTGCTGTTCCTCAAAAAAGACTATTTGTCTCTCAAATTCTGGTATTTTTACTGGTTCCCTATTCCTGGGACTCTTCTTAGCCTGTTTATCTCAGTCTTCCTTAGCTAAAGCCCCACTTTTTACAAAAGATTTTTCCTAATCCTCCTCAGTCTAAGGACCTTCCCAAGATGATCTTCAGTTTTTCTTGACCATATTTTATTTGTACATAATTGTTTGCCTTTGTCTCCTCCATTTGATTTTGAGTTCCTTGAGATCAGGAATAGCAATTGGTTTTGTTTTGAGTTTGGTTTTTGTTTTTTTGTTTTTTCCTTTTTTGGTCTTCTGTATTCCCCTTCTCCTCCCTCCCCCTCCCCCCCCTTTTTTTTTAAAAAGGGAGGAAACTTGGCTTAATAGATATTTGTTGCCTTGGGGGAGAGTTTTGTTTTGCTTTGTTTTTTTTCAAGATCTAATTGAAATGCACTGCTTAATTCATTTCTGAGAAAGAATTCGTAACATTGACCAAGAGTCCATGGTCTCCACAAAAAAAAAAAGAAAGAAAGAAAGAAAATTAAGAACCTGTGATCTAGAGGAATGGTTGTCATCTTGTCTGTATTTATTTAATTCATTTGCTATCTATGGGGTAAAGAGAAAAACCAAGAATGTGGCCTTTACAAGGATTATAAGGTGGTTGGGAAAGAGGGAAGCAGAAGTAGTAATAAGCTTGTTAGGGTTGGGGGGGGGGAGCACTTGTATTTGAAAGTCTCTCAATGGATATAATGAAAAATAAAATTGTGTAGTGCAGAATTAGTTGATTTACTATTGTAAGAAATGGTTATACTGGTTTGATTTCATTCACTTAAATATTTTGTATTTTCTATACCTCACATAAAGGAAATAATACATACATAGTTTTTGCTCTTTGTGATCTTAATATTCAGCGGAGGAGATTAAATTCATACAAAAATACATTGTTTAAGACAGCAATGCATAAGTGAAGAAATAGCAGTTCAAAACTAGTAAAGATCATTTCTGACTTGGAATCCTAAAACTCTACCTAAAGGTAATTATTTTTTAACTTAGCTTTAAAAAATGGTTGAAGAGATCAAATAGTGCAGTTTTTCTAAGTAGATGGTGTGTCTAACAAGCAGAAGAGAAAATAGAAGGGATGTTAACTTTAGGACAAGAAGTAAGCTATAGGAGAGAATATAGGAAAGGAAAATAAGAACTACATTGTGAGAGTTTGGATTTGTCCTGGAAGATATGTTATTTCTCAGGTCAAAGTCTTAAAGATCAAAACTTATTTTCAAGAAAATAACTTAATTTTAGGAAAATTTGAAGGGAGAAGCAAGGAAATTATTAGAAATAATAGAGTATTTATGTAATATGTGCTTAAACTAAGATCTTAAGTGGATGTAAGTTACAAGAAATAATATGTAGCATGATTTGGTTAGTAGATGTGGTAAGAGTCAAGGTTTGTTTGGAAGTTTCCAGGCTTAGATGATTGGTAATCAAAGTATTATTGACCAAATAGTGAAAATTTTTTTAAAACTAATATATTTTGTTGAGCCTGCAGTTTTATAAGTATGAAACATTGTGAGTGGGTACTATTAGAGGTAAAAGAAGTCATTAAGATTGAGAATTTATTAAAATAGAGGAAGCAAAATAAACATATTAAACATTTAATAATAGTTCAAAATTGCAGAGCTCTTATAAGTTATTGAATATCAATGTTAAATTATGCAATAATGGCTGTAAGTTCCCTCCTTTTGTAATGTTGAGGGTTTTTCCCCTGCCAACAACATGAACCAGTTTCAAACTAATTTCTTATGTTTGTTTCATTTAGTCTCACATAATGGCAGCAAAGGCTGTATCAAATACGATGAGAACATCACTTGGACCTAATGGTAAGAGTCCAGATTTTAGTTTTGATGAGTTTTATTTGCTGAACTTCAAATTTCTAAACTATTTTACTTTTTTTTTTTTTTTTTTTTTTTTTTTAGGGCTTGACAAAATGATGGTGGATAAGGATGGTGATGTGACTGTAACCAATGATGGTGCCACCATTTTAAGCATGATGGATGTCGATCATCAGATTGCTAAACTGATGGTTGAACTTTCCAAATCACAAGATGATGAGATTGGAGATGGGACTACAGGAGTAGTCGGTAAGAAAAAAATCTACAAGTAAGCAGAATGAGAAATAAGAGGTGATGGTTTTTATTCTTAACCACACTAACTTTCTAATCAAATGAAAACTATTCACTGAAAGTCCATTTTAAACCATTGGTCAACTCAGCTGATTTTTTTTTTCCCTAATTACTGAAATTTGCAAAGTGCTTTATGTAGATTTTTTTATTTGACTCTCACAAAAAGCCCTTGAGCTAAACTTAGAGAATAGCATTATTATCCCCAATAATATCTGATCCATTTGTGGAGTAAGAAGCCTAAAGGTTAAATGATTTAAACAAATGTGTGGCCACACAATTATTGTAAGTCTTCTTGACTTAGTCTTTTATGTGCCATGCTTTTTCATGTTATGCATAATATTCATGCTCAGAAACAGAGCCAGTGTCGGAGGGATAGCATAGCCAGATTTTTAGTGCAAGTCCTCTGAGACAAGGTCCAGCACTTTTTTCACTGCATCAGTTGATTACTGACTTAGGGTTGGTCAGTACTAATAGCTATTATAGCATTCGTCACCTTTCTCCCCCCCCCCCTTCCCCCCCACCCCAGTTTCTTAGATAAAATTGAGGCTCAGAAATAAGTTACACAGAACTGTTTCATGTAAGGACATAATTAAGCATGAGTCAAAGTTGTTGCCAAGTTGTTTTAAAAATTAGTACTAACAGGCTTGAATTAATTGAAGTGTAGTTAATAATAAATTTTAGGAAGCAATGTATATATCTGGATTATTTCCTATTTCTCAGACAAAATAGGTAAATTCAGAGGATAGTGCCTGGGATGGTGATAGTCTGGAAAGTGTGTTATGGGGAAATTTGGAAGAACTAAAGATAAATAATTGGAAGTGAAGACAAAATGGTTGTCTCGAAATACTTGCAAGAAATAGGCTTGTTCTTTATTTCTCTACAACAGGCATCCTTAACCTGGCATCTATAAATTTTGTGTGTGTTGTTGTTGTTGTTGTTGTTGACTATAGTTGAACAAAATTATATTCCTTTGTAGCCTTATATTTTATTTTATGCATACAAAAACATTCTGTGAAGGCATCCATAGCACTCGCCAGATAAGCCTAGTTGTCTATAAGAGAAAAAGGATTATGAACTCTTGTTCTAGGAAGTAGATCCAAGACTAGTGGAAGGAATTACAGTGAGACAGATTACAGTTTTAATAAAAGGAAAAATTTTGTAATCATTAAAGATGTACAACAATGAGTCAAAGGAACTATTAAAGTATTGATTTCTACTTATTAGCTTTAAGTCATCAGGCATTTATTGAGCACTTAAACCTTATATTAGGCCCTACACTAAGTGTTGAGGATACAAGTAAAGCCCCCTTTCCTTTCTTTTTTTTTTTTTTCCCCCCTTTCCCCTGAGGCTGGGGTTAAGTGACTTGCCCAGGGTCACACAGCTAGGAAGTGTTAAGTGTCTGAGACCAGATTTGAACTCGGGTCCTCCTGAATTCAAGGTTGGTGCTCTATCTACTGCGCCACCTCGCTGCCCCAAAGCCCCTTTTCCTTTAAAAAAAAAAAAAAAAAAAAAAAATTCTTCCTCTCCAAGAATTTTCATTTTAATGAAAGAAATTATACTTAAAGAAAAGAGACCAATTCCATGGCCATTTTGGCAAAGTCCAAAGACCCAGATGAGGCAGGAGAGCGGTAAATAGTAGTTGGCCTGGGCCTTTGCTAAATGGTAAGCTCCATGAGGTCTGGGACAACACTTAATTATCTTAAGTGTATATGTGTCTCGGTGCATTGTCTTTTGCTCTCTTTTGGTGATTTTATCTACTCCATTTATCTCACTTTACTATTAGTAGAACTGCTCTAGTCAGATAACTGAGGTTTACAGAAACTTAAGTGAGTTTGACAAAACATCTTAATAGCAACCAATTTTAGGACACTTGCCATTACACCAAGTTGCCTTGCTACAAAAATTATATACAGTAAATTCATAAATAAAATGCTTAAGATTTATCTAAATAGCTCTCTCCTAGATTTTTACTTTTGTTTGTTTGTTTCACAGTTCTGGCCGGTGCATTGCTAGAAGAAGCTGAACAACTGCTGGATCGTGGTATTCATCCAATCAGAATAGCAGATGGTTATGAGCAGGCTGCTCGAATTGCCATTGAACATTTGGACAAAATCAGTGATAGTTTTCCAGTTGATGTTCATAACACTGAACCTCTTATCCAAACTGCAAAAACAACTCTTGGTTCTAAAGTGTAAGTTAATAGTGAAAACATCACCAGTATTTGTATTGATTGTATGCCACTGTTAAAAATAAATATATTTGCTGGGGAAAACTAAGCTGAAGTTTACCATAAGAGGACAAAAAGTCCTTGGGGGATGGGGGGGACTTAATGTAGTTTTTCATAACTAATATTTTCCATTTGTTTGTATAGAAACTTTGTGTCAGGGCAGTTAGGTAGTACAATGGATAGAACACTGGACCTGAAATCAGGAGGGCCTTAGTTCAAATCCACGTTCTTGACACCAACTAGCTGTGTGACCCTGGACCAAATCACTTAATTTGAAACCTTATTTGTGTTTCATATTTTGATTAAATGTAGTCATGGCTAGTAGCCCATGCATGATGAATAGTGATCAGTGCATTTAAGCTCCAAAATAATGACTATTTACATGATAGGTTATTTGTGAAGTAAAAATTCAGTTTTATAGAACTTAATTTTGCTTATTAGCCAGTATAGCTTCTGTTCTAAGACAGTGGATATTGGACTTTGCTATAACCTTTAAATAACCATTTTTGGGGTTTCCAAACATAACATTTAGAATTCTTTTATGTGTTTCATTCAATAATCATTTGTTAAGCATAATTACTAGGGTGTTTAATCTGACAATGGGCAGGTAGGTAGTTTGGTGGGTAGAGAGAGTCAGTCTTACAGTTAAGATCTGTGTTGAGATCCAGCATATACTAACTTTGACCACAAGCAAGTCTTTTAGTGATGTTTGCTTCAATTCCTCATTTGTAAAATGAACTGGAAAAGAAAATAGCAAACTCCAATGTCTTTGCCAAGAAAATGTAAATGGGAATTACAAGAGTCTGACACTACTGACAAATGACTAAATGATAAATCTGAACTAACCTGCCTTTTCATGCCTTCCTCCCTTAGCCAAATTTTGAAATTTATTTAGGGATCTCTGCGCAAGTTTTCCTTCAATTCTTTCCAGTGATTTCTCTTGGTATCCTTGCCTGACTTTTTTTTTTTTTCCCCATATGAAGTGTGTTAGTTTTCTCTAATTCTATAAAGTAGCCCAGTAATGTCTAATTTGTTGGGTTTATATTACATTAAACTTAAAAATTAATTTAGGGGAAATGTTAACAGTTTTACTCTTTAAAATAACTATGAATAGGTGATACTCATCTAATTGGGATTATAGGATTCTTCATTTCCACCAGAAATCTTTTAAAGTTCTTATGAAACTAATAACCCAAATATTTGATACATTTGATGTTATTGTACAAGGTATGTATTTTTCCATTTTCTCAAGTTTTATTGACATTGTATTAAAGAAAGACAAATAATTACATAATTCAGATTTTACAATCCTTTGTTGTTAGTGATTATTGCTTTAAATTCTTTTTCTTACTGCAATTATTTTCAGCACTGTAACAAATGGAAGTAGTGATTTCATTAATATAAGGAACTTGGAAAAAGACATTGCATTTTATAAGACTTTTTATGTATCTTTTGATAATTTACTAAATACATTTCAAAGATATTCCTAAAGTGTTGTGTTTTGTTTTGTTTTGTTTTTCCCCAGAGTTAACAGTTGCCACCAACAAATGGCTGAAATTGCTGTAAATGCTGTCCTGACAGTAGCTGATATGGAACGGAGAGATGTTGACTTTGAACTTATCAAAGTAGAAGGCAAAGTAGGAGGAAGACTTGAAGACACTCAGCTTATTAAGGGAGTAATTGTGGATAAGGATTTTAGTCATCCACAAATGCCTAAAGTAAGTAATTTCCCTTTTTTCCTTTTGTAGCGTAATATTTTTTAACTCTTTAAATCGTCTAAACAAAGTGTTTTTTCCCCCTATAGGAAGTAAAAAATGCTAAAATTGCAATTTTAACATGTCCATTTGAGCCACCCAAACCAAAAACTAAACATAAGCTTGATGTTACTTCTGTAGAAGATTACAAGGCCCTGCAGAAGTATGAAAAGGAAAAGTTTGAAGAGATGATTGAACAAGTGAGTCTTACTGTGGTTTTGACTATGTAGATATAGTAAGCCTAAGTATTGTGCTATCTTAGTCTCTTTAAAGATTAATATATTTTGACAGAACATTCTGTATAATTTAAGATTTCTAAATATGGCCTTTGTTGATAAAAGGTTGACAATGACAGGGAAGTCATTAGGGTTGCTTCTACTCCTTGAAGAATGGTTTTTAGTTAAGTATTAGAATAGTACTTAGCCTTGAAGAACACAAAATTATAAGCTGTATATTGTCTTGATGGGGGGGGTGTGTTTGTGTGTTTTGCATTGGATTTTGTTTTTCTTTTTCAGATTAAACTCACTGGTGCAAACCTAGCCATTTGCCAGTGGGGTTTTGATGATGAAGCAAATCATTTACTCCTTCAGAATAAGTTACCTGCTGTCCGTTGGGTAGGGGGACCTGAAATTGAAGTAAGTTCTATCTTTTTTATCTAATTTCTTGAGACTTCCTAGACATTTTGCATACTTTTTTCTTCATCTTTGCTTGATTTATATGGTTGGCATTCTATGTCTGATAAAATACACTGTTGTCACAGTGAAGAGTACCTGTTCTAGCTTTTTTTTTTTTTTTCTCAAAGAAGCTCTAATTTTTCTTGTACATTTCATCTTTATGGTTTAAAGGGAAGATTGTAACTGATATTCAGATCCATAATGTATTTCCTCCACCAGTGTAAATTTAAATGCTTTTCTTTCATCCTCTGCAATTCTTCCTGTTTTCTCATTAAATCCTTGATACCCATAGACAGTATTCCTAGCTTGTTAAACTTCTTCCTTTTATTCTCACAATTTCTCAAGATTTCAAATTGTCCAGCTTTTTACTTTAATTTGCCCTAAATATATTAGTGCTCCATTGCTATTCTAGCTTTACATAGCCTTTGCTAATGTGACAAAATCCATGCTGGTAGTGTTGAAGGATAGAGGTGGTAATCCAAATCTATTTTATGATGTTTTAATTGTGATTTATCTGCTCCTTTCTCATCAAGTTGAGGCTTAAATTAATCAAGTTTATTAGCTGTAAGCATAGGAATAATGAGAATGAATATTTATTAAACAGCCTAGGGGGAGAAAGGAGTGAACAGGAGGTCTTCTCACAAGGCAGCCTTTTGTTTTTCAATTATAAAAGGTATGAAAATTTTTTTTATGAAGTTACTAGTTGAAAGCTCACAATTTTCCATCATGATACAAAAGGTACAGTTACAAATTTGGAGGTAGTATTGGAGAATTTCTTCTCCCATCATAATTGCAAATCCTTAAAAACTTAAGGCTAGATGCCTATTTGTCAGAAATGTAGGAGTTAGAGCCTCTGGGAGAGAGGGGGATTGAACTACTCAGCATCTGACATCTCTTCCAAAATTATTTCATGCTGCTTCAGTCATAGTTCGTCATTAATAAAATCTTTAGCCTCTTAACATTCACCATATGTGTTTCATGGTTTTCTGAGGCCGTTGCCATTTCTTGATTCTCTCAAATTCTATTCCAGTAGTTCCTTTTAACATGGAAAACAATGCTGCTGTTTGTTTGTTTGTTTGTATGTTTTTTGAGAAGAGGGGGCTGAGGCAATTGAGGCTAAAGTGACTTGCCTAGGGTCACATAACTAGGAAGTGTTAAATGTCTTGAGACTGGAAGTAGGGTCCTCCTTACTTCAGAGCTGGTGCTCTATTCATTGTGCCATCTAGCTGCCCCATGATGCCCATTCTTGAAAGATATGCCAGTAGAATGCAAGCACTAGCGGGTGCTGTCAAGCTGTGATATTCTAAAAAATAGGCCTAGAAACTAGATTATTACCAAAGGAGTGCAAGAGGTCCATAAGAAGGATAGCTATCGAAGGATGGGGCGGGGGGAGAAGACAGACAGGACTGTTCAGAATATATAAGTGGCATTACAAATGAAGCAAAGATGCAGTGTTAGTGTGGCTACCTTCTGAAGGGTCAATGGTGAAATAGGGAAATGGAAAGGGGAATATAATATGGGTGCTAAGACTTAGATTTTGACTTGTAAATTCATTTAAAAAAAAATTTCCCTTTATTTTTTAGCTGATTGCCATTGCAACAGGAGGGCGCATTGTTCCTCGGTTCTCTGAACTCACACCTGAGAAACTTGGTTTTGCTGGTCTGGTAAAAGAGATCTCATTTGGAACAACCAAAGACAAAATGCTTGTTATAGAGAAATGTAAGAATTCCAGGGCTGTGACCATATTCATTAGAGGAGGAAATAAAATGGTAAGGAATTATCAAGTTAATATCTGAACTTGGCATAATTAAACACATAAGTAAATTTGTTAATAACTACTGCTTACCAACATAGAAAGTTAGATATTCTTTTGTAGGTTTTGATTTTATATTGCCTTCATTTGTGAATATATCTCTCTTCTCCCTTCCCCAGAGCATTATCCCTTGTAACAAAGAAGAAAAATTAAAAAGTTTAAAAAAAAAAAAAAAAACTATATCAACTCTGTTTAAAATATAATTGAAACTCCTATAGGGAAGGAAAGGATGTGGTGTTTTTGTTTTTTCATTTAATTTTAAACTTTTTTAAGGCAGTTGGGTTTAAGTGATTTGCCTAGGATCATACAAGCTAGTGATATGGCTGGATTTGAAACTCTGGTCCTCCTGACCTGATAGGGCTGATGCTCTACCCATTCTGCCATCTTTCTGCCCATAAGGTGTTCATTTTCTTAATGATGGCAGTTTTGACCTTTTTGTGTGTTCTTTTCATTTTTCTTGCCATTACATATATTATTTTCTTGGTTCTGCTTACTTTGCATTAGTCGATATGTTTTTCCCTGATTCTCAGTTGTTTTTTTTTTGTTTTTTTGTTTTTTTTTTTTTTCATTTCTGTTCCACAGTTTGCTTAGCCTTTCCTTTCCCTTATCCCTATCTAGTTTGGTTCCTTTTCATCTTTGACCTTAGTGTTATATAGAGACATCTAAGGGGTAAAGAGTATGGATATTTCAGTCACTTTTTAACTTAATTTCATTGTTTTTCATAAACATTGTATTTGTTTGCCTGTCTTTTCACAGCCCTTTCTTTCTCTTTTTCCATGTTTGCCAATTTAATGGATATGAGGTGAAACCTCATTTGCCTAAGACCATGTTACATAATCATTTTAATAAATATACAGTTTGCCTACTTCCTTAAATGAATACAGTTCATTTGATGGCTTAGATTGAGGTGCTTCTGAGTAACTCACTATTTATACTTGATGTGGTTCTTTTTCTGCTTTTTTTACTCCTTAATCCCAAATATTCTAAAACTTTCTACTTAACGCTATAATGGGAGAAAAGTTTTTTTTTTTTTTTTTTAATTTACACTTAGGCCTCCTTCCCTTCCACTGTTTTCCAGTGTGTGTGCTTTTGGTATTCAGAGTATGTGTGTTTGAGCTTTTAAATAGTTCACAAAATTTCTGTAGTTAGAGCTTTTTTTCCTAACCTGCATTGCTAGGTTAAAACATAATCATCTTGGAATATCAAAATTTTAGGGTCATACAATTTCATGTTATAACAAGCTATTTCTTCAAGTAAAAGGTGGTGTTTTTTTTTCCCCCACCTGATGAAACTCCCACATGATGCTATTGGCATCTGCTCATTGATAAAACACGACTTATAGGCAGTAACAGTGTCTTCTATCGTATTGCAATCAACCTCTGGGACTTGTTTCTTTAGGACAGGGAAGATGAAAAAACTGATTTAATTCTTCTATGGCATGGTTCTGTTCCATTCACTGACTGTAGATTACACTTTCAGCATTAGCTTGCTATCTTGAAAATGTAGACAATTTGAGATTAGAATTGGCTAAAATTTATGAACTATTAGTACTAGAAAAGTAATTTTAAAGCAAATTTGGGGTGGTGGTAGTTATCTTAATATATAAATTGTACATTTGTTTCTTTCAGATTGTGACTTGCCCCATTGTAGTTTTGATATATCATGTCAGCAGAAGAAATCAAATGTGAATAAAATATGTATAGTATTGTATAATACCAGCATAAGTTTTATCTTTTAATTCCTTAATAATTCAAACTTCTACTCTAGTATAAAGGGCGGGCCAAAAAGTTTTACACAGTTTACAGATGTTGGGATGTTCATCCATGCTTATGATAGAAATTGGTGAACGGTTTTTGTAAAAAGTTCTGGTGACAAATACTTTTTTAATATTAGAAGTGTTTAAACAATGAGTTAGGTATTTGACATCTTTGTTTTAATCTATATTTAGTTGTATAGGCATTGATTAAAATTAATTTACATTTAAAACATTTTGCTTCCAGATAATTGAAGAAGCAAAAAGATCTCTTCATGATGCTCTCTGTGTAATCAGAAACCTAGTTCGTGATAATCGTGTGGTATATGGAGGTGGTGCTGCTGAAATATCTTGTGCTTTAGCTGTTAGTGAAGAAGCTGATAAGGTAAATGAAAGTATTAGTAACATTTTTTATGTTGGACTTTTATATTTAAAAATTTGACACTTCTATAATGCTTTGTATAACTTGAAGCTGCTTGTGAAATAGAGCAAGTACAGTACTAATAATTTAAAAACACACTAAAACCTCATTGCTAGTTATTTGATTAAACAAAATGCTATTAATTTCTTACTCATCTATAATGAGTAAGAATCTTTAGTCCAATAGTGGAATTGAGTGGGTCCATGTATTTAATATACACTTATCATTTGTACATTATGCACTTCCCTTCCCAGGTCATATTTTGAAGAATCAGCCACATTCTGAGCTAGAACTTGAGTTCTGGTGACTTTTAATTCCTTGAGCTTCTGCCTGCATTCATCACTATCACTTATTCAGGGTACATGAACATCCATTCTTGTGAAACTAATTGTTTTCGTAACTTTATTTGTCTAATATGTTTTTGCTGAACTTAACATTAAGCAATCAACAAGCACTTGTTAAGCACCTACTAAGCACTGGAGACAAACAAAAATGAAACAGCCCCTATTGTCAAGGAAGTTATATTCTGTCAGGATGTGGCAGATTGTCTCATTGAGGCAGTAAGGTGGCACAATAGACAATTGATTTAGGAAGCCCTGAGTTCAAATTCCATCTCAGACACAATAACTTTGTGACCTGGGCAAGTCACTTAACCTCTTTTTGCCTTAGTTCCCTCTACTATAAAAGGAGACTAATAGCATCTACATTCACCAGAATGTGAATTAACAGCTGTAAATGCCTGGGGCATGATGGATTTTTTTTTTTTTTCCTGAGGCAATTGGAGTTAAGTGACTTGCCCAGGGTCACACAGCTAGGAAGTATTAATTGTCTGAGGCTAGATTTCAACTCAGGTCCTCCTGACTTCAGGACTGGTGCTCTATCCACTGTGCCACCTAGCTGTACCCTCCTGCCCCCCGCTTGATAGATTCTTAAATGGCTTTTCTCCTTCCTCTTAAGTGAATGTTAGGTGCTTTATTTAGTCAGTTTGTTTTTCTGCTGTCAAATTTAATAAAATCTTTTGGGTTGAATTTCAGTGTCCTTCTTTGGAGCAGTATGCTATGAGAGCTTTTGCAGATGCATTAGAAGTCATTCCCATGGCTCTTTCTGAAAATAGTGGTATGAATCCCATCCAAACTATGACTGATGTTAGAGCCAGACAAGTGAAAGAAATGAATCCTGCCCTTGGTATTGACTGCTTGCATAAGGGTACAAATGGTAAGAGATTTTATAATGTTTGTGATATTTTAATTTGATTTAAATTGAATAGTTGGAATATATTTTTTATTTTTATAAGTCTGCCTTTTTTTAATTTTGGAATTTTGTAGAGGGACTAATCCATTTGAAAAACTGATTAGCAGAATAAAAGTTTATACCACTGAAACGATCAATAATTACTGTATTGTGACAGGTTCTTTTTCATGCCTAGTTCTTAGGTAATAATTTCTTATGTATTACTTAGTTGTGTACTATTTTCAGAATAGAACTAGGCAGTTAACACAAAAATTTTTATTCATTAACATTGTAGTAAAGTGCTTTGTGAGGATGAGGGAGCATGCACAATTTAGAATAAAGCACATTTAGAGACTTAAAGGTGCTAGCTAAACCCTTGACACAGATAAAACTAATGCACAGAAAAGTATGGCATGAAGTACATAGATATAGATTGTAGCTTTCTTGAATCTGAGTGTAAAGGGAAGATCAGAAAAGACTTTGTCCAGAGAGCAGGCATTTATGTTGAACTTTTAGCCAGAGAGTTCTAGACACAAGGAATGACTTGAGCTAGATCCTAGAATTGTGAGATCTTGGCCCAGCGTAGCAAAGGCATGGAATATGTAATGGGAAATAATATGAAATAAGACTGAAAAAGTAATATGGTCAGATTTTAAACAAATTAGAATGCCAGGCAAAGGATTTTAAAATTTACTTGGGGGTATTTAAAAAAAAAAAAAAAAAAAAAAAAAACAACCAATTGACATTTAGAAAGAATAGAGCATGGCCAGGCATGTGTATGTGGAAGAAATATTGAATCATAGGATTTAAATCTGGAGGGGACCTCAGAAATCAAGTTTAATCTCATTTTACAAATGAAGAGATTTAGCTTCTAAATCTAGTGTTCTTATTTCATTATCTGTGCCACACCACCTTGACAGTGATGCAAATGGCCAATTTGATTGGAGCAAGTGGGAGAAATAATTGAAATATATTTTGGTAAAAAGAAGAGGAAAATAGGTTACAGGAAATAAGCATCAGTAAGATTGGGTAACTGGGCAATGAAAAATAGTTACAGGTAATAGCATGATATTAACTTTGAAGATTGGATGGGTGATACTAAGAATAGTGTTCAATGTCTCTGGAGCCAAGGGTTCTTAATATTGTTAACTTGGAGAAAGAGGACTGGAAAGGGGAAAAAAACCAAACCACTAGATTTGATAATCATTTGTGACCTTTTGAGATAACTGTTTCAGTTAGGGGGGGCGGGGATAAGGCAAATTGCAAGATGGTAAAGGTATGTGGTAAAGAAGGAAGTACCTTAATATAGACAGCTTTTCCAAGAAGTTTGGCAATGAAGGAAAACAGGTGGGGTTTTACAAAAAGCTAACCTTAATTTAACATGAACAAATTTTGATTCTCTTAAAAAAGAAAACAAAACTAAGATCAGTAGAAAATCATGTTTAGGTTCTAAGATGCTTGTATCATCCTACTTTGCTCTGCTTCTCAGACCACATTTGGAATATTTTGGAGTCATTTGCATTTTAACTATGGCAAAATCTGATTATTAAATTCTATGAAATGGAGACTTTAATAGGAGATAATTGTGATTGTGATTTTACCATTTCCATTCTTTGAGGAAAAAAAGAGACTTCAAAAAAAATGTATAGTATACTTAAAAGAATTAGCCTATACTTATTGTGTGTAAACAAGGGCTAAATTACAGATTGACTATAAAAGAAACCCTCTGAATGTTCTTTTTTTTGATCATTTGGAATATTCTTTTCAGTGTATTGATTTTATCTTACATTTATCAGAATTAAAGTGTTTTTATTATAGTAGTTGAAAAAAATTTTGATATCGAATTATAGGTGGTTTTGTGACATCCACAATATTTGTTTTTCCAGATATGAGACAACAACATGTTGTAGAAACTTTGATTGGCAAAAAACAACAGATTTCTCTTGCAACACAAATGGTCAGGATGATTCTGAAGATTGATGATATCCGTAAACCTGGAGAGTCTGAAGAATGAAAACTTAAGTTGGAATAAAATGTAGTAAAGCTTACTACTGCAATTAATAAACAGGAGTCATGTGTTGCAATCACAGCTATTTATTATTTTTTCCCTTTTTTTGACACTGTAATTGCTATATACTAAATACAATAAATTAGCTGTTTAACAACCATAGCTTGTATCAAAAACTATTTGTTGAGAGATTGGCATAGAGGTTTTTGTATTTGTTATATTAAAGGGATCTCTCTCTTAAATTAGATCTTTTATCTGTTTCTCATCAAGTTTTAAGAGTAGTTCATGTGACATCATTTAAATGAAAATTTGTGAAAATGAAAAATGGAAGACAAAGGAAAGTGAAATATATTTTACATTGAATTGTGAGACAGTAAAAACTGGTCCTACAGTAGGATTACTGTTAATGAGGGGATTAGATAAGTGGGCATAGATTATATACTGTTGGGAAAAAATGTAAAACAATATTCATTTGGTTAAAACTTAATTCATAGTTTTCAAACTACTTTTGTTTAAAGCACAATATTTACTATCCAAAGAAGCCTTTCCTATCAGGCCTCTTGACTTTAGACTTGGGAATCCTTTATTTCCCTTCCCCTTTCTTTACTTCCCTAACACTCAAAAGCAGAGGAGGTAAAAGTATACATATTTAGGAAAACTCTAATTGTCTCCTTCACTTGTGACCATCAGCTAATCTTATGCATGCATGTGCTCACGCGCACACAGCTTAAATTTACACATCTTTGAAATATGAATGCTTTTGCTTACCTTGCATATGTTATTAAAATTAAATTACATGGCAGATAAAGAGTTTTAAGTATAAAGATTTTCATATTATAAATAAATGCAAGTGTATACAATGAACACTTAACTATCTAGATGAAGGTGACTGGAGTCCTAGACCAAAAATGATTAGCCCACAAAATCTCAGAATTCATTAAATATGCAAAAACTGTTAATTCATAAAATTTTGTTTTAAAACTATATTTTAGTCTTCTGAATGTTTCAGTTTTCTTTTTGTTTTTCACAGATGGCTATTATCTGTAACAATCAAAAGCCATGGTCCTGAATAATTATTATAATAAACTTAATTTTCATAAAGATTATAAATGGATTGTTTGCAAGCTAAGATCATTTCATGAAGTGGACTCATCTGCCATTTCCTTCTCCACCCACTAAATTTCCAGTGATGTGATGTGATGTTCTGGCAATGCACTCATTTCTCTGACGTGAAGCCCAAAGTACATGACAGAATATTAGTATGTTCAGCAGCATCTGGTTACCTAGAAATTTATAGAAACTGCCATAACTCCTTGCATAGCTATGAGATCTATGGCTTTAAAAAATTTTGTTGTAAATATGAATTATGTAAAAAAATGCTATAAGCAAGGCCATAACAGTTGAAAAGTCATGAAAAATTTATACTCTGGTTGACTCTGTCCAGGGTCTCCTTAAAAGTTTTTCATTTCACATTGTTACTCAGAGGTTCTACAAATCAAACATTCTCTTTTATAAATACCTTTGGGTAATATTCATATAATAGGTTGCTTTCTTTTTAACATACAGTTTTAAGTTCACTGCAAAGAAGAAATGATAACCTTGTATAAAGAGGAGAGTCATTTTTGTTTTCCTGCTATGTTTATTGTATAAAGCATGAAGAGAATAATTGTTAGATAAATAAATGAGGCATATAATTTTTAAGTAGAAGTTAAAATTTCTAGGTAAAATTTGTATTTATAGCCACCAGATTTTTGAAAGTCAATTGTAAAGAATTCAATTTTGGAAGAAATTTGAAAAAGCTACGTCTTGCTACTGGCTAAATATACTTGTTCAGCCAGTTGATTAGATCCTTTCTTGCTTCTTCAATATATGGTTTATCATTAGGATTCCAGTCTTCTCTTTGGCGATGCACAAACCCATGAGTTTGCCCAGGAAATATTTTAACTTGATAATCAACTTTGCAGTGTTTTTTAAGCTTCTGTGTCAGCAGAGTGACCTGTAATGCAAAACATTTCTCTGTATTAACAATTTGTTGCCAGTTTACAAATTATCCATTGTTCAAAATGTGCTGTATAGCTAGAATGGATTTGTTAACTTTAAGGTTTACCTGTAGCAAAAGTAATTTAATATTAAGATGGCAATTATACCAATTTTTTTGATATCATTATGTTGGGCTGTTAAAAGGTTAGTACTTTGCTAGAGCTATTCTTTTGTGTGAGCTTAATTCTCCCATATTTTGAAATTGCATATGGGTTAAGACAGGGATGTTGCAGGTCTTCTCTTAGAAAAATTATAAAACAATTCATGTTCCTTTTAATCTTTATACTTACATTGTCTTACCATTTATTTTCTCATTAAGAACTGGCATTTCCTACAAATATACATCATGCAGTTCCTTTCAGATAATTTCATGGAAAGCGCAATGACCCTACTTACTTGCTCAAGAGGAATTACAGCATCATTTTCTGCAAAAATAAAGAGTGTAGGATTCTTCAAACTATATACATCTTCAGAATCTCTGATAATGCCTAGAAAGTATTGAAAAGAATTTTAATGTACTGTGTTAAGCAAAATATCAGCATTTGTTAACAATAAACCTAAAAAAATTCTCACAAGTCAGTTTCAAAGGAAAGATGGATTGTAGATGGACCAAAAGAAAATAGAGTTCTAGGCTACATATGCAGATTACATAAATGTAAAAGCTAGGTCTTCATGATACATGATATATCTTAGGAATAAGCCTTTATTATAGAGAATTGAAACCTCCCTATAGTGGTCAGTATGTATACTTTATAGTAGCCTTTAAGAATGAATGTCACTGCTGTGGTCCCTAATTTGAAGCATATGTGACTTAGGTGCTGGGGAGAGCTAGTTCTTTTCTGTGGATTAGCAATTACAATTGTTAACTAAGTATTATATATACAACTGTATTTGATATAATTTTTTAAAAGGAGAAATATTAGAAATCTAATCTGAGCCTCTTAATTTTGCAGACAAACCTAAAGCCAAAAGAAATGAAGTCATTTGCCCAATGTCATACAAGAAATTGGCAGAAAAACCTCAATTAAGACTCATTTCTACCTTCAAAAGTATTAACTATCCCGTTCATACATTCAAGATATATTTATATCAGGTTTCCCTGAAAAGCTATGCTAGCAAGAATTCATTTTCCATTTTGTTATTAAGGTTCCATCTCTCAAAACTAAAATATTTTTAAAATCATATATAAAATAAAAGGCTTACCATAGACTGAGACACCTGCTTTTAATTCTGGATATTTCATCATTAAATCATGTACAACAATTCCACCCCAACAGAATCCAACAATGCTGATTTTCTGGGCATGACACTTCTCTTTCAGATACTTAAGAACAACATTGGCCTCTCTGTAACAAATCAGTAAGAGGTATTAAAGTAGGATTGGCTTCACAGATACTACAAAGAAAATAGCCATTCTACCAATAGCAGTGTATTGTATCTGACCATGCTAAAAGGCAGTTTTGTATTGAACCAGATTGTTTAAACCCTAATGTTGGATTAGCAATGCCAAAATTAAGTCATACTGTAAGATATGTGAATAAAGAGAAATTAGAACTAATCATGAAACAGGAAATTATCATTTTCTGAGTTCTTATAAAGTTTTTAATTTTATTGATAACTTTTTTTTTTCTTTTGTAACATCTTTAAGCCCTTGGAACATTGGGAAAAAAAGAAAGCAGTGACATTCAGCTGAGTCAGACAATATTTGGACCATTCCACATAAGTAAATCACCTAATCCTATCCCACTCACTTTAACAAAGGGAGAGAAGTGCATTTTCTCTCTTTTTCAAGGACAAAACTAAGCCATTTTAATTACACTGCATTAAGTTTGAGGGATTTTGTTCTTTACATATAGTCATACATTGCTTTCATAATGATATTCTTAATAATGTATTAAAGGAAGGCATTAGGAAAGTAAGCAAAATAATTCTGAGTGAAGGCATGCATTTTTGAAGTGGATTTCCCTATCTTTACAGCGCATACAAAGGGGTTTGCATAGTTTCTGTAGGTAAAAGTTGTTTTTGAGTTTTCTTATGTCTCTGGCAAAGCCTTAGCCCCATCCATTCACTTTCCTTGCTTATTAGCAACACAGTAGTACCTCAGGCTCTGTTTAACAATATTTACATATCCCAAAGTTCAAACATCAACATACAAATGGTTTCTACACCCAACTATGATGTAATTCAAGTGATTTTTCCACTGTCAGAGTTGATGTCTTCAACCTTTATTTCCTGGTTTTTCTAGAATCAATAGCTTGTTTAAACAGATTACTATGAAGACCATGCATCCACAAATGGTAGCCTCTCATCTTTATTATAATTTAGTGTTTATTTGATCATTATCCTTAATAGCTGATCTAACTGCACAAAGAGAATATATATTTCAAAATAATCTGTCAACAACTGTTAGAATTCTTACAAGATGCTAAATAAGTGAAATTGAGACAGTAGTTAAATCTAATTTAGCATTGATTTAATCCTACAACAAATAATAGTTTCCTAGTGATGTAATGATTGATGTATACTCAGTGTGGGGCATATAAGGAGGAGCTGTCAGGGGCAGGAAGTTCTGAGAAGCCCACTAGAAGCTCATTCAGAAGGAGCTGGAGACTGAAGCTGACAGAGGCAAAGAACTAGTGTCAGGAGCTCTCAGAACCAAGGAGAGAGAGGCCTCTAAGAAAGCTAACCAGGCTCAAGGAAGGAGACAATACTTGAAAGGAGAAAATAAAGGATTTGGACTTTTAATACCTGGCTGCATTTATGATTATTGAACTGAAAGGAAGGCTGTCTCCAGAAGCCCACCAAGAAACCTGCTCCCAGAGGACATATTTTAGAGAAGAATATTACAAACAACTAATCATTAAGATAAAATGTTTCATTTTTTGTTGTCATTTAATGTTTGCCCCATCTACTACTTTCCAGTTCTTTTTGAGCAAAATATTTTTATTTAATAGCTTTTTATTGACAAAACATGCATGGGTAATTTTTCAACATTGGCCCTTGAAAAAACTTCTGTTCCAACTTCTCTCCTTCATTTCTTACAAAACAATAATATTCCATAACATTCATATACCACAATTTATTCAGCCATTCTCCAATTGATGGGCATCCATTCAGTTTCCAGTTTCTGGCCACTACAAAGAGGGCTGCCACAAGCATTCTTGCACATACAGGTTCCTTTTCCTTCTTTAAAATCTCTTTGGGATATAAGCCCAGTAGTAGCACTGCTGGATCAAAGGGTATGTACAGTTTGATAACTTTTTGAGTATAGTTCCAAATTGCTCTCCAGAATGGCTGGATGTATTCACAATTCCACTAACAAAGCATCAGTGTCCCAGTTTTCCCACATCCCCTCCAACATTGGTCATTATCTTTTCCTGTCATCTTAGCCAATCAGACAGATTTATAGTGGTATCTTAGAGTTGTCTTTATTTGCATTTCTCTGATCAATAATGATTTGAAGCACCTTTTCATATGAGTAGAAATAGTTTTGATTTCTTCATCCAAAAATTGTCTGTTCATATCCTTTGACCATTTATCAATTGGAGAATGGCTTGATTTCTTATAAAGTCAATTCTCTATATATTTTGTAAATGAGGCTTTTATCAGAATCTTTAACTGTAAAAATGTTTTCCCAGTTTATGAGCAAAATATTTTTAATACACAGTTTGAAGGCTTTTTGTAGTCTACACGCCTTTTTCATTCCCTTATCAGTAATCCTATTTCTCAATAGATCACTGACCTGACCACTTGTATAAGAATTTAGAAAATCTCCATCAAGCTCTTTCCTCCACAACACATTTTGATGCACGAGCTGTAATAATGCCCTCTTTACTTAAGTTCATCATGTGTTATCTATACAAATATTGTAGACATCCTTGATAACAGCATATGAAGGAAAGAGGCAGGCTCTCATAAGTGACTTTTTTAAACTGGCTTTTCCTGTCTCAGAAAGTACAGCACAATCCCACTATTGATTACCAGAGAAACTTTAACCTATTCCATTTCCAACCTTCAATACATTTACCCCTTCTTAGGTAGTCTGGTACCCTTATCCCCAAACATATGCCAGAAACTTCACCATAATGGGGCCAAATTGAAGACATTTGATATAGGCTTAGCTCAGAACTCCTGAACTCAGAGAATTTGCCAGCTTTAACCTTGCCAGAAGCAGATCAGAGACATGTGACACTATGCCAACCAACAGGAAACTTTTTTTGGCTACCTTTTCACTTTTATTGTTTTCCCTAGAATATTTCCTTTTTAAAAAAATTTTTAGTAAATGTATTTATTTTTAATACACATTGCTTAATGAATCATGTTGAAGAGAAAAAAAAAAAAACAGTGAACATAGCAGGTGTTGATTTACATTCAGTTTTCATAGTTCTTTTTCTGGATGTAGATGGCATTGCTTTGGATCACTGAACTACTAAGAAGAACCAAGCCTTTCACAGTTAATCATTGCACATTCTTGCTGTTATTGTGTACAATGTATTCCTGGTTCTGTTTGTTTCATGCAGCATCAGTTTGTGTAAATATTCCCAGGCCTTTCTAAAATTCTTCTTCAACATTTTTTATAGAACAATAATATTCTATTATCTTCTTGTACCACAGCTTGTTCAGCCATTCCCCAATTGATGGGCATCCACTCGTTTTCCAAGTCTTCACTACCACAAAAAGAGCTGCTACAAACATTTTTACACATCTAGGTCCTTTTCCCTTCTTTGTGATTTCCTTGGAATACAGACTGCTGGATCAAAGGGTACACACAGTTTGATAGCCCTTTGGACATAGTTCCAAATTGCTCTCCAGAATTATTGGATCACTTTACAATTCCACTAACAATGCATCAGTGTTCCCATTTTCCCACATCCCCTCCAATATTTATCATTATCTTTTCCTGTCATCTTAACTAGTCTAAGAGGTGTGAGGTGGTAGTTGGAAAGGAAATGAAAGCTGTGGAAGAATTGAAAAGGGATTAATAATTAATATCCTAGCAGAAAAGATACAAAACCTTGCCTAAGCAACAAACTCCCTATAAATTAGAATGGACCAAATACCAAATGATAAGCTTAATGGAATAACAAAAATTATTAAAATTAAAAGGCCGAAAAAGTAGAAGAAAATGTAAGATCTCATAGCAATAATATCAAAAACAGATGAAGAAGGAAAAATTTAAGGATCACTGGATTATCTGAACACCATGATCAAAAACAGCTTAAAGTCCTATTCAACAAATCTTAAAACTGCCCAACGGATTCTGAAGACAGCCCGCACAATTCCATATATTCAGTAGGGGGCAGTGTTTCAATATAATTGTAAAGTGAGATATACTACCATCAAGTAAGACCTGGAAGATGTTTAGAGATCAACTAGGTCAATCTCTTCATTTTTCAGATGATATTGTATAAAGACTAATATTTAATGATATATTATTGTGTTGTAAGAAATAATGGATATGATCTATGCAAGGAAGAATGAAAAGACTAACAGGGACTGATGTATAGTAAGGAGATCCAAGAAAACAAAATTACACAATGATTACAGCCATTGAAATGGGATAATAACCATAAAATGATTAAAAATGAAAGTGTAAATATCACAAGCAGCAAGCTTGGCTTCAGAGAAGAGGTAGAAGAAGATACCTCCACTTCTCTTAGGAGAGGAAGAAAGTTCCATGTGTGGAATATTGCATTTAATGTCATATTTTTTCAATGTATTGACCAGTTTTCTCTTCCTATTTTTTTAAACAAATTCTTTATAATAAAGGATAGCTCTCTGTAAGTGGTAATCACGAGAGATATAAAGGGAAATTTAAGTAATATAAAAACAAAAGATGATCAATAAAAAAAATCTATTTTAAAAAGAAAACCTATGAAAGTTAGATTCAGAAAAATGTATTGTTCATCAAAAGTATACTTAATATCGAATGTAACAAAATTATGGTTTCATGAGGAAGATGTAAACAATGTTTCAACATCTTGTTTACTCAATACCAAACTATATAAAATAATTGTCTACAAAGGGATGTATAACATATCAAAAGTTTTTTAAAAGTGTTTTTAAAAAGCGGAGAGTACAGTTTCTGGAATAAGAACTCACTGTTTGACAAAAATTTCTGGAAAATTGGAAAACAGTATGGTAGAAATTAGTCACTGACCCACATGTAATACCCTACATCAAGATAAGGTGGAAATGTGTTCATAATTTAGACATATAGTAATATTATAAGCAAATTATCCTTTGTTCAAAGGATAGTTTACCTCTCAGATCTGTGGAGAAGGAAGGAATTCATGACCAAAGAAGAACTAGAGTACAGTATGAAATACAAAATGAATAATTTTGATTATATTAAGTTTTTGTATAAACAAAACCAATGCAGACAAGATTAGAAGGGAAGCAGAACACTGGTGGGAAAAATCTTTATATCCAAGGGTTCTGATAAAGACTTCATAAATTATAGAGAGCATTGACTCAGATTTGTAGGAATACAGGCCATTCTCCAATTGATAAATGGTCAGAGGATATGAACAATTTTTTAGATTAAATTAAAACCATTTCTAGTCATATAAAAAATGCTCTAAATCACTACTGATCACAGAAATGCAAATTAAGACAACTCTGAGATATCACTACACACCTCTCAGACTGGCTAAGATGAGAGGAAAAGCTAATAATGGATGTTGGAGGGAATGTGGAAAAGCCAGGACACTAATGCATTGTTGGTGAACTGGATTAGTTGTGAACTGATCTAACTATTCTGGAGAGCAATTTGGAACTATGCCCAAATAGCTATCAAATTGAGCACACTTTTTGATCCAGCAGTGTCTTTACTGGGCTGTATCCCAAAAAAAGTCAAAAAAGAAAAAAGGACACACATGTATAAAAATGTTTGTGGCAGCCCTCTTTGTAGTGGCAAGGAATTGGAAACAGAATGGATGCCCATCATTTGGAGAATGGCTGAAAAAGTTACGGTTTTATGAATGTTATAGAATATCATTGTTCTGTAAGAAACGATCAACAGTTTGAGGAACTGATGCTGAGAGGTGAGTAGAACCAAGAGAATATTGTACACGATAATAAGATTATATGATCATCAACTCTAATGGACTTGACTCTTTTCAACAATGAGATGATTCAGGGCAGTTTCAATGATCTTATGATGAAGAGAGCCATCTACACTCAAAGAGAGAACTGTGGGAACTGAGGGTGGATCACCACACAGCATTTTCACTTTTTTGTTGTTATTTGCTTGCATTTTATTTTCTTCCTAATTTTTTTCCTTTTTGATCTGATTTTTTTTTTTTTTTGCTGCAGCATGATAATTGTGGAATTTAAAACATATCATTTTTATCAACCAAAATCTACCTCTCAATTTTTCTGTTTTCTACCTTCTCTATGCCCTAATTGAGAACACAAGAAAAATAAAACCGGTTTTAAAATTTTCACATTGACCACTCTTGATTCCTTCACCTCTCTATCAAGAGTGATTAAGATGTTTCATCATTAATTCTCCAGAATCATGATTGATCTTTAGATAAAAAGATAAAGAGATCAGCACAATAGAATTTTCACATTTACATTTGTTTACCTATTCCCTAATTTATGGGATCCCCTCAGAATCTCATTCTTTGCCACCTCAAACATCTATAGATAATTTTGCAAATTCTTAGGATTAATTCTTCCTTTAGTCTACCCTCTATCTAGTTTCGCCTCCTTCTTTCTCATTTTTCTCTCCAATTTCTTGAGAGATACACATTTCTATCCCCAACTCTGTCGTGTGTGTGTGTGTGTGTGTGTGTGTGTGTGTGTGTTTTAGCCCCTTTACTGTGTGATATGATTTTCCCTAACTTTTTTTGTTTCACTGGCTTCCTCCTTCCTCTATACTCCACCCAGGGATTCTTTGCTCAGTAAAACTACTTCTGATAGGTCTAGGTGACTAAACATGCTAATTGGCACGTGTCTCCATTGCAGTGATCCAGTATGCATCTAGGGTGTCCTGATACAGGTCTCTCTTTGCACTTGTGCCCAGGCTCTTCCTTGGTTTTGGAGCGCTACACAAAGTGTTCTCCTGATTCAACCTCAACCTTCAGTGTCCACATACCTCCCTGTTTTTCTCCCTAATCAAGCAAGATTGGACTGTCTAGTTTTCTCTATCAGGATATCCAGATATGTTTATAGGAGTTTATGGAAAAGAATTTAGCCATACTGGCTCCTATTACTTGGAAATCTACAGTAACTTAAGAGAGATGGATCTCTCCATACTGGAAAAACACATGTATGGAAACTATAAATGGACTAGATTGCAAATATGCTATTATATGGGTAAACAGTAAAATTAATCCACAAAAAAAAAAGAAGAAAAAAAGATATGTTGGTTAAGCATTGCTGTTAGTTAGTAATTTGGGATCAGATAGGAGTACAGCAAGGCAATCAAGCTCATTTACATTTGGGAAATTTCTCAGGAATTAATTGCTTTACTCTATGAAATCCTATCTGTTTAACATCAATATTCCCTAAGTGATACTACATGATTTTTCAAACAAGGAACATGCAATCATAGATTTTGAATTGCAAGTAACCCAAAGGGGAATAAAAATATTCAGGCCATAGTGGGGGACCAATAATGTCTTCTATGTGAGATATTGCATAAAACACAAAATCAAAGACAAATATAGCTAGGAGAGAGATGAGTGGGACATGAGAAACAACAATTGAATTAACAAAGTAGTCTAATAGTACTCAAAATAAAAGAACAAGAGGAAGGCTTCCAGCTAATTGGATGAATCTTCCATGGGAATTTTTGTGGAAAATATGGGCAAGAACCACACATGAGAAAATTTGTAGGAGATGTAAACATTGGTTGTAAAAATGTATAAAATTCCCTGATTATAACAAAGTAATGTATTTGAAATACTGTATGTTTTCAAGGGGAAAAAATAGAAGAAAAATATACTTTTTTTAATATAAAATATATTTAAATACATCTAATTACTGTTTAAATACTGTTTTAACATATTATACACCACAGCTTCCTGACAGACATAATTACTATCAATTAAGCAAAGGGAAAAAAATTAAGTTAAAACCAAAAACACTGATGGTTTTAAGGAAAAGCAGGTTTAATTAAAGGAGGTAGATGGAAATTTCTGTGCAGACTATGAAAGGCCATTCAAAAATGTCAGTTTGACAACACTAGTTTTTATGTCTAATTTCATTCCTTCTGATAATTATGGTTCTCCTTTTCTTTGACACAGGTATGGCTGTAAAACCACCCTGATAATCATTATGTTGAACATAATCTGATTCCACAAGGAAACAAATCAGCATTGTTTTTTCTCTTTAGAAGACAATAAAAAACAATTTTTTTTCACTTTTCACATGTTTTTTCTTTCCTCCATGTCTGTAAGTTAAGTCTCAGGTGCAAAGAACAGAGTCAATACACAAATTCCTAGGCCTCCATTCTATGCACCCATGATCATTGTTTAGTTTTCCAAGTATATAAGCACACACTAATAGAAGTGGAGTTGGAGGGTGGGAATAGAAGAACCTTGACCTTCAAACAGATGCTCATTGGGATGACAGAAACCTGGTTAAAATAACTCAGCCTGAGGCAGAAGTATCACTTGAAAAGCATCCAAGCCTTCCCGCTGATGAGAATGGGTGGCTAGACAGTTGGAGACAAGGGAAGATAAGGGATTTTGTTAAGGAGTAAGTCCAGATGGCCAATCAGCCAACAAAGTAACTACCAGTGTGGAAAACAGATATAATATTAAGAAAGAAAGATCCTAAGGTCATACTGGTGAGAGAGAGTAAGATATTCCTAGCCTAGGTATCATTTCCTATATAGAAAATGTTCATAGATCACATTCTGCCTCCATTGTAATAGCACTATAATAACCTATCTGGCCATACTCCTAGTCTTCATCATGTTCCCCAGAAATTTATCTATACTTTCCTGAATTTCCTCCTTCCTTCTGGTTGAACAGAATGGAGGGTGGATATTAGAGAATTCCTTCCAATAAGGCAGATATCTCCTTATTTTCCACCTCATAATTTCCCACCCTCTAATCTTAGGTCAGATACCTCCATTTCCTTTTCCTCCATTTCTTCTCCTACCTCCCATTTTCAATTTCTTTTGTATGTATTACCATCTTCCCTCATTGGATTATGAGCTTCTTGAGGACAGGAATTATTTCCCATTTCTTTGTATCCTTGAACACTTAACACAGTGCTGGCACATAGGTTTAATAAATGTTTATTGTCTGATTAACTGAATAACCAAAAATGAATTCAAGACAGGAGGTAAGTAAGTAGAGCCTATTTTAAAGTAAAACCAAAGCATTCTTTCTTCACTGTCTATTTGTCTTTCACTTATCCTAAGAAAAAGAGCACTAAATGAATTTAGAAGTTATCAGACCTATGTGAGTTATTGAATATTGCATTGTAAGAATGTGTAGGGTGATCTAGACCTAAAGAATGATATTATAAACAAATTAGAAGAACAAAGGATAGCTTACCTCTCAGATCTGTAGAGGAGAAAGGAATTTGTGACCAAAGAAGAACTAGAGATAATTATTGATCAGAAAATATATAATTTTGATGATATTAAGTTAAAAAGGTTTTGTACCAAAAAAAAAAAAAAAAACCTAAGGCAGAAAAGACTAGAAGGGAAGCAATCAGTTGGAAAAACATTTGTACATTCAAAGGTTCTGATAAAGGCCTCATTTTTAAAATATATAGAGAATTGACTCAAATTTATAAGAATTCAAGCCATTCCCTAACTGATAAATGGTCAAAGGATATAAACAGATAATTTTCAGATGAAGAAATTGAAACTATTTCTAGTCATATGAAAAGATGTTCCAAATCACTATTGATCAGAGAAATGCAAATTAAGACAACTCTGAGATTGGTCTAAGACAACTTCTCAGATTGGCTAAGATGACAGGAAAAGATAATGACAAATGTTGAAGGTCATGTGGGAAAACTGGGGCACTGGTAACATTGTTGGAACTGTGAATACATCCAGCCATTCTGGGGAGCGATTTGGAACTATGCTCAAAAAGTTATCAAACTGTGTATACTCTTTGACTCAGCAGTGTTACTCCTGGGCTTATATCCCAAAGAGATCTTAAAGGAGGGAAAGGGATCTGTATGTGCAAGAATGTTTGTGCCAGTTCTTTTTGTAGTGACAAGAAATTGGAAACTGAATGTATGCCCATCAATTGGAGAATAGCTGAATAAATTGTGCTATATGAATGTTATAGAATATTATTGTTCTGTAAGAAATGACCAGCAGGATGAATACAGAGAAGTCTGGAGAGACTTACATGAACTGAAGCTAAGTGAAATGAGCAGGATCAAGAGATCATCATACACGGCAACAACAATACTATATGATGATCAATTTTGATGGACGTGGCCCTCTTCAACAATGAGATGATCCAAACCAGTTTCAATTGTTCAGTAATGAAGAGAGCCATCTACATCCAGAGAAAGGACTGTGGAAACTGAGTGTGGACTACAACATAGCATTTTCACTCTTTCTGTTGTTTGCTTGCATTTTGTTTTCTTTCTCAGTTTTTTTTTCCTTCTTGATTCGATTTTTCTTATGCAGCGAGATAACTGTACAAATATGTATACATATATTGAACATAACATATTTTAGCATATTTAAGGGAGAGGATGGGGGAAAGGAAGGGATAATTTGGAACAGAAGGCTTTGCAAGGATCAATTTTGAAAAATTACCCATGCATATGTTTTACAAATAAAAAGCTTTAATAAAAATAAATAAATGAAATATTTTTTAAAATGTTAAAAATTTAAAAAAAAGAATGTGTAGGGACTAGTAATAAGTAACAGAAGCTTCAAACACAAAAATGGGCAATACAATCCTAGGAATGAAATACCTTACAAAAGAGGCACTTGATACAATGCCTTTCCCCCTCCCCTCTCTTATGTGAAAAGAAACTGAAAGATTCAACATGGAGATTTGTGGCAGTAGCAGGAGCAATAGGAGTTGTGAGAGCCCTTTCTCCTATTTAATAAACTGTGCAAACTGTCAGAAGCTGTGATTTCATCAGTCCAAGTACTCCATTAATGCTGATACCAAACAACTTCATGATTGGCTAAATAAACAGATAAATAAATAAATGGGTGGGTGGGTGAATGAATAAATATATAAATAATGCTATTGGCTTGAGACTGATATTGAGACTCTCCAAATTTACTTTGACTGGTCTTCTCTGATGGATAGCACATAGTCTGTGGCTAAACCTAAGCTTGAATCCTTTTTAGCATAGTACTTTCTGTCAGAAATAGCACTGTTGCTGATTTAACTCTGAAGAATCCAAAGAGAGCTTTATACTATGATATGTCTTGGAACATCCATCTGTTCCTTATATTTGTTGAAACAGAATTAGGAGGGGCTCATAATTCAGATGAGTTGTAATAGACAAAATCTGGTTTATACATCTTTGCCATTGTACCCTTAGCAGATGGAGGTGGGTGATATAAGGAAACAAATCACCACCTGCCCCGACAGGTGGCCTCTTCCAGACCAAGGCTCAATATAGAGCTGGAACTCAACACTGATGCTCACCGTAATTCCCTCCCTCTCTTATGTGCATTCACTAAATCAATATGTCATTTTCTCCATACCCCATCATTCATCATTCTTTAACTGAGTCAAGCTTTCTCAGGACTCAATGCTTTCTCTTACTCTTCCCAGGCTTCTCCCGTCAAATCTCTCTTCTGCTTTCTTGGTCACGTCAGAACATGTCAAAATTTGGGCTGGACTCAGCAGAAAGTATTAAATCACTGGCTATGCTTCTTTCACTTCTCCAGGCAACTTTCCAGATATTCACAGACATCCTAATACGAGTCTTTGTGCTATTAAATAGGCCCAGGAAGTTATGGACAGCAGCTCAGCCTTGGAAGAATCGCCACTTCTCCTTTCCTGCTTCATGACTGTGTCCCATATGGCATGGATTGGGTTCATTCAACATGTCCATTCAATTCAACTCAAAGACTAAGTATATTGTGTGAAAGGTGCTGGAGATACAAAAAATGAAAGGCCCAACTGCTAAAACCATACTACTTAGGGAATAAAAGGATCACATACTTATCAGTATTTCTAGGATCTCTTGTTTTCCTCCATTCTTGGAAGGTAGACCAGTCATCAGATGGGTGCCAAGGTTCTTTCCCTACAAAGAAGTCTGGGCAGATTGCTCTATGAAATAGAAAAGTGAATTCATCTTCAGTATTCCAGCCTATTATTCATCAGACACATAATTCTTAGTTAATTGGTAGTCTATACAATTCAAGAAGTTGACCTGTGCACCCTACTCTGCCCTACACCCCTTTCACAGACAGAATTTTTGGGTATAAAGAAAAAAAAAAACAAAAAACTAAAGGGTATGAAGATAAAATTCTTTTCCCAGTAAAATAACATCCTATTGCCAGATTGGAAAATCCTTGATTCTGCAATAACTAGTTCAAAACTTATAACAGAAAATATGATTCAAAAATAATTTTAAATACTATAGAAAATACTAATAAATTATATATGAGGTAGTGTGTCTTAGAGGATGGAGAGCTAGCCTTAGATACGGGAAGACCTCCATCTAAGTTCTTCCTTGGACACATGCTGATTTTGTCCTGACAAATCCCAGTGGTCCAGGCAATTCTCTAAGACAATAAGTTGCAGAAAAGATGCCAGTTTGCGTTGGTAGTGCCAATAGAGTTCCTTCTACTAAAGAAATCTCAAAGTCACATAAGAGGGGAAAAAATAGGGAGGCTCTAGCTGGCCCGTTTGAAAGCTGTCTACCCCAGCAGATCTGGGTATCTCCTGGTCTTCTGCAGTGGTTCCACATGCTTATTTACTTAAAGGAACTCTCTGGGACAGATTTGTCATATGAATTGTAAGACCATGACATTTTCTTCATTAAAAATACCTTATGTAACCATCTGTACACAGAAGACTGTGGGAGCTAAGTGTAGATATATAGTATTTTCATTTTTTTTTGTTGTTTGGTTGCATTTTGTTTTCTCTCATTTTTTTTCTTTTTGCTTTGATTTTTCTTGTGGAGCATGATAATTGTGGAAATATATATAGAAGAATTGTATGTGTTTTACATATATTGGATTACTTGAAGTCTAGGGAAGGGGTAGGAAGAAAGAAGGGAGAAAAATCGAAATGAGATTTTTTGCAAGGGTGAATGTTGAAAACTACCTAAGTATGTGTTTTGAAAATAAAAAAATTATATATAAATAAGAATTAAAAAAAGAAATTACCTCATGTACTTTTTCCTTATCTAATGTTTGTTCACTGTGGGCATTTTTCTGTCAAGTAGATATTTATTAAAGTTGATTATTAAAAGGTCAACCCAGTTCAAACCAATTACTTTTTCTTTACTGTTCAATGTCAAAGGACAAGAAAATAAACTTTTAACTCAAGGACCATTTTTCTTTTTTAATTTTAAATGGCAAGAAGCAATTATACTCCAACACAGTGGCCAAATTAATATTTATATTTTTATGATGATATATTTTTTAACTTAAAGCCTATAACAGAATGATATAGAAAAGAATCATATTTTAGAATCAGAAAAACCATAAAGATTCTTAACCTAGAATCTGTGAACATAAAAAAAGTTTCAATAACTGCATTTCAATTCTTAACTTAGGATCTGTGAACCTAAAAAAAAAAATTGCTAACCGTATTTCAGTGTAAATGGTTTCCTTTACATGTGTTTTATTTTATGCATTTTTTTTAGCCCTGATCTAATTTGACCTTCTACTGATTCAGAAATTTCCCTACACAATAGGAGTGATTCATAAGGAGAAAGAACTATCCTGACCAGCAACCAAATAGACTGTTTCGTTTTTTTCAAAGAATGTTTTCATTTCATTTTTTTTCTTAATTATACAGAAAAACAATTTTTATATTTTTTAAAATAATTTTTTAGTTTCAAATTCCTATCTTTAAGAAGGCATGCACTTTGATCTGGATTAAACATTTGCAGTCATACCAAAAAAAAATCTTTATATTAGACATGTTGCAAAGGAGAACACAGAAAAAGATAAAGAAAGAAAGAGAGAAAGGGAGGGGGAGGGAGGGAGGGAGGAAGAGAGAGAAGGAAGAAGGGAGGGAGGAAGGAAGGAAGGAAGGAAGGAAGGAAGGAAGGAAGGAAGGAAGGAAGGAAGGAAGGAAGGAAGGAAGGAAGGAAGGAAGGAAGGAAGGAAGGAAGGGAGAGAAGGACTAGATTCACTCAACAAATAAACAACTCAAACTATTGTTAAGCATTAGAAATACAAAAATAAAAATGACATAGTTCCTGATCTATAGGAACATATAGTCGCCTAGACTATAGGATGAGTGTGAAGGAGCAATACAACATATGCACATATAAGAATAATATTAGGTGGAAATAAGTTTTACACAACTGCACTTGTATAATCTATACCAAATTGGTTAGTTAATCAAGGAAAGGGATGGGGAAAGAGGAGGGAATTTGGAGACGAAAATCTCAAAAAAAAAATGTATACAATAGCAATATTACGAAGACAATTTTCAAAAACTTGGGAATTCTGATCAACATAATAATCAATCACAATTCCAAAGGATTCATGATGAAACATTCTGTCTACCTCTTGAGAGATGATGGATTCACAATAGAGACTAAGGTATTTTTTTGGACATGTCCAATATGGGAGTTTATTTTTCTTCCATATATGTTTATAATTGGAATTTGTAATTTCTTGCTTTCTCAGTGGTATATTGCAGGAACGAGAAAAGTCAAATCTTCATTCAAAAAAAAAAATTAAACTTAATATTTTTTAAATGACAGTGATTTTCCTCAAAGAGTTTATATTTTACTTGGGAGCATATATAAGTATAATACAAAGGTATGACAATATCAGAAAAAGAATCTAAGTTCCCACAGAAAATTTGGAAAGGGACAAAGTTATCTTTAAGATCCCATTTTTTAAATATTTATTCAGAGTCATATATAGTAAGCACTATATCTCAGATATTGTAAGAGAAGATAAGGGTAATAATATGAGTACAGAGGAGACAATGTGACCAGTGTAGAAGCAGAAGTAATAATTTGGCAACCAATAGATTTTATGAGATGAAAGAAAAGGAAATGTCAGAGATGTTTTTGGTATCTGAATGACTAATATAATCATGGTACCATCAAAAGAAATAGGAAAGTAGGAGGAGGTACAAGTTTTTTGGCTTTTTTCTCAATTACTTGTAAGTTTTTTAATATTATTTTTATTCCAAAATTATGTATTTTGAATTCTCTCTCTTCCTCTCCTCCCTCTAAATTGAGAAGGCCAGAAATTTGACATAGGTTATACATGTACAGTCATTGCAAAACACATTTACATATAAATCATCCTGGGAAATAAAATACGACAAAAATATTTTTAATTTGCTTTTAGATGCTATCAATTCTTTCTTTTTAGATGGACAGCACCTCTCATTACAAATCCTACAGAATTGACTTGGATTATTGTTTTGGTGAAAAGAGCTAAATTATTCATGGTAGATCGTCCTGGTTTTGCTTATTTTGTTTTGCATCAATTTGTATAAGTCTTTCCATGATTTTTTTTTGAAAGCATGGAGGTACAAGTTTAAAGAAAAGATTCATTTGGGATCATATTAAATTTGAGTTGTTGATGGAACATGCAAGTAGCATTGTCTAGTAGGTAGTTAGACGTACAGGATAAGAGCTCAATGGAAATTTGGAACTAAGTATACAGTAATGGGAGTCATCTGTCTTAAGATGAGTTGTCTGGATAAGTCATGGGAGTACATGAGACAACCAAAGAAAGGAATATAGACACAGAACAGAGAAGATGATTCAGCAACAATTATTGAAGAGCATCCACATATTTGGCATATAGAGAAGAAAATGACTCAGCAAAGACTGGGCGTGACCAGACTGGTAGGAAGTAACAAAAATAGAAAAAGGTAATCCAAGATAAGAAAGGACCCAGAAAGGTGGGAAGAGGGGGAGAGAATCAGATCTTCAATGTCATCTCCAACAGAATAGTCAAGAAGAATGAAGATTGAGAAAAAGTTATTGGAATCAATGATTAAAAGGTAATTGCTGGGGGTGGGAGAGTTTCAGTAAAATTGTAGGGACAAAACAAAGGACAAAAAGTTGAAAAATGAGTGACTTTCAGCTAAAAAACTGGGAAGTTCAAAGCTACTTCAGAATAGGGAGTTGGCTCAAGGAACATTAAATCAAAGCAGACTCCTATGTTCATTATTAAGGCCTTCAAATTGACTTAAAAGTTGTTCCAGCTGCCAAAATTATGGGACAAAGGACAGGTCTCCAGAGTTTCTCTTATCCTAAAACCCCACGGATTGAGAGTTAGGCATCAGTGACAGTCTGGAATATGTTTGGAGGAAAGGTATTTGTTTTAAAGTGTAATCCTCCTACAAGCATAATCTGAATCCAAAACATGAATAAAATCTTCCTGGAAGTTTTTAACCTTTTAAAAAATTGTACTAGGAAAAATGGAAACAAAAGTTCAAGAAAAACAGCATTTTGTGTTTCCTACTTACGTGTATCCATTGGCTGCAATCATATCAACCATATATCTGGTATTGGGCATCTGCCAGCCAAAAATATCTTGAACAACAAGCACAGCTTTGTCTGTGTTGGATGGTGGTTGGCTAACATAAGCCTTGATGTGCTCGATTTGCACTTCATATCCCAGGCCTCCATATTCAATCTTATGCCCAATGTCGCATGGGCAAGGCTGAGCCTCGTTAGCCATTAGGAATGCTTCCGTTTAGGGTATGGAAAGGGAAACTTGAAACTACAACAAATAGAACAACATAAATCCAGGAAATTAAGCAAGCTACAAATCAAAACTGAGGAAAATATCTAATTCATTTTTATATACTATATATTGAACACATAGTATATCATTGATAAAAGATATAATTCATAAAAATTAGGTTCTATTTTTCATTGGCCAATTTTTCTAAACTGTCAAGTTAGAACAGGTTAATAAGTAAGTAACCTCTCAGCAAGAATCCATTAAGAAGCCAGAAGTCTTGTATTTGACAACATTGCCTTCCTATTAATACATATTCTAAACTGATTTTTCATCCTGAGTACACTCTGGGAATTATTTCTGATTCCCCTTTGGGGTTGATTTGAAACTTGTGTTATCCATAATGAAGTATTTTATAATTTCAAATCATTTCTCTTTTGCCTTTATATCAACTACTTTAAAAAAGAAACATTTATCTCTATGAGCACTGTATATTCTGTGGACAGTGTATTCTAGTCCCAATCTTTCATAGAGGGGTGTACACACAGATAGCATTTTATACTTATTCTCGCAAACAGGACTGGGATCCTGAACATATATGTTTATGTGTCATAATTATATACATGTGTATAACTTACATATGAATGACAATAAAACTATATACATGCATGCTCCTTTATGCAAAAAGACTCTATTCACATCTGTAATGTACCAGCTGTGATAGACAAAAATAAATGTGGAAAGAGAAAGATAGCAGGTCTTGCTATGATGATCCTTCTAGTTATGTGCTTATGAAAAATATTGTAATAGTCATGCTCCATTCCATTGTCTGCTCATATTTGAAAGATAAATTCCTACCATTAATTTTATCAAATTTTTGAAAAGCAACAATTATATGCTATAAGGTCACTGAGAATTTTAAAAAATTTAAAGAAAAATATTTCTCTGTAAGGGCCCTTTAAATAGGCAGCGCCACAGCGCAATAGGAGATTGAGTCCTGGAAGTATTCTCTGTGGATATTAGGACTGCCCTGTGGGTGGGATCCTGGCCATATTGAGATAGCTTTGTAATGGGTGATGGCTCTCCCGCTGGTTGGCTGTGTGTGTCACCTCACAGGCCCACTGCAGACAGTAGTCGCTCTCTTTAACCTGGCTCCCTAACCTGGGGTAGCCAAGCCAAGCTGATGGATAGACGAGAAGTAAGGAGTTTAGTAGAGAACACGTGGGTCTTCTGACCAGATATTCACTAGGGAGCTGACAAATCAGGGCATTATGTGAGTAGGTATAATAAAGGCTTTTAAGATTACACGTGGCTGTTCTTGATTGGGCTATCGGTTATTAAACTACTCTTCAAGAAAGTGTGGCCAGAGGCCTTTGAAGGCCTCAGAAGAGGCGAGCCAGGTAGAGTTGACACTGCAAAGGCCAGTGGTCAAAGGTACTCTGTTGGGCCTAGGACAGACTAGTAATTGTAACTGCCAGGAGGGCATGTTACATTTCTCTTCTCCCCATAAGTTGCTTGGCTTGCTTTTGAGATAATAATCCATGACTTAAATGGAATGTGTCATATTGAAGGGGCATGCTATATTTGTAAACTTATGTCCAGTGCTACCTAATTTTCTAACTTTAGATCATCCTGGGACTTGAAAATTCACTTCGGACAATATTAGAGTTTTATAGGTTTGTCTTTTAATACAAGATTATTATGATACATGATCTAGGGCCTGGCACAGTGCTCTGTATAACTGATAAGAGTAGATATTTAATAAATATTTGTTATATCGTAGGTTATATTGCACAATTTTCATTTGCCTTTAACATGATGATAACCAGTTTGAAAAAAAGTGTAAATATGTAGATAAATTGTTAGTCTTATCTATTATAATAATTTGATTTTTCAAACAGAAGTATTCAGAAATGGCCTAATCTCCAATTGCCTCATACCATGCAGTCCCCAATTTTACAGAAATAATCCTAGTTTTTGCTCTTGGGTTGAGGTTTTTTAGTTTTGTTTTGGAGTTATTTTTTCTTTTCTTTTCTTTCTTTTTTTTTTTTTTTTTTTTTTTTTTTTTTTTTTTTTTTTTTTTTTTGCCATTACAGTAAGAGATGTGAGGCTTTCTATTTAATTACATCAGTCATTTTCTCATGTGTACCCCTCTCCAATTCACCTCGAAAAAGTCTTCTCTTGTAACAAAGAAAACAATCCAGCAAAAAAATTAATACAGACAGCAACTCAATAGGCAGCATCCACAACATTCGTTTCTATGTTTCTACCCTCCACCAATAGGAGATCAGAATAGTTCTAGGATCACTTTAAGTGAAGCTTTGAAGGGCCATATCTAAGTGTACATAACATAGATATGAATGACAGCAAAACTATTGTGGCCTGTCGTTCTGCTCCACATGTGTACCCCATACATACCTTAATTTATTCTGCTAAACTCTGGAGAATAGATCAGAAATCACTTACTTTCTTCTTTAACAGCTGCAGAGTCGCTTTAATTGCACTGCTGAGTCAGAAAGCAGTCCCCGGATTGTGCCTTCCTTAATATGTGGTTGAGAGGGGAAGGACTTGCTGATTATATAAGAAGGGGATAAAGAGTCATGGACAAATAGAAGCAAGAGGGAGGGACCTGAGCTGGCTGAACGGAAGTGAATCTGAGAAAATAAAGGGAGGCTTCATTCACTGCCACAGAATACTCTGATTTCTTTTTAGTTGACTTCAGTAATATGGAAGATGTTGCAACCATATGAATATAGCAGGGGGAGAAGGGAGAGACCGTAAAGGAGAACACCAAATAAAAATCAAATGTGCCTGTCTTTGTTGCAAATGTTCCTCTTTCACAATTAAGCTCTGGTTCCATCTAGAGATTTTTGCCTTAAAATCTGAGTTTTCTGATGTGCCTTCTCAGATAATCTAAATCCAACAGAGAAAGGAGGAAAAGTAGGAAGGAAAAATATGGAATACCAAGAGAAAGTTGAATACAACAGCGAACAGTAATCTCTATGGTCACCAGTGCTTTTGATTTGCTTCAAAATAAGAATAAAAACTTCAATAGTTTAGGTTCTACTAATTTTAAATGCATAACATATAACCAGAGAGTGAACAAAAAATTTATCTTATTTAATAAACTGTTTAGAAAAGGTACAAAAATATGACCATTAGGAAAGCCAGATTCTGTCACCAAGTGGTGACTCTAAAATATTATTTTCACACAAATAACAGGTAAGATTCTGGAGAGCATTTTGGAAGCATGCCCAAAGAGCTATCAAACTGTGCACACCCTTTGATTCAGCAAAATTTCTACTGGGCCTATATCCCAAAGAGAACTTAAAGTAAAGAAAGGGACCTACATGTGCGAAAATGTTTGTAGCAGTCCTTTTTGTAGTGGAAAGAAACTAGAAACTGAATGGAGAAAAAGTTGGAGAATGGCTGAATAAGTTATGGTACATGAATGTTATGGAATATTATTGTTTTTATAAGAAACAATCAGCCGGATGATTTCAGAAAGGCTTACCTGAATTGTTGCTAAGGGAAGTGAATAGAACCAAGAGAATATTTTACATGGCAATAAAAAGATTATAAGTGATGATCAACTGTGATGGATATGGCTCTTTTGAACAATGAGGTGATTCAGGCCAGTTCCAATGAACTTGTGCTAGAGTGAGCCATTTGCATCCAGAAAGAGGACTATGGGGACTGAATGTGGATCACAAAGTATTTATACCATTTTTGTTGTTGTTGCTGTTTGTTTGCTTGTTTGTTTTTTCTTTCTCATTTTTTCCCTTTTTGATCTGATTTGTGTGTGTGTGTGTGTGTGTGTGTGTGTGTGTGTGTGTGTGTGTGTGTAGCATGATATTTGTGGAAATATGTTTAAAAGAATTACACATGTTTAACCTATATTGGATTATTTGCTATCTGGAAGAGAGGGGAGACGTGGAGAGAGAGGGAGAAAAATTTGGAACACCAAGTTCTGCAAGTATGAATGTTAAAAACTATCTTGTTATATAGTTTGAAAAATAGAAAGCTATTTTTATTTTAAAAAATTATTACTTTTCCCCTCCAACACAAGCCTCCTAAGAATAAAAAAATGAAATAAAATGAATCAACTGGGAAAGAAAGAAAGAAAAGAAAGAAAGAAAGAAAGAAAGAAAGAAAGAAAGAAAGAAAGAAAGAAAGAAAGAAAGAAAGAAAGAAAGAAAGAAAGAAAGAAAGAAAGAAAGAAAGAAAGAAAGAAAGAAAGAAAGAAAGAAAGAAAGAAAGAAAGAAAGAAAGAAAAGAAAGAAAAGAAAGAAAGAAAGGAAAGAAAGAAAAGAAAGGAAAGAAAGAAACGATAAGCAGACTGATTTCAGGAAAGCCTGGAAAGACTTACATGAACTGATGTTAAGTGAAGTGAGTAGAAGCAAGAGAACATTGTACACAGTAACAGCAAGATTATGTGATGATCAATTGTGATAAATTAATTCTTTTCAACAATGAGCTGATTCAAGATAATTTTAATAGTCTTGGGAGGGAAAATGCCATCTGAATGTAGAGAGAGAATTCTGGAGACTGAATGTGGATCAAAGCATGGTATTTTCACCTTTTTGTTGTTTTTTTTTTCCCCCTTTTAATCTGATTTTTCTTGCACAATATGACAAATATGGAAATATGTTTAAAAGAATTGCATACGTTTAACCTTTATCAGATTGCTTGTCTTGGAGAGGGGGAAGGTAAGGAAATGAGGGAGAAAAATATGAAACACAAAGTTTCAAGAAAAAAAAGGTTGAAAATTATCTTTACATATATTTGGAAAAATAAAATACTATTAAAAAAACAAATAACAGATAAAAAAGGCATGTTTAATGAATAGATAAGGAAAAAAATTTTTTTTCACTAAACCTATAGACTGATAGTAACTACTGTTATTATCCCAATTTTACAATTGAAGAAACTGAGGTGTACATGTTAAGTGACTTGCCCAATATCATACAGCAAGTAATTAATAATATATAGTAAGTAAAGGCCAGACTGAACTCAGACCAACTGAATCCATGTCCAGTGCTTTTAGAAACAAGTAGAATTCTGAATCAGTTCTCTGTGTACTGATCATTACTCATCAGAACTAAATCCAGAATTGGTAAAAAGAATAGAGAAAGAATAATATGAAAAAGATATTCAATGCAATTGAAATATTTTACCCCAGAACAAATAATCAACAGTTAAAATGGAAAATGAACAATATAAGTAATTACAATTCACTACTTTCCAGCCATCATTGTTATGTCATGTCACCTATACTCTCCACCTCACACAGGAATTAAAGGCCCCACCCAGAGGGTTGGGCTCTGATTGTTGAACTTCTATTTTATCTGACATAGACCTAAATACACCCTGATGCTTCCCTATAATCTCCAAGCCTTGTAACTACACTTATACCCAACCCTTTTCATACTAAGTCTCTTGTTCCCCATTAGAATATAAACTTCTGAAAGCCAGGGATTATTGTCTCGCTTTTTTGTATTTGTATCTCCAGCACTGAGCATAGTGCTGCCTAGGACATAGTGAATACTTAAAAAATGTTTTTTTTAATTCATTCATGTGTAATATAATTACAAATATTAGCTTATTCTAAGCCTGGGACAATATAATAGTTCCTCAGGTGCATGTGGTTTCCTCTGCTGCTTTAGGGACTTTATGTGAAAGAAGAAAAAAAAGTACACTGTCCCTGAACTATGTGAGGAAAATTCCTAATATTCAGGCAGTTTAGTCCTTGGCTTTGACATTTGTATCCAACTCTAGGCAGCTAGATGGCGCCATGGTGCATAGGGTGCCGGGCCTGGGGTTTGGCTGTGGCTACCCTACCAGCCAGGTGCAGGGACTTGGGTCTTGCTACAGCTTTCAAAGAAGTAGGGTTAATAAGCAGGATTGGTCACTTAGTCCCTCCAAAACAGCCTTTGTTACAGGGCAAGTTTCTCCACAGGGCAGAGCACAAGGCAAAGGCTTAAAGCCAATCCCATCAGTAATCAACTCTCTTACAGGCTTATGAGCTATAATGGTTCTCTCTCTCTCTCTCTGTCTCTCTCTCTCTCTCTCTCTCTCTCTCTCTCTCTCTCTCTCTCTCTCTCTCTGTCTCTCTCTCTCTCTGTCTCTCTCTCTCTCTGTCTCTCTCTGTCTCTCTCTCTCTCTGTCTCTCTCTCTCTCTCTGTCTCTGTCTCTCTCTGTCTCTGTCTCTGTCTCTCTCTCTCTGTCTCTCTCTCTCTGTGTCTCTCTCTCTCTCTCTCTCTCTCTCTCTCTCTCTCTCTCTCTCTCTCTCTCTCTCTCTCTCTCTCTCTCTCTCATGTTTTCCTAGCTCTGCTAACTTTGCTCATATTTATCTAAATGTTTCCAGGCTTTTCTGAAATCTGACTGCTCATCATTTCTTACAAAACTAACATTTCATTATTTTCATATACCACAATATATTCATCCATTCTCCAACTGATAGACTTCTACTCAATTTCCAATTCCTTGCCATTACAAAAAGCTGCTATATATATTTTTTGTGCATGTGGGTCTTTTCCCCTCTGTTATGATTACTTTGGGATACAGACCTAGAAGTGGCAATGCTGGATCAAAGGGTATGCAGAGTTTGATAGCCCTTTGAGTATAGTTCCAAATCAAGCAGAGAAGAACATTGACAAGATCATTTTGTTTGTATATACAAAATTATCATGGCTCCACAGTTATTGTATTTAATCAGAAGATCAAGTTATAATGTCAATCCCAAGGTTATTTTTCACCCATAAAAGAACCCATTGGCCATTCTCCAATTGATAAATAGTCAAAGGATATGAACAGACAATTCTCAGAGGAAGAAATTGAAACCATTTCTAGCCATATGAAAAGATGCTCCAAGTCATTATTAATCAGAGAAATGCAAATTAAGATAACTCTGAGATACCACTACACACCTGTCAAACTGGCTAGAATGAAAGGGAAAGATAATGTGCAATGTTGGAGGAGATGTGGGAAAACAGGGACACTGATACATTGTTGGTGGAATTGTGAATACATCCAGCTATTCTGAAAAGCGATTTGGAACTATGCTCAAAAAGTTATCCAACTGTGCATATTCTTTGACCCAGCAGTGTTACTACTGGGCTTATATCACAATGAGATCTTAAAGAAGAGAAAGGGACCTGTATATGCAAGAATGTTTGTGACAGTACTCTTTGTGGTGGCCAGAAACTGGAAACTACGTGGATGCCCATCAATTGGAGATTGGCTGAATAAATTGTGGAATATAAATATTATGGAATATTATTGTTCTGTAAGAAATGAACAGCAGGATGATTTCAGAAAGGCCTGGAGAGACTTACATGAACTGATGCTAAGAGAAATGAGCAGATCCAGGAGATCATTATACACTTCAACGACAATACTATATGATGATCAATACTGATGGACATGGCCATCTTCAACAATGAGATGAACCAAATCAGTTCCAATGGAGCAGTAATGAACTGAACCAGCTACGCCCAGCGAAAGAACTCTGGGAGATGACTATGAACCTCTACATAGAATTCCCAATCCCTCTATTTTTGTGCGCCTGCATTTTTGATTTCCTTCACAGGCTAATTGTATACTATTTCAAAGTCCGATTCTTTTTGTACATATATTGTATTTAACTTATACTTTAACATATTTAACATGTATTGGTCAATCTGCCATCTGAGGGAAGGGGTGGGGAGAAGGAGGGGAAAAATTGGAACAAAAAGTTTTGCAATTGTCAGTGCTGTAAAATTACCCATGCATATATCTGATAAATAAAAAGCCATTAAAAAAAAAAAAAAAAAAAGAACCCATTGGTAGCCGACTTCTTCGCTAACTCCCTAACTCCCTTTAGAGTTAGTCCACTTACTAAGCATCACAATGACTTTCATTATGAACTTGCCCCACTTTAAGACATCTTTCCCCTTATTAATGGGGAGTTCCACTAGTGAATTTAGCCCATGTCTTTCCCATTGTGAATGGCTAAATCTCTTTTGGAACTTAGCCTACTAGTCAATGGTATAATAATAAAATCTTTGCCTCTTGATTTGAAGATCTAAGTCTACAAATTCTTTTGAGACGCCTCACAACACCAGCCTGAAACTCCAATGTACTTTTAGGGTTCAATCTCTGCTCTCCAACATTCAGTGGACCACATAGGTAGAGAATTGAAACCCCAATATAATTTTCAAGGTTCAGTGCTTCTGTACTCTATACCCCATCAATACTACAATCATCCCATTCCCATCTCTCCATACACATTAATTGTGTATAGATGTGCTGATGGGGTGCAGCTTCTAGGAGGAGATGTGGCAGTAACCCTAAAGCCATCTGGCCTTGGGAGTGCTATAGTTCCACAGACAATGATGGCTGCTAGAAAACAATCTGTTAGTCAGTGATAACAGGGTTTCTGAGACAAATGGTGAGGTTCACACCACACTACTCAATATCACCTCTAAACCATAAAATTCAATATTGAGGTGCATATCAGACCACTTCTCAATTCTATATCTAACCTCTAAGTCATAAAATTAGCATATTGGTGACAAGAAGCACCCAATCTTTCTATCTTTTTTCTTACAAATTTGTTTTCTTGCTCCTGGTTCTTTTCAAATCCTTTTGGAACTCAACCAGCTGTTGCCAGTGTAATAAATCTTTGTCCCTTAACTTGGAGACAAACTGAGTTCGCTAATTCTTTCACCATGCCAACCTGGAGACCCTAACATTGTTGGGGTGTCTTTCACTCTTAACAATATCAGTGCTGGAAACCCTACACCCAAAAATGAACTGACTTTGAAAATGTATTTCAAGGTTTCACATTAATTCAGTCAAATTTAAAGTTTATAATTATTTACAGCAATAATCAGGCATATATTATTTCAGTTACAAAGTTAGTAACTAAGAGCAAATTAAAGCCAAGTTACCCATCTTCTTAAGGCTTGGTGAGAATTATTGCAGAGTTCAGACCCTTACTCCTAAAGGCTTTTAGAAATTATCCTGATTTTTGTACAAAAAGACACCCCTCAGGTTACTACTTCAGACCTTCCTTACATGTCTCTCTTTGTTAGATAGTCAGGAAGTTAGCTCCCTCTTTCTGTAAATTTCCAGTCCTCACTGAAATCTCCTCTTCCCCAGATTGTTTGGGGGAATGTACCTAAACCTGTCTCTGTCTGGTCTCATTTCTGATAAGAAATGTACAATCATTTTAACCATAATTCTATATCAGTCATATTGTGAATGAAAATTTAGTACAAAAGGGAGAAAACACAAAAAAGAAAAAGCAAATAAACACAAGTGAAAATAATTTGTTTAAAGGACAGCTCCAATAACATACCTTTCTGACCTTGTTTTGAGGTTAAAACTTAGAGTTTTTGTTAGTTATGCTTTTGTTTATTTGTCTTTTTAGCAGAACTAGCAGATTTTGTTTGACCTTTGCCTTTACTCAATCTTATCAGTTTAGCTGAAGTTTACTTTTGGTCTTCTGGAACACATTTTCTGAAGGTCAATGCATAAGCATTAATAAGCACCTATTATAAGCACTGAGTATACAAAGAAAGACAAAAACACAATTGCCATTCTTTTTTTGTTTTATTTTGTTTTACTAAGGCAATTGGGGTTAAGTGACTTGCCCAGGATCACACAGCTAGGAGTATTATGTGTCTGAGGTCACATTTGAACTCAGGTCCTCCTGATTTCAGGGGCTGGTGCTCTATCCACTGTACCATCTAGCTGCCCCCACACAATTGCTACTCTTAAGGAAATTCACATTTTAATGGAGGAAATAACATGCCAAAAATTGTACTTATAAGATATAAGTGATGTAGTCTAGCACCAAAATGATGTGGGTGATGTAGATACCAGATGATGGTAAACACCAAAAGTTGGGGTGTTAGGTCATGTGAAGAATTCACAATGGACATTCTCTTTGGCAAAAGATTTATTTAGGGAAAGGCTACAAAAAAGAAGGGATACAATAGATACCAGGAATGGTAAATATGAAATAAGTGGGAGAGCAAAAGTTCCTCAGTAGAAAGGGAGCACCCCATGAGGTTGGGGCAAGCCCTTAGCTAGCAGGCTCAATTCTGAAGGGACTCAACACCCTAAAAGAGTTAGCTTGGGAAAGATAATGGAGTTAGGGGAGATACCACATGGCATTGGGGGGATAAGAAGAAAGTCCCAAAAGGCAGAGTGCTGTGGTGAACTGACCCAAAGGAAGGCAGCAACTGAGGGATGGCCCATAAGTAGATTTTATAGGGAAAATTTAACCTCAGGGACATGATTGCGATTCCTGACAGGACCTGGCAAAGTGAGACTGCTCTGGAGATCCCCTGAGAGGGTGGGTCTCAGGGCTTTGACATAACTTGGATTTCAAACTGGAAGACCTCCCCAGAAGGACCATGGAGTTATCTCTATCAGTGCCTTCTCCCTGCTTGCCTCAGGGATCAACTTTTTAGTTTCTCTCTGTCCAAAACACCATTCAGAACCTCATCATTTACAATGTAAATAGGAGATGATCACAGAGGGAATCCCCCCTAGACCAGGGGTAAGTTGAGGAAGTGGGCAAATAGTGGGGTGTGAATATTCGATTGGAAAGGTCTCTTTTAAAAGGCAAAATTCAGTTGAGTCTTAAATGAGATGAGAAAGCCAGGAGGCACAGGTAAGAAGGGAGGGCATTCCAGGGTGGGAGATGGTCAGTGGAAAGACAAAGGAGATGTGTGTAAGGAACCATTGTTACTGAAAGTTAGTTCTTTATTTCACATCCGATATCTTCAATATAATAAAGTTATACTTTGAAGTTGTAACTAAGTGGTGATTCCTTTCTCTGAACTTCTTATGGCACTCGAAAGTTTTGGGCCACCCCAAGTTTTTCTAGGAAACTAAAAAGGGTTATTCTGAAATCTGTCTTTCAACAAACAGATTTAATTATTTAGTGGACTTTTCAAAATGCTTTGTAATCGTTTACTCCTCCCCAGCCTTAGAAGGCAGATCAAGCAAAGGGGCTCACACGGGATCAGGGAGCAGCTTAGCTATAGAAGTTGGACGAGTTAGGGGAGTTCTAAATACCTTACTCAGCTTCATTAAGAATCCTACACAGTCATCATCTGACCACTTGACAAAGAATTATTGCTATTGTGGCTCAAGAGTGATGGTATTTAATAAAAGGTTCCCTTCTAGTTCCCCACCCTCCAAAACAGGTTCTCTGGAACTGCATCAAAAACTGACATCAGTCATCCTAAAGAGACCCATCTGCTCCAACTAATCAGCCTGTGTGAGTAGTTGAGAAATAATAACTTATCAATTAGTCATATTTGCATGGAATTAGAATACCCAGGATACTTCTATCCATTCATTTGTCTTGGTTTTCAATTGCAAATCACCTGTCTTATGTGTATTTGCTAATAGATAATATCCTAAAAATCTCAGTGCAACTTTAAAGGTACAAAAGCTTACTACTTTAAACTTTTGAAATATTACAATATGTGACTCTTTGGTTGAATATTAGACTTCTACTTTTATTATGTTCACCTTTTTCATAGTGTAACATTTATGCTGCTCTTTCAGAGCCAAAAAGATTAAGTACACCTCTGCTGCCTCAGAAGATTGTGATATCATAAAGAATTGAGGTATTTCTTTTCTTTGCCATCATCTTGAGACTCTTATGGTTGTTTCCTCACATTAGATGGGAGAAGAAGGCTGTTAGTTTTTAAAACCTACTCACATTGGAAATGCATTAAAGAGGGAACACTGCACATATATACCAAGAAGAGTATAGTACACTCTAAATATATAAAGAAATAAGGGGAGAGGGAATAGGATAAGGTGGGATATAGGAGGGTGTATAAATTAAGGGGATTAGTTAAAGAGGAAGGAAAAGGTTGTGGGGAGAGATAAGGGAATGATCCATGGGGGTGAGGGGCAGCAAGGAAGTTAAATAACAGTAAAGCACGGTAGAAATAAAGTAGAAGAGTTAGGGATAGGAAATGAGATAAACACAATAACAATGATTAGAAGTAGAATTTATTAAAAAAAAAATAGGGGTAGTAATCATTGATCTCAAAGTCAAGCTTTAAAAAGGTCCAATCAAGAGAAAAATCTACATTATTTATCAACCATATTAACACTATTTTAGATATATGTATATTTATGTGTGTGTGCATATGTGTGTAGCTTGCTTGGGGAAAATGAAAGGGAGGAAAGAGGAAAAAAAATAAAGTAAAAAGTGCACAGCAGAGAACAAAAGAAAACCTACCTGAAAGCAAAGATGGACAGTTAGGAACGCAATGTCTTCTATTATTTACATATACTTTCTTGAAATGGAAATTTATTTTTACATATTTTGAATCCTACCTGATGTTCTGATGGTAATATGACAAGCAATGGCTTTTGTTTCTGTTTTTTCCTAATTTTTTTTAAATTTTGCATTTAATTTTAAATAAATAAATACATTAAAAAATTCTATGTATTGTTATTGAACTATTTTTCTTAGTGACTTTCTAGGAGTGTTTCATGCTAAGTAAAGTGAGTAGAACCAAGAGAACAATGTATCCAGCAACAAGAAGATTATATGATGATCAATTCTGCCGAAAGTGGCTCTTTTCACAAAGTAATTTAGGTCAGTTCCAGTAGTCTTATGAAGAGAGCCATCTGTATCCAGAGAGAGGACTGTGGGGACTCAGTATTTTCACTTTTTTTATTGTAGTTTGCTTGAATTTTGTTTTCTTTCTCATTTTTTTTCCTTTTTTGGTCTGATTTTTCACGTACAGCAAGATAATTGTGGAAATATGTGTAGAAGAATTGCACATTTTTGCCATTTTGAAATTTGGATTACTTGCCATCTAGGGGAAGGGAGGGAAAAAATTTTGGAACACAAGGTTTTTCAAGGGTGAGTGTTGAAAATTATCTATACATAAGTTTTGAAAATAATAAATTTTAACTTATAAAAAAAAGAAAAGTATTTTAGTTTCCCTGAGTTCTAGTTCTGCCTTTATCTATAGATGACATATATTAAATTCAGAGTTTCTCTATTTTTTAAAAATCTGTTGAAAACTTTTGATTTAATTTGTATCTTTGAATATATACTGAGCCTTAGCTGTATGATCCTGGGTAAATCACAACCCCATTTGCCTCAGGAAAAAAAAAAGAATATATATTGATCTTGACATAAAACTAAGATCATTCATTATTGTTTTGAGTGCAAGTCTGGTAATTAATTACATGTAAGGGGGGATGGAAAAAGGGTATCAGTGATTAACTGGGATATATAAATCTAAGACAAGATAGCCATCTGAACATAATAAAGATTTAATTTTGGCTTGGAGCTTCAAGATGAAAACAACAGAGAAGCTTATGGTGTTGTTTATTCATAATTTTTATAAGATATTAAATAGAACAGATAGACATTCTATGTGAATCGAGATACCCACTGGATTAAATTAGTTTGAATCTGGCTCACAGTCTTTCCTTTTCAATTCCTCCCCTCATAGTAGGAGACTTCAGTATACATACTGATTTTGCCTCTAATATCCTAATCTCTTAATTCTTCAATTTACTTATTTCACATGATCTATTTTCTACCTTATCTCAATAATACAAAGATGATCATAACCTTGATCTTGCCATTATCCACAAATGCACCAACTTCCATGTCCATTCACTCTAAATTTCCTCTATCTAATCACAATCTATTGGGATTTCATTCTCCTCCTACCTTCTAATACCAAATCTTGCTCTTTTTCAATATCCTAACTTCCAAACCCTTGACCCTTCAATTCTTTCTCAGAACACCACCTCTAATAAAGATACTCTCTTCCCTTTCCCATCTTAACCCCTTAGTAAACCAGTTCAATCCTAGACCGTATTCTCTTGTGTCTTTTGTCTCTTTTATTACTAATTGTGTCCTACAAGGCTTCAAACTAGATCAGTCCCACTATCTGCTGCCTTCATACCTATACATATGTTTCTAAATGAAGCTGGAAAAAATAATGCAAAAGCACCTATTATGGTCAGTACAAATAATTTATTTTTCACATAACCTCAACTGGACCCTTAGTGCTGCTATTACACATCCAAAGTTAATTCACTTATTGCTGCTCACCACAACATTTCCACACTTTTTCATACCTCCTTGAACTTTCTCCTAGTCCATTTCTCCACCCTCTCACCTGAAAACTTTTCTTCATATTTTACTGAAAAAAAAATTTGAGCATAGTTCTCCATCTTACTTCACCCAGCTGTCTCCTGTCACTATCTTCTCCTTCATCACTGTCTCATACAAAGAGTGACTCTTCTCTATGCCATGGCAAATCCATCTATATGCATAAGTAATTCCATTCTACCCTATATTCTCCACGAGACTGCACCCTTTATTGTCTCCATTCTCTCAGTTAGCTTCAATTTCTTTCTCTTTTTTTTGTTCATGTCTAACTCTTTGTGGTCCCATTGGAACTTTTTTTTGGCAAAGATAGCACTTATTAGCTATATGACCCTGAGTGAATTACTTCAATTCCATCAATCTCAGTTTTCTTAACTGTAAAGCAGGAATAATAATAGCATTTACCTCTGGGGATTGTGCTGAAGATAAAATAAATTATTTGTAAAGAGCCTGACAGGTAGTAGGCACTTAATAAATAATTGTCCCCTCTGTTCTGTCCCTAATACCTACAAATATACCTATGTCTTCCCATTCTTTAAAAAAACAAAACAAAAGAAAAACAAAAACAAAAACAAAACAACAACCCTCATTTGAACAATCACTGCTAACTATTTTTCCATATCTCCTCCTTTTTTATGTGGCTAAACACCTTGAAAAAGCAGTGTATATAATGGGTGTATCCCATTTTTCTTACCTCTTTTTCTGTCTTTTGCCTTTCTTTATATCCCATGTGCTTGCCACAGTGCCTGGTACATCATAGATGCTTAATAAATGTTTACTGACTGGCTTAGACCTTGGGAACCTGTAGTTTCCAAGAACATAGTTAGAGGTGTAGATAAAGGGAAGATCATGCTTCCTGGGCCATTTATTAGGAGGAAAAAAACTGTAGTATAAAAAGAATCTGCCTTCCCATATTAGTATAATGGAAAAGAGAAGAAAATCAGGTGATTCTTACTTATATTCCCCCCCTGCCCTAACACACTCACTTTGAACCCTAAACCTCTAAACCTTTCAGATAGTAATACCTGTTAGCAGAGGGGCAGATTTGCCAAGCAGAAGAGCTATAAAGACCAGAAAGTGAATGAATAGAGGAGAATCACATTTGCAGATAATTTAGAATAAAGATTGTTCTCTAAAAAGACTAAGGGCATCAAGGCTTGCCTTTCAGAGTTGTGAGTTGACACAGATATATGGGTTTCTCTACTTATGTGCGTCCCTGTTGGATTTCTCTTAAGCATGCACTTACTCTCTCATTGAAACTGTGGACACTGTTGGGATAGTATAAAGTTTTTAGGTAGATTTACATTTTTATTATTTCAGCTTTTGCTTTCTATTGAGTAAATATGTGCTGGATTAGATTTGTCTGGTTGGTACCAGGAGAAAGAATTCTGAGCAATGTAAATTGCAGAAATAGATTTAGAAAATTTTTTTGAAGGAAAAAGCTTTTTTCTTCCTTTTTTATTTTTAAAAATTCTATTATCCCAAAGTGGAATGAATTGCACCAGGAAGCAAGGTGTTCCCCCTTACCAGAGTTTTTCAGGAGATATTGCACAATTGATCATTTAGGGATTAAAATAGAGAAGTTTCCTATAGAAGTACAGCTAGACTAGAATCTGACTTCTGGATTATTTTACTCTATGAAGCTTTCTAAAAAAAAATAGCAGAGTTTCTGATCTGATTCTGATCTCAGATCAAACAAAAGCAAAAATGGATATAAGGAAGGAAACTACATCTTGTTAAAAGGTATCATAGATAAGGAAGCAATATCAATACTAAATATATATGTACTAAGTTATGTAGCATCCAAATTCCTAGAAGAGCTAAGAAAACTGCAAGAAGAATTAGACAACAAAACTATATTAGGAAGGGATTTCAACTTTGCTATCAACAGTAGATAAATCAAACCACAAAATAAATAAGAAATAAGTTAAGGGAATAAATAGAATTTTAGAAGTTAGGTATGATAGACTTTTGGAGAAAATTGAATGGAGACAGAAAGCATATACTTTTTTTTCTACACAAAAATTGACAATGTATTAGAGCATAAAAACCTCAAAATCAAATGCAGAAAGGCAGAAATAGTAAATGCATCTTAGATCATGGTGCAATAAAAATTACATTAATAAATGGCTTGGAAAAATAGACCAAGAATTTATTGGAAACTAAATAAATCTGATCCTAAAGAATGAGTGGGTGAAACAGCAAATCATAGACACAATTGATAATTTAATTCAAGAGAATTACAATAATGAGACAGCATACCAAAATATATCTGATACAGCCAAAGCAGTTATTATGGGAAGTTTTCTATATTTAAATGCTTACTTGCATAAAATAGAGAAAGAGAAGGTCAATGAATTGGGCATGCAATGAAAAAAGCTAGAAAAAAAACAAATTAACCCCTCCAATTAAATATCAAATTTAAAATTCTGAAAATAAAAGGGGAGATTATCCTATGAAATTTTCATAATAAATCTGAGGTATTACATGTTCAAGTATGTTGTCAGTTCTCTTAAATAAACTATAATCATCATTTCTGGAAAATCATGTTCAGAAAACAATGTACTGGGATTCTCAGTATCTTCATTTTATTTCCACTAAAACTTATTTTTGCTTATATTCATCAATTAGCAATAAAGGGATTTAGATGTTCACAAAAATGTGTGAATCAGGCAACAACAACAAAATTAATAAATGATTGAGAGAGTTATCATTTAGTTTTCTGGTTGTTAACAGAACTTATTGAAGACAGAAAATTTTAAAGTTTAGATTCCAATGTCAATAAGTTTTCCCTACTTGGAAAGTCTAGTTTTGTCCAACTACATACCATGAATTAATGTATACATTTTTGCATTTTAAGAAAAATAGATTAAAATGTTGAAAGGTATTGCAATCTAAAGGATGAAGCTGTCATTTAATTTCTCCTTTCTGAGACCTGTGAGGGAGTTATGCATGTAGCAGTTGTTTAATAAATGCTTAAGACTCACTACCTGATTGAAATATTTAGTGAAAGGAAAAACTAGGTGGTTCTTGGATCAAGCAGCCTTGAGGAATAAGTTTCAATCAAAACATGAAATCCATCTATATTTAAGAACTTAAATAAGTGGTTATTTATGTGCATGCTTATCATGTTCTTAATCATTCCTTGTTATTGAATCTGAAACTATCATTTCACAATGTCCAAAAAAATCCCTCTAAAAGTCTAAAAGAGAAAAATTCATTCAAATCAGTTAACTATCAATAAGAAGCAGAATGGTATGGTGTAAAAAGTATTGGCCTAGGAATCAGAAAACCAATATTGAAGCCCTGACATCTTGTTTCCCAACAATGACAAGCAAGTCACTTGTTAACTGCCTGAGTCTCCATTTTTTTTTTTTTTTGTCTTCAAAAGACAAGAGAGAATTAAGAAGAGAGTAAGAAGAAAGCAAGAGGAGGCACTTATTGTAGAAGGCCTTCATTGAAAAATAATGAGTAATGATTAGGTGCATATAGTTGTATTACTTCACAGAATTATTATGAAGCTCAATGTAGGTAATTTATACATCCATGAAGTCCTATATAAATGAAACCTATAATTTAACATTATTAATTCAGCTCCTATTATTTGCTCAACATGTAAGGTAGATACAAAAACAGAACAAATCATGGTTCCTGACTTTAAGAAGTTTACAATCTATTTTGGGAGATAATTTTATATCTTTGATGCCTTCCCAACCATTGTGGGTTTTTTTTTTTTTGGTTTTTTTTTTTTTGTTTTGTTTTTTTACCAATTTGGTCAAACTGATTTCTACCTATTATAATGTGGTTTTGGACAATGTGCAGTATGTATCAATTTTGTGATACAACTAAAAAGTAATGCTTACTTTAGAATGTAGCTTCTTAAATTGTGGTTTGCAACTGCATATGGAGTCTTATAATTGAGTGTGAGGATAGCAAAGTTATGATTTATTATCAATAAATGTTTGATTTATATATCTACTTACATATGTCTATTTACCTAAGATCATATAAAAATTTCTCAGGCAAAAAGGGATTATGAGTGGGAAAAGTTTAAGAAGTTCTACTCTAGACTATCTTAGCACATCAGACCTACACTCTTTATTCACTGGTGACCTCCTTACCATGATGTAAACTCCTGGCTGTACCATTTGCTATCTTTGCATCATTGGATAGGTCACTTGAGTTTCTGGACCTCAGTTTATTTATCTGTAAAATGAGATAACATGGATTAAGAGAACCTCTGTGTCCTTCTAGTTTGAAGCTGATGACCCTATAAACAATTAGAGGCAAACATGGACAACTTTAAAATCTCCCTTTATGCTTGTCCTTCTTGTCTCACTTTGGAATATAATATTTAGTTTAAAAAATATACATGCATGTACAAATATACATGCCTAACTCTGAAAGAAGAAATTTTCTTTCTTTTTTTTTTTTTTTTTTTTTTTTCCCTTTTCCTTCTTTGAAAATATACAGTGTGATGCTTCCAGGAACCACTCCCACTTACAAAGACCAGCAATGATCTGTTATAATTTATCAACACTCAACAAGTTGCTTGTATATAAATTGTTTTTACTTGATTATATAATGAAATAGCCTTTGGTTAGCCACAAGGAGCAGAGTCCATCAAATACTTAAAAGCTAAGAGGCAAAGTTCATTAAAAGCCAACGATTTCTCTAGAACAAGAGCACACCCCAAACAAAAATTAATATATAAAAGCCGCTTGTTCTTTCTGCTGACAAGTCTTTTTAGTGACAAATTTTAAAATAATGTTTTTAAAAATTCTTAGCTTTTAACTCATACTAATTTTTTTAGTTACTTGCTAGAGAGAATGAATTTAAACACTTTATGAAACTCTTTTGTCAAAGAAGGGAAAGACTTACTGAAAGAAGATTCTTACATTGCTGGATATATTTGTATTTTCCAGCAAGCAAAAGGTAAAACAGGTCCTCCTAAAACTTGTTTAGGCATAAAAATTTAAACTGAAACTATTGCTAGTGCCATATGTAGCATTCCTTGCTTCTCCCATGTTTAGTGTGGCTGTTTTGAAATAACCCATCACATAACACGTTGCCAGAGACCCATCTCTTCCAATATATTATATTTCTACTTTCAAACCTAAAAAAAATCCAATGTATAACATTTAACTAAGCAATATAAACAAGAAACTACATAAATATCAAGGAAGGGAAAATAGTAACAAAAGTATTCTCTGTTAGAACAAATAAAACAGGGAAATCTCATATCTGTCGCCTACTTTGGGAGAAGTAAGAGGTTGTTTGATTAGTCCTTCATTCTCAAGGAGGACCAAAATGACATCGCTATGTTGGAGTCAAATTACAGTATATCTGACTGCGGCTGATCAGACCAACAAGAGAATGCTTTGCCATGGGGCGGACACAAATAATCCCTAAAATTTGGGGTGAGTAGCTTCTCTAACTTTTTCTGAGCTAATTCAATCTTGCTTTGCTCATAGAGCACAGCATCTTCTCTGATGAGGGTATCCATGTATGCCAGTGTCTCCAATGTCATACAATCAATTCTAAAATTCTTAAGAGAAACCTGGAGAGTGTCCTTGTATGACTTTTTCTACTACCTTGTGAGCATTTGCCCTGTGTGAGTTCTCTAAAAAATATTTTTGGGAACCATATCTTTGGCGTTCAAGAAATGTGGCCAGAACAATGGAGTTGTGCTCTTTGCAGTTTAGCCAGAAAGGGTCTGGTGTCTCATCCTGCCAGATGATTTTCAGAATCTTCCTAAACAATTCAAATGGAAGTGATTCAGTTTCCTGATGTGGGAGCTGGTATACTATCCAGGTTTCACAGACATCCAACAATGAAGCTCTGATGCTGGTTGATGGAGGACCTTTTTTCTTGGTGTTCCTTGTTAGGCCAAAATTATCACAAGTAGCTGAGAATCATCTGTACTTTGTTACATCTCAGCTTTGGAAGCTACATTAAGTAAATAATCATCTGAAAAACAAATAAGCAAACAAAAAAACCCATAAAGCAACACTTCTTCCAGTTTGGTTTTAGCTTGTAGCTTTTTCAAGTTAAAAAATTTACCATTAGTGGTAACATATGGTAATATGGTAAATTTATAGGTGGTAAATTCTTGGATAGGTTGAACAAAGATAATAAAGATGACAATACTCCCTAAACTAATCTATTTATTTAGTGCTATACCAATCAGACTCCCCCAAAAAACTATTTTAATGCCCTAGAAAAAATAACAACAAAATTCATCTGGAAAAACAAAAGGGCAAGACTTTCAAGGGAACTAATGAAAAAAAAATTAAATCAAGGTGGCCTAGCTGTATCAGATCTAAAACTATATTATAAAGCAGCGGTCATCAAAACCATTTGGTATTGGCTAAGAAATAGATTAGCTGATCAGGGAAATAGGTTAGGTTCACAGGATAAAATAGTTAACTATAGAAATCTAGTGTTTGACAAACCCAAAGACCCCAGCTTTTGGGATAAAAATTCACTATTTGACAAAAATTGCTGGGAAAATTGGAAACTAGTATGGCAGAAACTAGGCACTGACCCACACTTAACACTATATACTAAGATAAGGTCAAAATGGGTTCATGATCTAGGCAGAAAGAATGATATTATAAGTAATTTAGAAGAACATAGGATAGTTTACCTTTCAGACCTGTGGAGGAAGAAGGAATTTGTGACCAAAGAAGAACTAGAGATCATTATTGATCAGAAAATAGATAATTTTAATTATATTAAGTTAAAAAGTTTTTGTACAAGCAAAACTAATGCAGACAAGATTAGAAGAAAAGCAATAAACTGGGAAAACATTTTTACATTCAAAGGTTCTGATAAAGAACCATTTCTAAATTATTTCTAAAATATATAGAGAATTGATTCAAATTTATAAGAATTCAAGCTATTCCCCAACTGATAAAGGGTCAAAGGATATGAACAGACAATTTTCAGATGAAGAAATTAAAACTATTTATAGTCATATGAAAAGGTGCTCCAAATAACTATTGATCAGAGAAATGCAAAAACCTCTTGGATTGGCTAAGATGACAAGAAAAGATAATGATGAATGTTGGAGGGGATGTGAAAAAACTGGGACACTGATACATTGTTGGTGGAACTGTGAACAAATCCAAATATTTTGGAAAGCAATTTGGAACTATGCTCAAAAAGTTATCAAACTGTTCATATCCTTTGATCCAGCAATGTCTCTACTGGGCTTATATACCAAAGAGATCTTAAAGCAGGGAAAGGGACTCACATGTGCAAAAATGTTGGTGGCAGCCCCTTTTTTGTAGTGGCAAGAAATTGGAAACTGAATGAATGCCCATCAATTATAGAATTATAGAATAAATTATGGTATATGAATGTTATGGAATATGTTTGTTCTATAAGAAATGACCAGCAAGATGATTTCAGAGAGACCTGGAGAGACTTATATGAACTGATGCTAAGTGAAATGAGCAGATCCAGGAGATCATCATACACAGCAACAATAAGACTATACAATGATCAGTTCTGATGGAAGTGGCAAATGACAAAATGACTTAAACCAATTCCAATTTTTCAGTGATGAAGAGAGCCATCTATATCCAGAGAGAGGACTGTGGGAACTGAGTGTGGTTCACACACAGCATTTTCACTCTTTTTGTTGTTTGCTTGCATTTTATATTGTTTCTCTCTCTCTCTCTCTCTCTCTCTCTCTCTCTCTCTCTCTCTCTCTCTCTCTCTTCTTACTGGCTTGATTTGATTTTTCTTGTGCAGCATGATAATTGCAAAAATATGTATGCATATATTGGATTTAACATATATTTCTACCATGCTAAAAAAAATATGGTTCTTTAAAAAAAAGCACAACATAATTATCTCTTCTTTTTCATGTGGCAAAGACATAGTTTAAAACGTTAAAGTATTGTGAAAATGGTCAAATTACAAAGAGAGTTATAGGAAAGGATTTATTAAAAAATATCATGAACTCCTATGGCACTCTGATGAAATTCATGAGTCTTTTTCAGAAGAATGTTTTTAAATACATAAAATAAAATATACACGATTATAAAGGAAATAAGTTATATTTTATACATACATATGTATGCAATTATATATATAATTTATGAGTCTATGTGTGTGTATACATATGTGTAGATACATATATGTACAATTAGAGTTTTTCCATTTTACAATATATCTCTAATTGAACAGAGAAGAAAAACAGAAGTCACAGTGATACTAGTTATAAGTAAATAGTTGGTGACCTCATTTAGCCCTTCATCACTATAATTTATTATTTTACCTCATACAATATTATATACAACAGTACCAAAGAATATGAAAACAATATTTGAGTATGTTTTGATGTCTTCTGAAATCTTTTGGTCTAGTTCCATGTACCCACTACACTATAAGGGCAGGGAAATGAAATTGGTTAAAAAGTTGTTCAAACTTGATTTTGCATTAACTAGACTGCTGAAAAGTTTACTTAGTTCCTACAAAAGCAAAAATTAGTGTGTTCATGATTCACTTTACAATTATATGCTATCTAATAAAAAAGCAACATTTCCTTATATTACTAAAAAAAAAAATCCAACAGAAAAGAGAAAAAGAAAAATTTCTTTCAAAATTACTATAGAAAATATAAAGTACTTGGAAGCCTACATATCAATGCACACAAAGAAATTATTTAAATATAATTATAAAACTCTTATTACAGAAATAAAGTCAGCTTCAAATAACTAGAAAAATATTAATTGCTCAAGGGGTGGCTAAACCAACATAATTTAAAAACCAGTACTACTTGAATTAATTTATTTACTCAATGTCATAACAACAAAGGCCCTCAAGGGATTACTTTTTTAAGAGCTAAAAAAAAAAAAATTTACATATTCACATGGAAAAATAAAAGATCAAGAATCTCGATGAAAATAATTGAGGAAGAAGTAGAAAAGAAATCTAGCAGTACTGAGGGAGAAGGGGTTTAGTTATCAAAAATATACTGGGAGTTTCAGACCAGTGTCTCAGGTATCTCAAAAGAGTTTGTAGGCTTGGTCTATCTCCAAATCAAGATGCATTGCCATTAAGAAAAGGGACAGATTTAAGTTGCCATAAGGCAAGTAATTCCTAATGAACTCTCAATGCCAAAAGATGGACTAAATTCTAAAAAAAAAAAAGGAGTTTAACAGGGGATTATACCACTGACTGGTGGGCTGATCCTTAATAACTTGCAGGATTCTTTAAAGCCAATGGCATTATATTTTATATATATATATATATATATATATATATATATATATATATATATATATGTAGAATGTTTCCTTGTAAATTGAATGAGGACCTTTATCATTGTAGTATTCACCTAGTTGATCTCCTACTAGTTTCCAATTATATGGCCCTATTTCTTCTTCCTTTAAGAACCAAGAGGATGTGCGTTCTAATGTGCCCAAGAGTCTAGCAATCTGTTCCCAAGTTACAATTGAGCCTTGTCCCTTGGTCAACTTAAGTATGCTTTCTATAGTGCCCCTTCCAGGTGGGGGTGGGGGTGGGGCTGGAAATGGAGGATAATTTTTTTCTAATATCTGCCCCATTTCATCTAGAAAAGGTTACTAGTTTAGCCCTTAACAAAGTAAGTTCCCTGTTTGTTTATTAAAACACTCACCCTATTTTCTGGTCACTAGGGGACTTTTTAAGTGAAAGAAGGGTCCTTGGTCTACAAGTTGGGCACCAAATGTGAGGACTGAGTTAGCACCCTGGATGCCCTAGAATCAGCCAGAGTCAGGATAAGCAAAAGTTCTTGGTCTTTATTCTTGGTCTTTATGGATATAAGTGAATTGGAATGGACACAGGACATCTGTGACCTTTCTTTTCCTCCTTTACCACCAAAGTGACTCTGACTTGTCTTACTCCACCCCCTAGTCCCTCCTACAATTCTCTGTATACACCAAATGATTGGGCCAGCACAGAATAGTGAGAAGGGCCATTTTTCAAGCATATTCTAATAGAGTATTGTCCAATAAGTAATTAGCCTTAAGTGCTTGGTTGTCCAAGTGCACCTTCTCAGAGTTTCAGCCCTTGATAGGGAAGGAAATGAAGCAATAGGGAATGACTTAAACTTCTTGAGCAGAGCATGACTTTCTAATCTGTGTTTTGGGAGTATTACTTTGTTCATCTGTGTGGAAAATGGATTGGAAACAGGAAAGATTTAAGAGAGAATAGTAAGGAGAGTCTTGCTATGATTCAGGAAGAGATGATGAAGACCTTGTCTAAGGAGGTGTCTCTGTGAGCAGAATCTAGATAGAAAAATGTAATATAGCACATGATCGAGGTGAAAAAAGAGATCTAGCAAAATACTCTGGGAAAATTTGAGGAGAGAGTACATTCCAGACACAAAGGCTATTCTTCATAAAAAGAATTAGAATGTTGAGTTTGACATATAACTAGTATATTGAGTGAAGAAGAATGTACAATAAGACTGAAAAAGCAGATTGAAGCCAAACTGTGAAGAGCCTTAAATGTAAGGAATTTTTATTTTATCCTATAGGCATTAGGGAGTCATGAAAGTTGTTGTTCAAGGGTGTTAGGATTACTAAGTGAGAACTGAGGTTGTCTGGATAGTGACAAGGTGAGAATTCAGGTTTTCTGGACAATTACAAGGTGAGAACTCAGGTTGACTTGATAGAGGGGGCAAGCACATTGGCTGGGGTGGTTCTTCCCAGAAGCCCTTGCATTATCCCACGCCCATTCTCTGGGAGGATAAAAGAGACAGCACTGGGCCCAGAGAGCAGATCGGCCTGGAGAAGGATAAGAGTTGGAGGAGATTCAGAGCCAGGATTGAAGAAGAAGACTCTGAATTGCATCAGGCTTGACGGGGCTCTCTGCAGGAAGGGAAGTCACTTCTTTGGACAAGAGTTAACAGCAACTGCCTGGAGACAACGGTTCGTTACAGGAAGAAGAATCTGTTGGAGAGATTTGAGTAGACACAGCAGATCTCTTCCCAGAGAGCGATCTGGCAGCTTCTGGAGACGACAGCACGCTACACAAGGGAATTTTAAATATTATTTTGGCAATATAGGAAGGACAAATTACAGATGAAAAGAATGAAAGAGGACTATAGCTAGGGAGGTTATTATAATAGCTAAAATAGAAAGTGATTAGCATCTGAAATAGGTGGCAAATAAGGTGAAGAAAAAGAAAATCTGTGAGAATAATAACTAATATTTGCACAGTCATTTAAGATTTGTGTTGCTCACATGTCATTTTTCATGACCCCATTTGCGATTATCTTGGCAAAGTGGTTTGCCATTTCCTTCTTCATTTCATTTGCCATTTCCTTATCCTTATAGATGAGAAAACTGAGGCAGAGAGGATTAACTGATTTGCCCAGGATCACACAGCTAGTAACTATTGGAGACTGAATTTGAACTGATGAAGACGAGTCTTCTTGATTCCAAACTTCATGATCTATCCACTACTCTACCTAGCTACACTTTTAAGATTTTAAAAACCTTATAAATGTTTTATTTTATCTATATAAGAACTCTAGGATTAATGAAGTTTGGCATCCCTAAAACCTCTTGGGATTCGGCTCAAGGGTAGGGCATTTTGGGGATTCCCTTCTGGTGGCACAGAGGTTCTCTGTAAAGGAATTTACAGACCCAAAAACCTAGATTGATAAAAAGATGTTTATTATAGGAATTGGAAGTAAGGTTAGAAATCCTGACAGAAAGGCATAAAGTTTGGTTCGGGAAATAGGTGAGGAAAAAGAAAGCATAACACTGGAAAAGAATATTATTCCAGTGGGCAGATCTATGGAAAATGGAGCTTTGCACTGAGAATGCAGTTCTCAGTGGACAGAAAGTCCTAGCAGCAAAGGGAGCTGCCTAGGTCCATCTGCAAAGACTTTAGTTGATGGAAGCTCATTATATTGGTTGTCTTGGTGGGAGTTGGGAAACCCAAGCAGATCAGAACCAGTAGGGGCTGAGCAACCCAAGCAAGTCAGAATGGGGGCATGGACCACCAGAGCAGATCAGAACGAGTGGGGGGTGGGTAAGCCCAAGTTGGCTCAGATCTAGTGGGGGTTGGGACAAGCCTGGATCTCCTATTGGAATTCAAAGGGATGCTTTTGACCAGGATTTGTGAATCAAAGGCCCTGGAATCCAGGAAAGACAACTTTGTGTGGGGAGGATATACCTTAGCCAGGAGGGGCTGAGAATCTGAAAGGAATCACAGATCAATAGGAAATACAATTTCTTAAAGGGACTCCAATCCACTTCAGGATGAAGCTAGTAATTACTACCCCCATTTTAGAGATAAGGAGAATTGAAGCAATGGAAGTTAAGTGAAGAAATAATATAGAGATAGAATCATCAGAACTTGGTAACTACTTATATTGTGAGACAGAAGGAAAGGAAAGAGTCAGAGAAGAGTAAAAAAAAGCTCAATGATTAGAACCTGGGGACCATCAATAATCTAGCAGTCATTCAACTTATACTTTATTTACCTACATTGTGTTAGATGGGGTAAGAGACAAGAGTCTTACCAAGAACTCTGCAGACTCACTGATGAAGCCAGGAAAAATTTTTTATTCATGATCTTGTAAGAACAAATGTCCAAAAGAATAGGAATATCCTTAAAATGCCAAAGCATGACTTTTTGAACCCTATTCCCTAAATGCAAGTCCCTTTCCTAATTCCCCACTGGTTGGGTAAACAGAATTTACAGCCTATCTGAAGCCCCTAATTTCTCCACTTAGGTCCCCACTCCTAATTACATCTCCCATTGGCTTTCACTTTATTTGGTCATAGTTCCCTGTAATTATAGGCATAAGTGAACATGTTCTTTGTCACATAAAGTGTTGTCACATAAATGCTACCTCCTCCATGCAGAAGCAAAACTTGTAACTACATTTTCTACAGTGCTGAGAATATATATAAAGAGAATTAAATAAAACCAATTCACAAGGAGTTAGTATTTTAATGTCAGTAGAAATATCAACCAACCAGGAGATTCTCCTTTCTTCTTCAATGAGTTCAGCGAATGACTCACCTTATTTCTCTCCTATCTACATCTTACCCTCATACTAAGGGATTTAAAAAATATATAAATTGATACTCCCTCAAATAACTTAACATCTCAGTTTTTTCAATTTATTTGTTTTCAAAGACATACTTTTCATTTCACTTCAGCTATGCACAAAGATAATATCTTTGTTTTTATAATCACCTACAAAACCTATTTTCATGTTATGAATTCTTAAATTACCTTATCTGATCTCATTCTGTTGTCATTCCACCTCTTCTTCTGTCTTGTAGCCCTAATATTTTTCTTTGTCCTCATTGTACCCTCCAATTCTTTTTCAGTTCTTTCTCAAGACATTACCCTTATATCAGATGTACTCTTCTCTTTTCCTCATTTTTATTTCTTGATGAGTCAGTTCTACTCTATACCATCCTTTTCTCTTAATTCCTCTGCCTCTTTATTCAATCCATGATTTTGCTTTGACAACTCTGAATTTGGATTACTTCTACTGCCTTAGTTCCTTTTCACATATTGTTAAGCAAAATTGGAGAAAATTGTAAAACCAGGAGTAACAGGTCCACTATAAATTTATGTTATGTCTTCTCAACTAGGCCCTCACTGCAGCAAGGCAATCCTTTTATACTTGTCTAACCAATTCTCTATCCCCCACAAAATTCAATAGTAATTCAGTCTCATATTGAATCCTTTTCAAATCTTTTCATTCTCCTTTAAATCTTTCATGATTCCCTACAACCTATTCTCTTAGTTGGGAACCTTGTCTTATATTTAACTCAAAAAAATGGAGGCCATTCATTGATAAGTTAAGCCTGAGTCACCAAGAATTCCCTCTTTTCTTCCCCTCTTCATTTCACTTCAATTAAATGCCTCATTTTCCCTTGTCTAAAATGAAGAGTCCTTGTTGAGGCAAACCCTTCTACATGCACATGATCCTATTTCATCCCATCTTCTCCAGCAGATTGCCCTCTTGATTGTCTCTTTTCTTACTAATCTCCAATTTTTCCCTGTACCCTAGCCTATCTTTTGCAAACTTAGAAACTCTTCATTTGATCTATCCATCCCGGTAGAGAACTCCCAGGAAGCTAGAAACTCCAGTAACTGGGATGTTCTCCTTCTCCTAAAATAAGTCAAAGATGCATATATCCTTGAAATTATGAGAAAACATAAGGTCCTGGCACCATTACTGGGGCATTGTGAACTTTACAAAGATTGAGTCGCTAGAAACTAATAACATACTTCAGAGAGTTAGATCATAGAAAACAGAAACTAGTGTTGGTCACAGAACAATGCCTTTCATAATAACATATAGTTTTAAGATATATGAACAATATGATTTCTCTTCATAAACAGCTCTGTTAAATTATCAGCAACCCCATCTCCTTATTTTCAACTGCCACTAACCATTTGTGTTGTGTTGAGCCCCCAATGTGGGGCTCTCTGATCCTGTCAGGTCCTGATCACATCAAGAAGCCCACAAGGGAAGCAGAAATCTGACAGGGCACCAGTTTCAAAGATGGTCTTTTAGTACTCCCAAGTGGAAGGCAAAAAGCCTAAATCAAGGTAAGGGGAAAGCTACAGCAGGGCCACTTACCAATATAGCTCATCTTCACTTTCACTTTTCCAAACAAATGGAGACATAAAACAATAGAAGGGCAAATAGTTAAAGGACTAAAGAATGAAGGGAAAGATTTTAAACTTTTCCAATTAATCATGTTACAAAGGAGAGTAAGGGCTAAGAAAAATAAGTTAAGAGCATTTCTACAGGATGTTTACAACAATGGGCCCTGGTTCCCCCAATGGCCCACAAATCATTATTAGTGAATGGAAAGTGGTCAGAGAAATTTTATACAAAGCATGTAAAGAGAAAGTCCCTCAGGCAGTCTTTTTTGATACTCTCTTTTTGTATAACATTATAAAAATTTGCTTATCAAAACCAGGAGAGGTAGAGGGTAAGAATAGAACTTTGAAAATCAATTTTGATAAACAAAAAGGGGAGAGAAGTCCCCCAAGAACAGTTTTGCTAAAGCACTATATGTCATTATCTCACATTGAATAACATGTCCCACATCCCAGCTGACTTATTTTTTCCTTTGCTACCTCATTTTCCTCAAACAAAGAGGAATAGAAAAGGTTAAGGGGCCAGTTCTGCTGATGTGGAAGGATGTTAATGGGATATGGAGAGGCCCTGATAAGGTAATAATTTGGGGTCAAGGGTTTTTTTGTATTTCCACAGATGAAGGAGACATATGGATCTTGGAAAGATATAACTGTCCTGTGCAAATTGATCCAGCACCCAAAAATAAAAGAAAAGAAAACTCACAGACTACACCATTAGGGTAATCGAGCAGCATGGGTCCTATACTGGCTCTAATGGTGGAGAAGGAAAAACCAAAATCTTCTGGGATATTATACAAAGCCTACCTTGGGTGAGAGTAGTTGGATGGGAAGAATACATTCCTGAAATTCTCTTGTATGGTAGTGAATCACAATATTTAGTTAAGGAATTTTGGTATTTATGAGGATGGAGAGGACTCAAATAGTTCAATAAATAAGTCTGATTTTACTGGACTTAATAAAGATCCTCCCCCATGTATTACCATAAATGCTAGCTTTGACAGCTATAATATGATACAACCTATTCATTTTCATTATAAATATGGCTCTTTTCACAGGTTTTTGGCTAGTAAGAATGTTGTAACCCTCCAATTGCATAAAAAAGGCTTTAAGTCTGTATTGCCACAAAGCATACATTTCTTCACTCTAATAGCTACTGTTAAGAGTATATTGGGGAGTGAAACAAGATTGCCCACTATCATTATTACTATTCAATATAGTACTAGAAACTCTAGCCTTGGCAATAAGAGCCGAGAAAGAGATTCAAGGAATTAGAGTAGGAAATGAGGAAATCAAAATATTACTTTTTGCAGATGACATGATGGTATACTTAGAGAACCCCAAAGACTCTGCTAAAAAGCTATTAGAAATAATTCAGAATTTTAGCAAAGTTGCAGGATACAAAATAAATCCACATCAATCCTCAGCATTTTTATACATTACCAACACAATCCAACAGCAAGAGATACAAAGAGAAATTCCATTCAAAATAACAGTTGATAGTATCAAATATTTGGGAATATATCTACCAAAGGAGAGTCAGGAATTATATAAGGAAAATTACAAAACACTTGCCACAAAAATAAAGTCAGATTTAAATAATTGGAAAGGCCGAGCGAATATAATTAAAATGACAATACTCCCTAGACTAATCTATTTATTTAGTGCTATACCAATCAGACTTCCAAGAAACTATTTTAATAACCTAGAAAAAATAACAACAGAATTCATATGGAACAACAAAAGGTCGAGAATTTCAAGGGAAGTAATGAAAAAAAAAAATTAAGTGAAGGTGGTCTAGCTGTACCTGATCTAGAACTGTATTATAAAGCAACAGTCACCAAAACCATTTGGTATTGGCTAAGAAATAGACTAGTTGATCAGTGGCATAGGTTAGGTTCACAGGGCAAGATAGTGAATAAAAATAGCAATCTAATGTTTGACAAACCCAAAGATCCCAAATTTTGGGATAAGAATTCATTATTTGACAAAAACTGCTGGGAAAACTGGAAATTAGTATGGCAGAAACTAGGCATGGACCCACATTTAACACCACATACTAAGATTAGATCAAAATGGGTCCAAGATTTAGGCATAAAGAATGAAATCATAAATAAATTGGAGGAACATGGGATGGTTTACCTCTCAGACTTGTGGAGGAGGAAGGAGTTGGTATCCAAGGGAGAACTAGAGACCATTATTGATCACAAAATAGAAAATTTTGATTACACCAAATTAAAAAGTTTCTGCACAAACAAAACTAATGCAAACAAGATTAGAAGGGAAGTAACAAATTGGGAAAACATTTTTACAGTTAAAGGTTCTGATAAAGGCCTCATCTCCAAAATATACAGAGAATTGACTTTAATTTATAAGAAATCAAGCCATTCTCCAATTGATAAATGGTCAAAGGATATGAACAGACAATTTTCAGATGATGAAATTAAAACTATTTCCACTCATATGAAAGAGTGTTCCAAATCACTATTGATCAGAGAAATGCAAATTAAGACAACTCTGAGATATCATTACACACCTGTCAGATTGGCTAAGATGACAGGAACAAATAACAATGAATGTTGGAGGGGCTGTGGGAAAACTGGGACACTGATGCATTGTTGGTGGAGTTGTGAAAGAATCCAACCATTCTGGAGAGCAATCTGGAATTATGCCCAAAAAGTTATCAAAATGTGCATACCCTTTGACCCAGCCATACTACTACTGGGCTTATACCCCAAGGAACTACTAAAGAAGGGAAAGGGACTTGTATGTGCCAAAATGTTTGTGGCAGCCCTTTTCATAGTGGCTAGAAACTGGAAAATGAATGGATGTCCATCAATTGGAGAATGGTTGGGTAAATTATGGTATATGAATGTTATGGAATATTATTGTTCTGTAAGAAATGACCAACAGGAGGAATACAGAGAGGCTTGGAGAGACTTACATCAACTGATGCTAAGTGAAACGAGCAGAACCAGAAGATCATTATACACTTCAACAATGATACTGTATAAGGATGTATTCTGATGGAAGTGGATATCTTCAACATAGAGAAGAGCTAATCCAATTCCAATTGATCAATGATGGACAGAATCAGCTACATCCAGAAAAGGAACACTGGGAAATGAGTGTAAACTGTGAGCATTGTTTTTTTGTTTGTTTGTTTTTGTTTTTGTTTTGTTTCTCTTCCCAGATTATTTTTACCTTGTGAATACAATCCTTCCTTTGCAACAATAAGAACAACAAAATTCAGTTCTGCACATATATATTGTACTTATGATATACTATAAGATATTTAATATGTATGGGAATGCCCGCCATCCAGGGAAGGGGGTGGAAGGAAGGAGGGGAAAAACTCAGAACAGAAGGGAGTACAAGGGATAATGCTGTAAAAAAAAAATTACCTATGCATATGTACTACCAAAGAAAATGTTATAATTATAAAAATTAATTACAAAAAAAGAGTATATTGGGACAGAAATGTGAAACAACAACTCCCAGTTGGGGAATCCATATATCAGCCTACCACAGTAGGTACACAAATACATATACATATAAGTCAAAATACAGCAAATGATATGAGTCCAGATAGGGACTTATGGGGATCTGAAGAAGTTGATCCTCCTTTTCTGAACTACAGAACAGAGCAGAGACTTTGTCATACAATTTGGAATCACACTTATGTGTCCTAGTACAATGACTCTTGTAATTGCCATATGCATGGGGGATACCCCAAACCAAATTGGTGGGGAAGTAATCAAAAGGGGAATGATCAGGTTTGGAAATCATATTACCATTTGCTCCTATAGAGAATATTATCAGAAGAGAAATAAGAATGCATCATATAATGCTATCATGAAGGCATCTTTGGAGAATGATTATGCCTTCATATGGGGAAAAATTGGCCAGGTGACAATAGCAAAGTTAGGAGTTTATTATATTACTTGCAGGGAATACAAGGTTTCTGAATGCATAGAAAGTAAAGTTAATACCAGTGTTGTGTTTGTTATTATGAAGCCTTCATTTAATATGTTACCTATACAGAGTGATTATTGGTATCACACTCGAGCAGACCATTCCTTGGAGAACATTTAACATTTACTCAGCAAAAAAAAAAAAAAAAAAAAAAAAAAAAAAAAAAAAAAAGGAAAGAAATTAAGAAAGAAAGAAAGAAAGAAAGAAAGAAAGAAGGAAAGAAAAAATAAAAGATGTATTTCATGTATTGTTTTTGGTATAATTGCATTAATTTCTATTTTAGCTTCTACTGCCTCAATTGCTATATCTGTAACCACTATTCAAAATCAAGTGATTTCAAGCTAACTATTTGCATGAACTTATTCTGAACATCTCTAATAGGTTTGCTATACAGAACAAAATTAATAAGGAGTTTTATGAATCTATAAATCAATTAAGGGAAGATGTCCTTGAAATAGGACAAGTAGAAATATTGAGGATTAGACAAAGATTGGTGTATGATTACAGGTTTACTAGTTTCTATATGATTAATAGGGAATACAATGAGTCAGAGTGGGAATGGGATAAAATTAGAAATTACCTTAAAGGATTATGGGGAAATTCAAATGTTATATTGGATATTGAAGATCTTCAAAAGAGTACTAATGTGTTAAATAAAGAATCACATGAAAATCTAGATGCCTAAACAACTATTGATTGGATTGAGAGAGCATAAGGAACATTCAGTGTCATTGGGCATGAAATTACACTCATATCATTTGCTGTAATTTGACTTCTATATATCTGCATCTGTGGGCCTACTCTGATAGGTTATTTTCTGACTATTGTTAAGAGTTGCAGACAATATCCGAAGGCAGTATCTCAGACTTCAAAATTTGAGAGCCTCTCAATAAACAAAAAAGGGGGAATCTGTAGAGAACTCCCAGGAAGCTAGAAACTTCAGTAACTATGATGTTCTCCTCCTCCTAAAATCAATCAAGGTTTCATTTAACCTTGAAATCATGAGAAAACATAAGGTCCTGGCACATTTACTGGGCATTGAAAACTTTACACAAGATTGAATCCCTAAAAACTAACAACATGCTTCAGAGTTAGGTCATAGAAAACAGAAACCAGGATTGGTCACAGAACAATGCCTTTTATAATAACATATGGTTTTGAATGGGATTGATTAGATGAAGTTTTCTCAGTTTGAGACTAAGTCACATGATCCCTATTGACCTTGGGTTGCAGGGGGTCCCAGTTAGAAATCAGACCCACAGGAAGCAGACAACACTGGTCAAGGACATATCCTTTTAGTCTATCCAATGAAAAGACTTGGGCCTTTTGCTTTTTAAATCCCGGACAAGCTGGAAGTTGGTCAGGTTCCATGAGTATATCGCGGGAGGTGGGATGGCTCCTAGGTGTGTGTCTGGGCCTCTTCCTGCAGGGACTAAATAAATGCTCTCTCTTTGTTCCTGAAGATGTCTCTGCTTAGGTAATTTGGAAAAGGGGGTCTAGCACCCATCCCACACAATTTTAAGACATAAGCAACATGATTTCTCTTAATAAACAGCTCTGTTGAATTATCAACAACCCCCATCTCTTTATTTTCAACTGCCACTAGCCTATTTGTGTTGTGTTGGTAACAACATAGCCCTGCTGGCTACATTCTATATTTTTCTTTCCTTTGGTGGCTACAAAGTTGTCCGCAATCAATTTCTCTACTTCTGTTCTTTACTTTTCTTAGCTCTTTGCAGTTTGGTTTCCTACTTCATCATTCAACTGAAACTGCTCTCTCCCTATTTACCCATGATCTCTTAATTGCCAGATCTAATGGCCTTTTCTTAATTCTTATCCTTCTTCACTTCTTTGTAGCCTTTGTTCTGTTCAATTGTTCTTTTCTCCTTGATGTTTTTGAAGGGTTTTTATGGCACTGCTCTCTCCTGGTTCTCCTCCTACCTGTCTGATTGCTCCTTGAGCTCCTTTAATAGATCTTCATCTAGCTGCAGCTTATCATTAACATCCTCAGGACATTATTTACAGTCTTCTTCTCTATACTATTCATGCCTTTACACTATTTTGTTTGGCTCTCATAGAATCAATTATCATCTTTATGCAGATGATTCTCAGATTTCACTATGTATCCTTAAAATTTCTCCTCACCTCCAGTCTTGCATCTCTTGACTTGGACATCTTAAACCTACTATGCCCCCAAAAGAATTCATTTTCCTTTATAAAACCTCCCCTCTTCTTAATTTCCTTATTACTATAGAATACTACCATGTTCCAGTCACTCAGACTTGAATCCTAGATGTCATACTCCTTACTCTCTCTCCATATATAGTCAGTTGCCAATTTGCCAGTTTGCCTGTTGATTTTACCTTTAGAAAATGCTAGTTTAAGCTTCTTTCTTTCCTGACAATGTCATCATCCTGAAGCAGGTCCTCATTACTTTATGTTTGCATTTTTGAAATACCCTTCTAGTTGGTCTCTTTTTCAAGTTTCTCCCTACTCTACTTTATCTTCCACTCAATTAGCAAATTATTTTTCCTTATGAGCATGTCTAACCATGTCTCCCTTCCATTCAATAAAATCTAGTGACTCCATATTACTTCCAAGGATTAAATGTAAAATCCTCTGACTTTTAAAGCCTTTCATAATCCAGTGCTCTTCTACCTTTCCAGTCTTTTTATACCTTTTTCCCTTCATGTGCTTTATGATCTTGTGACATTGGCCTCCTTACTGTGCCCCAATCAGGACATTCCATTAACCAATTCCACAAATTTTTCACTTGTCCTCCAGGGCTGAAATTCTCTCCCTCCTTATCTTTACTTCCAAGCTTCTTTGGTTTTCTTAACTTCTTATTCAGAATCTCAACTTCTCTAAGAATTTTCTGATGGCCTTTAATGTTGGTGCCTTTCCTCTGAAATGACAGTCAACTGTGTCTATCTTATTTGTAGTTTTGTACATTGTCTCCATTTGATTGTAAGTTTTCTGAAGGCCTTTCTTTGCATCTCAAGGACTTAGCAAGGTGTCTGGCACATACCAATAGAAAGTTAATAAAGTCTTAATCACCTGAGACATTCCCTGTCATATAAGGAATGCTTAAGAAATGGTTGTTAATTGATTTCAATGTTAGAAGGAATACATATGTTCATGAAATTACAGGTTTGTTGTAATATGATATTCATTTAACAAACACTTACTACATGTCTTAAATGCATTATTGTAGATTAGGTTTAGGTAATGGTGATAGGCATTATATGGTATGTGAAATAATGAAGTGACTTTGGTATCAGGGAAAAAGCTACAAATGAACAGAGATAATGAAAGAGTCAAATGCTCTTGTAAAGATAGGCTTTTGATTTTTATTATTTACTATATTTTTACTGAAGGTAATTAACCAGTATATATATATATATATATATATATATATATGTATATATATATATATATATATATATGTGTATATATATATATATATATATATATATATATATATATATATATATATAATATTTAACATATACTTTAACATGTTTAACATGTATGGAACTGCCTGCCATCTAGGGGAGGTGGTGGAGGGAAAGAGGGGAAAAGTTAGAACAGAAGTGTTTGCAATGTTGAAAAATTATCCATGCATATGTTTTGTCAATAAAAATCTATAATAATAAGAAAACATTTCACTTCTTACTTTTATTCCAACTCTACCTGTCTGGGTAGCACTTTAATATGAAGTTTCATACTGGGATGAGGATTAGATTTATTATTGGCCCAAATTATAAAAAACAATCAATTTATAATATTGCCTAATTTATACTCCAGAATTCATATCACTTGAATCTCTCCTTGTCTTCCAACCCCTTCTTTTCTCCCCTCCCCTCTATTCTATTCCACAAAAATAAAACCCTTTATATAGCTTAAGGCAAGATCAAACTTACAAGCAATATGAGTAATACACCAAGCCAGTGTATTGTGTTTACTCACTGTATCTGGTAGGCTAAAAGCCAGTCACTTATTAAACAAAACAAACTAACCACCAGTCTCAATACTTTCCCCACCATTGGTTGATTTCAATGAGCTCATGCGGGAAGAGGTGCTTGGGGTTCTTGGGATTCATAATTCCTGAATAGACAAAAAAAAAAATGCTTCTTTAGCAACCTGGCTAAGAAGCTGGTCTCATTATTGTCAATGCACAGCTATAGGAAGAAAGGCCCTCTTGTACTTTGATAACTTAAGGGCTCAATAAAAACTGGTTAATTACCTTCAGTAAAAATATTGCTGGGCAAAGCCATTCTTGAAGCAGTAGAATAAAGGATTTCACAGCACATTTCTAATTGTAAGAAATATTTCACGGGTACCAAATTACACATTATACAGAATACCAGGAAAACAATAAAGAAAAAATATGAAGTTAATTAAAAAAAGAAAAAGAAAATGGCTGGAAGTAAAGCAAGTATCAAAATACAAAATTCTGTAGTATGTCATTGGGTACCTGTTGCTGTTCATTCTTCATTCTTGAAGAGGACCAATGATATCATGAAGGTGATGTGTTACCTTAAGCATGAACTGGGCTTAAGTGAAGCAGAACTCTCTACAAAATCTCAGCTTCACTCTCTCCTCCAGAATCCTCAAAGTCCAGTGGCAAGACAAAGTCAAGATGACTGGCAATGGCTCAAGGTACAGTGGGTGGTGACCTTGACCTTTTTAAATGAAGGTCTTTTCCAGGTCTCAGTTTGAGGCAACATTACAGAGAGTAAAAAGAACAGTTGCCTTAAGTCTACAGATTTGTGAACTAGATCCAGGGCAGGGAGCAACTGAGGTTAAACAGGTTGCCCATAGCTATTTCCATACTCTGAGCTCAAACCTCAGACCAAAGAGGAAAATATGGATGAAAGGGCAGGGCTCTGGACAGAAATCAAAATAGCTTTCTCAGATAGAGGGGTTCTTTTAGTACAATGATTCTCAACCTTACTTTTGTGTCACATTCTAATTTTTTTTAATTCATTTTATATTCATGTTTAATACTTTTGATCTCCTATGTATTCTTTTAAAATTATTAAAGCTTTTTATTTTCAAAATATATACATGGATAATTTTCAACATTCATCCTTGGAAAACTTTGTGTTGCAGATTTTTTCCCTCTCTTCCTGCCATCCCCTACCCTAAATGGCAAGTAATTCAATATATGTTAAACATGTGCAATTCTTCCATACATATTTTCACAATTATCATGCTGCACAAGAAAAATCAGATCAAAAAGAAAAAATGAGAAAGAAAACAAAATGCAAGCAAACAACAACAAAAGTGAAAAATACTATTTTGTGATCCATACTCAGTTTCCATAGTCCTCTCTTTCTGGGTGCAGAGAACTGCATCATAAAAAGAACTGGCCTGAATCATCTCATTGTTGAAAAGATCATCAAAATTGATCATCATATAATTTTGCTGTTGCCATGTACACTGATCTCCTAGTTATGTTCACTTCACTTAGCATCAGCTCATGTAAGTCTCTCCAGGCCTCTCTGAAATCATCCTGCAATAATATTCCATAACACTCATATACCATAACTTATTCAGCCATTCCCCAACTGATGGGCATCCTTTCAGTTTCCAGTTTCTTGCCATTACAAAAAGGGTTGCCACAAACATTTCTCCATATCCTATGTATTCTTTTAACTATTATGTATTTTTGTCTATTATTTATATTGTGTCAAACAGAATTATTTTTTCAGTTCTCCACATATTGACATGATTTTTATTATAATCATGATATTTCAATATCTAATAAAATTAGTAAACAAGGAATGGTTAATTTAAAGTAACTTAAAAAACAATGATTCATGGTTAGAGCACCAGCCCTGAAGTCAGGAGGACTTGAATTCAAATCTCATCTCAGACACTTAACACTTCCTAGCTGTGTGACCCTAGGAAGTCACTTAATAGCCTCAGCAAAATAAAAAAAAAAAAAAAAAAAAAAAAAAAAAAAAAAAAAAAAAAGAAAGAAAGAAAGAAAGAAAAGGAAAGGAAAAACAATGATTCAGATAAATATTTATTGCTGAAACTATTTATTTTAAATAAGCAGTCATGTAAAACACATTTCCATATTAGTCATGTTGTGCAAGAAAACCTAGACTAAAATTAATATATATATATATATATACACACATATACTTCAATATACATTCTGACACCATCAGTTCTTTCTCTGGATATGGGTGTAATTTTTATCATAAATCCAATTGTCTTGTATATTTGTATTGCTAAGAATAGCTAAGTCACTCACAGTTGATTATCTTTCAATGTTGCTTTTACTGTGTACAATGTTCTTGGAGCTCTGCTCATTTCACTTTGAATAGTTAATGTAACCCTTTCCAGGTTTTTGAGAGCACAATATAATGACTCAATTTAAGAAAAGGATACAATATTAAAACAGATTTTGGTAGAATTGTTATGTAGCTATGATTTGAAATTGAGAGTTCATTTCAAATGTTAAACTTGTGATTAAAAACATAGCCTAGGTAATACTGCTTAAAAAACTCTGAATTATGAAATTTTATGTAAATTTTTAAAAAAAATTTCAGAATGAAAATCATTCTGAATTTAGCTTTAAAAATATATTAGCTTCAGCTGCAGTTTGGAAAATATATATTTATTCAGTTTTTAAAATAGCTTTTTATTTTCAAAATACATGCAAGGAGAGTTTTCAACTTTCACCTCTGCAAATCCTGTGTTCTAATTTTTTTCTTCCTCCCTTCCTTCTTCCTCCCCTTCCCTAAACAGCAAGTAATCCAACATAGGTTAAACATGTGCAATTCTTCTAAACATTTCTGTATTTATCGTGCTCCAGAAGAAAAATCAGATCAAAAAGGAAAAAAAAAAAAAGCAAGCAAACAACAACAAAAAATGTGCAAATACTATGTTGTGATCTACATTCAGTCCCTCCTTCTGGATGCAGATGACTCTCTCCATCACAAGTCTGTTGGAAATGGCTCAAATCACATAATTGTTGAAAGGAGTCAAGTCCATCAGTGTTGATCATTATATAATCTTGATGTTGTAGCATACAATGTTTTCTTGGTTCAGCTCACTTCATACAGCATCAGTTCATGTAAGTCTCTCCAGGCCTTTCAGGTTATTTCTAAATGATAGCATATTTCATTCCAGTAACTGGAAGAGATGCTTAATAAATGCTTATTTAAGGAATTCCATTCATAAGTTTAATTAATATTATGCAGAATATAAAAATCAACACATGGGGCATCAAACCATCAGATTTCAAATTAATATTTAAAATGCCTATTTCTTCCCCCCACAGAATACCATTAAAATTCCATTAATCACTAATTTTTAAATGTTCAAAGCTGATGATATTGATGGAACACTTGCTTTTCCTCTTAGCATCTTAGAAAACTAATAAAGTTGTATAATGTGGTAGTCATAAATGATTTATGTGGCAGAGCTTGGGTATAGACCTAGGTTTTGGTACTCTTTCCTCTGCATCATCCTTCCTTTGTCTAGGTAGACTTCATTCATAGTTTCCTTCTTCCTTAAAACTTCTGATAAAATTGTTTTTAGGACTTTTTTGGTACTAAGATATAAACATAATTTTTTTCAGGCTTTTGTGATCATGGGATTATTAGTTTATCTAGTCAGAACTGCTGGTTAAGGAAACAGGATAGGGCAGTTAAAGTATAAGGTTACATAGGCAGTGAGAGAACACTATTTCATTACTAGAATGAAATGATCATCTCCATGAAAAATTAGACTTGACAGGGCCCTGAGTTTCAAAGAAGTTAAATTATTTGTCCAAGGTTGCAGAAACGTCACCTTTTGACAAATGTCACATAGTCAAAGCTCTGTTTTTTCTTTGTAGTAAAGTATGGCTGTGAGAATTGGACTATAAGGAAAGCTGAGCACTGCTCAATCAATGCCTTTGGATGGTAGACATGAAAATCCTTTGGACAGCAAGGAGATAAAATTCAATCAATATTTAAATAAATTCAGGCTATTGATATTAAAATTGATCCCATGTCATTTTCGTATTGATACTATTTACAATAACTTGATTTTTTTCCCCACAACTATCATATTTTTTGTCTCTGAACTTAGTTTAGCTTCCCTATAAAAAGTTTAAGTTTAAAAATTCAGTTCTCCTGCCACACGAAATTTAACTGACTTTCAAGAATGTGTGAGAAAGCAAGAGAGTTTGGACCTTATGCCTCTGTTCTACCAAGTTGTCCTTCAAGGATGTTTGATTTGCTGTCCCAAAGCCTGGGCCACTATCTTGAATCTGCACTCAGATAATGAGCACTTCTTAGAGAACAAGGTGGAGGTTATTGCTAGTTCCCATTACCAAATTTCCAATCTATGCCTCAATTCTATAATCAATGATGTTGCCCTTAATTTCATGTGATCTACCCTGCTCTGGTCTTTGTTCTATTGTTCTTTAAGCCCTGTATAAAAGGAATTGTTCTCTTGCTCAGAGTCTTTGGTATTAATGGTAGGCAAGTCATGAACCCCATTTATTGATAGGTAGCTTGTCTTCACTAATATTGTCTTGCTTGAAATCTGGCTCAGTTTACACTTTTATCAAAATCTCAATCCTGACACTATTCACTGAAAGGTCAAATACTAAAGCTGAAACTTAAAACATGTTTGGCCACATAATAAAAAAAACAAAAACCTGACTCATTGAAAATTGACTTTTTGTTAGTAAAGATTGAAGGTAAAAGGAAAAGATAGCAGAGGATAATATGGTAGATAGTGTCATGGAAAAGATTAATATGAACCTGGACAGATTTGGAGAGATAATGGAGGACAGAAGGGCTAGGGTATATAAAATCACAGAATTGAATACAACTGGTCAACAAAAGCTAGGAATAGAAAGGAAGCCTTTTCTTATTGCAGGGCACTATCCACTGCTTTTTAGGTGTTCTATTAACAACTGTTTTTTCAAATTGTTGTTCAACACTCTCAGCTCAGATATTTCTGTATAATCTAGGAAACAAAATAATGTTTAACAAAGAATTTTCCTTATCCTCATAACTGTTGAGGCAAAAGAAAAAAAAAAAGAATTCATGACTATAAAAGTTGTGCTTGTGGGGTTTTTTTGGGGGGTCCACGAAAAACAAAAACAGTATTCTTACCAATGCATGATAAATTTAACATTATTATTTTTGGCTGATGTTGCAAGAAAATAAAGCATATTTCTAAGTGTTATAAATGCTTTTACAAATAATTAATGATCAGATTTGGCTTGCTTATTTAGAATTATATATCTGGAATTCATGAGACCTTAAGGCAGATTAATCCCCCCTTACTCATTGTACAGATAGAGGACACCTTGACCCTAGAAGTTAAGTGACTTGCCCAAGATTACAAGGGTATTAATTCAGAAGCAGTATTTGAACCCAAAGTTACATGGATGGTAATATTCAGTGGCAGTATTTGAACTCAGATGTTCTAATTCAAAATCGAACATCCTTTACAGTATTGCAAAATGGAAAAGCCTATTTTTTTTTTATTATAGCTTTTTAGTTACCAGATATATGCATGGGTAATTTTACAGCATTGACAATTGCCAAACCTTTTTCCAATTTTTCCCCTCTTTTCCCTCCCCCCCCCCATGGCAGGTTGACCAATACATGTTCAATATGTTAAAGTATAAATTAAATACAATATATGTATACATGTCCAAACAGTTGTTTTGCTGTACAAAAAGAATCAGACTTTGAAACAGTGTACAATTAGCCTGTGAAGGAAATCCAAAATGTAGGTGGACAAAATTATAGGGATTGGGAATTCTATGTAGTGGTTCATAGTCATCTCCCAGGGTTCTTTCGCTGGGTGCAGCTGGTTCAGTTCATTACTGGAAAAGCCTATTTGTTAACCAAGAATAAGGAATTTTTTGGACATTCAAAGTAATGTTATAGACTTTCTTCCAGTTTTAGACGGTTAAGCAATGTCATCCTTTCCTCGAATTTTATTAAAATTGATTTTTGATTTTCAAAGGCTTCCTGGGGTTCTCCCGTAATTACAGTAAATTACATTAGAATATATAATTTAAGTTATTTCTACAGACAATCTTTTATTTTTTTTTAATCTGATAGTGCGATAGCTCTAAATATTTGGGACAAATTTTAAGCAGGGCTGACCTATCACAAATAGGTCCATATTTTGGAATCCTTCAATTCTTTACAGCTCTTTATAGTAGTCTGCATTAAACTGGTTTCGCTGGTTAAATAACAGACTTTGGTGAAGGTCGGGGAAGTCAGCTGAGATCCTGCCCCAGCCTCTGCACACTCCCACTCTAAGTGGCCACTCTGGTCTTATCAGCCTTCCAGGGTAACAAGTTCATCCGCGTACTTCCACCCTTCCTCTTCGCTACGTTTGTCTCAAGTTCAGCAACTTCATTTATTCAGGTTTTTTTTCCTTTAAAAAAACCCCTTTTTTTTTTTTTTGTATTGCGAATTTAATAACCATCATAAACATTTCAACAAAGAATAAAAAGGATTGTATATAAAACTGCAAACGCTTTAAAAAGTATTAAAAATGATGACAAGTTCGTGACAAAATTGCCCAATTTGTCTCTTAAAAAATTCAACTTTGTGTATTTTTAAAATGTGTTGATGCTTTTTTTTTTTTTTTTTTGGTTGCATTTTTGACATTTTCCACTCAGATCCTCCTCCCCTGCCAGTCCCTCATGGACGCCTTTCCGTGTAACAGTCATGCCAAATGAAAGGGAAAGTCCGTGTCTGAAAATAAACTTTCCTGCACTAGCAGCTCGCCAGCCCAGGCTCACGCTTCACGGTCACTAGGTTAACGCACCTTCCCACCTTCCCAGCAGGAAGGAAACTTACAGCCTCCACAATTTCACCCCCGCCCTCCCCCCCCCATCCAGGAGTCGGAGGGCACGGAGCTGCCCCAGCCGGACGTGACGCTAATCCCGTCGTTGATGGCGTTCAAGTTCCTTCCGGTCTCCACTGTATGCCTGGGCCTACTCCCCCCCTCCACATCCCCCACCCCTCCCCCTTACCTTCTCACTTTCTTCCTCCCTCTCTCACTTTCTATCTCTCCACCTCTTTCCCCCGCCTCACTACCCCTCACGCACGGCTCCACCTAGCTCTCCCCTTCCTCGCCCTCCCCCTTCCCTCCTCTTTCCCCTCCCCCCGCCTCCGCCCGGAAGGCTCCAGTGTCGGGAGCATCCGCGGCTGCGTCACCGCCGCCCCCCCCCCAGACAAGATGGACACCGCCGAAGAAGGTAACGCGCTGTCGCCTCCTCCCCGTCCGCCCCCGTGACACCCGCACCCTCGCTCCCCCCTCGTCTCCCCGCCCCCGGGCTGTGACAATCTCCCTCAGTCACCGCTGTCCCCGGGTCTCTCGTTGCTATCCCCTGGGCTTCCTTGAAGGGGGAAATGATGGGCGAGGGATCAGTTTCCCGGGCACGGGAGCAGGCGACCTGGGAACCCCGGGGCCGCCCGGAGGCGCCTCCTCCTCCTCCTCTGCTGCCCTGGCACACGCGTGGAGGGCGGGAGTCGCGGCTGCAGGCACCTTGTCCCCCTTTTCCGGCTTCCCGCGGGTGGCGCGCGCCCCTGGCTCGCGAGTGGGATGCTGTGAATGGGGGTGGTGGGGGTGGTAGAGAGCAGTGGAGGGGTGGGGGGAGGGGTGTCCAGGCCGGATTTCCACTGCGAGAAGGGAGCAAGGTTGGAATCGTTCCCACCCAGACTGACCTGCGGATGGGTCAGGCCGTCTCGGGGCGAGGTGACCGGATCGCTGGACTGGAGGGCAGGGGGCAGCCGCGTCGAAGGTGATTAACTTCAGTTTGCCTTACCTCTCTGCGGAGAGGAAGGGGAGGAGGAGAGGTGAAAGGTAGTGTTTGTTTTGGGGTTAAAGGTTTTCCCCATAGGGCATCTCTAGCGCTCTTTTTCCCACTTTGTCCAGTACTGAGGTAGGCTGTAGAAGCCGACTCTTTCTCCCTTTCCTCCTTCCCAACTTGTCTGGCAGTCACCAGCGCCCCAGAAAGAGAAGGGGGCTTCGACCTGCAAAATGCAGCCCCCTCCTCGAAAACGGAGGGATGGGGGATTTCCTTGAAGCCTTCCTTGATTTCCTTTTTTTTCCTCTCTCTTCCTTCTCTCCAGAATTGTGTTGCTTCTTAATCCCTTCCCCCTTGAAAAAATGTCGATAAATTTCTTTGTTGACCTGGAAAACAAGTAACATTGCCTTTGTCACTGCAGTAGAGTGAACTGGCCTGATTAAAAACCAGGTCCTTTTTGCCAACTTGTGTTTGAAAGTTTGTTTACTAAGTCAGCAAAGAAAGGTTAAAAAAAAAAAAAAAGGTTATTGGTAGGAGAGTTGCAACTTCATTCATAAATATATCTTGTTTGCAGTGTAGTTTCACATCCATCCCTGTGTTACTGGAGCTTGATATAAAAATATACATGGTGATGTGTTTATAGTTAATAATCTGATTATATATAGTGAATTAAGTTTATGCTTATTAAAAAAAAAAAAAAAACTTTTCCAGTCGCTTAGTAATGCATTATATGCTTAATAGTATAGTAAATTACAAAGGGGATTGTGAAAGGACTTGTGGTGTAAGTGGGGAGAGAGAGCCTTGAGCCAGAGTTATGATCTTGGGTTGAGGAAATCTTGATTCCACTACTATTAATTGTGTACCATGGACAAGTCATTTAACCAATTCAGTTTTCTCATCTCTTTGTTTGGGGATTTAATTCGTGCTGTGCTTCACTCAGTGGGTTATTGTAAAGAAAGTGTTAAATAAGTGTCAGTGAATTTCCATATTTTGAATTCAGAGAATTGCTATATGTTTTAATTTTCCCAAAAAAATTTGGATTTATACATAATGAAGTAAATATTATTTAATTCAATGATATATGATAAATTGCATAGTTTCAGAATTTATATAAAACAAGTTGGATATCTAACCAAAGTTATAACTGTTATGATTAGGCAAAAGGGGCAATTAAAAAATATTCTAAGTTTCCAGTTTTTAGTATAGTAGATTTAATTTTATAGAATTTATTTCTGATATTTTCTGAAGTGTTTTTATATCCTAATAGTTAAGACTGAAATGATTGTTTTCTTTGTTAGATGATTTTGATAAATTATTTCATTTTTGAGACGTCTTTATGTCATTAATAGGTATTTGCCTCACCCTTTCCCCAAAAATTCTTAATATGTTCTTGAATACCCACTCCAGTAAAGGAAACCACTCAGAGTTCAGAATGGCTGTCTTTTGTCAGAAATTTCTGAAATTCAGGTTTTCTCTCAACTAGACATTTCTGAACTCAACTTCTAATCTGAAAATTTGGAAAGATTGAATTTGCTCTTTTATTCTGATCTATTGGGTAAATTTGTATATAGTAGTCTTTTGGCCAGAACTTTCTCAATAGTTTCTAAGAGATTCACACAATGTGAGTACTAAATGGGACTTTAGAGATTTTGTTCAGCCCTTTATTTTTTAGATAAGGATATACAAAAGACTCAGGAGAGGTGAAATGAACTGCCTTAATGCCATGTCTAGGAAATGACAGTTGTGGGGTGTGTGATCTACATCTCTACTAATTCATGATGGTGAATCTTCTGCCCTGCAGCATTTTGAAGTCTTCTGGGCCAGTAAAGAGGTTATATTATTTTCAGTATAATTTTTGTGTTAAAATATTTTATTGTATACTGGGTTTTTTGTTTTCTGAAAATTGGCAGGAAGCGTGGCAAGGTAGAAAAGAAGTCTGTCAGAGTCAGGAGATTAGAACTTAATGCAGGCATTTAATTTTGGGGTAGTATACCAAAACATATTATTTCATTAATACAAATGAGTACTTCTTTCATAGATGAATGTGGAATTCTGGTTATGTCTTAGACTCATGAAATAAGCTACTATAACTGAAAAATATGTCATTTCCTAGTAGTAGCCAGTCTGGAGATGATGAATCTCTTTGAACGAGGCTGATTTACTTCCATGCCTTTCCAGCTGGATAGGAAGTGTGAGACTTTACTTATTTCAAGACAAAAAAGCTGTAGAGTTTTATTCTCTTCCCATTAGCAGAAAATTAGAGAAAGCAAAAAAGTGTTGTGTTGGCAATGATAAAGGCAACCTCATCCTTCAGAGTAAAACATAACATCAAAATAGAATGAAGAATGAATGGAATACTCATTCCCCTCACAATCTTCCCCAGACAGGTCCTGTGATTTGTTGGCCATTCCTTCCTCCCAGGATTTTATTATAGCCTACTGGCGAATGACATACATCTGAAGACAGAAACCTTCTATCAGCTAGCTCCCTTGGTGTGAAGTCAGACAGAATAACACAGTCCCAAAAAAAGTCTGTCCTTTGGAAAGCATTTAGCCCAGGACAGCTGTTTGTGAAAGCAACAGGATTCATTTCAGGTACAACTTAAAAACATTTTAATCAGTAAAAAACTGGAGTAGACCTTATGTTTCAGTGTCATAGTAAATAATTGAATTTCATTTGAAAACTTTAAAAGTTATTTCTAGTGATGTTGGAGGACATTGAATCAAAATACTTTTAATTTTTGGTGAATTGAGATCATAAATTTCTTTATGAAAAAGTTAGTGGGTGGCTCATAGTAGATGTAATAAGATGAAGTTTATAATCCCAAAATAATTGTGCACAAGAAGCACTATATAAAATATAGTAATGATAATAGTTGCCATTTATATAGTGCCTAAAGTTTACAAAACAGTTTACATGTATATATTTTATCTCATTTGAATCTTATCAATTATGTGAGATAATATCACAAATTTTAGTATCCACATTGTAGAGATGATTAGACACATCTTTTATTTTAGTATATTACATGGGCTCTGTAACATTTAAGTATATTTCTTGTTGACTGCTATAGAGTAAGTATGCATTGGTATTAAACAGGTGACATTAGCTTTGCTTCTGATAGAATACTTTTTTATGTTTAATTTAAAAGTAAAAGAAAACCTTTGAGTTTGGGTTTTTTTTTTTTTGTTTTTTTTTTTTTTGTTTTTTGGTAGATTGTTTTTTATATATGTATTTTACATCTTGAGTATAATGGAATCGGAGTGCATTGATCAGAGTTCTTAAATCCTTCAAAGATGTTTGTCTACACACAATGTTTTTGTTATTGTATAAATTGGTCTTCTAGTTCTGTCCACTTAACTCCTCTCTGTTCCATTCATATAATTTGGTCATCTGTTCTCTTACTAATGGATACCCCTTTAGTATCCAGTTCTTTGTCACTAATTAAAAAGCTTAAAGCAAGATATATTCATTAAAAGTTTTACCATTACCAAAGAGGATGTCCAGTGTAGAGTCTGGCTCCCGGAAGACAGATTTCCTGTAAACAGTGACATCTTAGAAGAAACTGGCATGATTGTACTAAAGCCTCAGAACATTGCATCCCAGCATATTTGTACAGGAAAAATCAAGTGGATGAAAAATGCTTACTTTTCTAGACTATGATAAACATTTGAATGATGGATAACCTATTTCAAGGTCATCAGCATATATGTATCTTGGACAAATAATGCAAACTTGACAGTGACCTATTCCCAGGATAGGAGGAGGATAGTGGACTAGTTTGCTTTTGGGAAATTCTACAGTGCTTTTAATGACCCCAAACTTCTCCCTGGAGGGAAAAAAAAATGTTTCAGGTGATATTATATAAATCATGAATACTGATGTCTTAAGAACTAAAGTTGAGTATCACTTAAAGGCCTATGTTAGGCATAAGTAAGCTGCAGTATATATTTTATGTCAATATTACTGTTTAGTTGTTTGAGAACTATAAAAAGGATCTCTCCTCAGGGAGAGGTATGTGATTAGAAGAATTTGACTAGTCAGTTAATGAGAGTGAGAGAGAAATAGTGAACAGTTCTTGCTTTTTGTATCAGTGAAAAAGTCAAGAATTCTGAAAGAAAATTCTTAATGCATTATGTAGGATATGAGTAGAATGACCTAGTTGGAAGAGCCTTCAACTGAAAGTTTTACTTCCACTCCTGAAAAACACTTGCTATTTTGGAAGCATATTAACATGTTTAATACGTACAGCTAAGAATCACATAGGATGATAAGCCATGGATGTGCCACAATCTGATCCTTTGGAGACAGTACCCACAAGAATGAAATCACAGATCCATTGAAGCATGGGAGAAGAGAATAGACTAGTTAAAATACTTATAAGAATGAGTGAAGAACATATATATTGTTTATGTATATATATGTGTGTGTGTATATTTGATGACAAGTTACTGTGAGCATCATTTATTTTGTTATGTTGCTTCATAATATAGCATTGGTATCAGGAGCTATTGAATGGTATAGAGTTGTTTATTTCTTTGCTATATCTCTAGATTAAGTCTTTTTGTCTGCTTTTTATAGCTGTCATATACTCCCCTCTTACAGCTTTTCTAGTTTGTTTACCTTCAACCTTCTCTGCATCAGAGAAAGGAATAAAATGTAGTAGCTAGTGCCTTCTATCAGATTACCATCATTCATGTTATATATAATTTTTATGTACATATGTGTGTTTTATATCCCTGATTAAAATGTGATGGTTTTGAGGCTGGACATGTTTTTGCCTTTCTTTATATATCCAGCATGAGATCTATTTGAATCATACGATTTGAGAATTGCAAGGAATGTTGGTGACCCTCTAGTATAAGGTATATCCTAAAGGAATCCCCTACTATAACATAACCAATAAGTATGTTTCCAGCTTCTTTTTTGAAGACTTCCAGAGGGAGAATTTATTTCCTCATTTCTCACATGGCTGCATCACTTTAGGAGTTGAGGCTTCCACTGATTTTTCTGTTTCCCAGAAATTATTGAAATAACTTCATTATTTTGTAAGAGCTAAATCAGCCTTGATACTCTGCTTCATCTTTGTACCTGTTTCTGATTTTAGATTGGAACCAGAAACTCTAAACAATACAATTGATTAAAAACTAACTGGAGCTGTCCTAGTCTCTATTCCTGAGCCAGTGAACTATCTGGAGCTGACTAGACATTGTCCTTCCCGTTTCTTGATTGTTTTGCAAGTCTCCCAAACTCTCCTCTCCCAAGATTACCTGGCTTTTTTTGTGTTTTTTTTTTTTTTTTTTTTGTTAATTATTCCAAACAGCTTAATCTAGTAAAACTCTTGAGATACATAACCCTATTCATTGGCGTGCTAGCTGTACTCTCAGCTATATATAAAACATATTCTTAGCTCCCTGCTTGGTACCCACTTGCTATGTGGAACCCCAAACAGCAACTTTAATTGCACCAGTTAAAGATTACCATTTTTCTTGTATTGACTGCTCATTAAAGTTCAGGTTGACACCTCTATTTAAGAAATTAAATGACTTAGACATCTTTTCATTTCTCACCTGCCTGCTGCATTCCTTTGAGATTTTGCTTGATTGACTTCTCCAGGGTGCTGATTTTTTTATCTTCTCATCTTTCTTTTAGTTTGCTTTTGTGCTATATTCCCAGGTTAAATTGTAAATTTCTTTAGGGTAGGGACTATTTTTTTTTTTCTAATTTGTATCATTAGTGCTTAGAATAGTGCCTGGCACATAGTAGATACTTAAAAATGTTTACCTGTTGACTATCTTTCCCCCCTTCCCCCCCCCCCAATTGGGGCTAAATAACTTGTTCAGGGTCACACTGCTAGGAAGTGTTAAGTGTCTGAGACCAGATTTGAACTCAGGTTGTCCTGACTTCAGGGCTGGTGCTCTATCCACTGCTGTTGATTACCTCTTGAGGCAGCCCATTCTACTTTTGACAGCCCTAATTGTTAGGAATTTTTTCCTGATATCAAACCAAAGCTGTCCACTTTATGACTTCCATAACTAGCTTCTAAGGCTAAATAGAACAAATTTAATCTCTTTACAATCATAGATCTTCAGCTCTTTAGATTTGGGATCCTTCACTATGTGGACAAAATTCTAAATAATAAAAGGGTCAAAAATTGTAGAAGCAGTAACCATGGGTCTTGAAATAGAAATGAGGAACAAGGGTATGTTTATTCCTTTTAACACTATTGTATGAAGGTCATTCTGGTACTAGAGGAAATAAGAGTGGTCAAGTATACAGAATTTTGGTGGGGTGGAACCAGTTTTTGCCTAATGGAAGACTGAAAGAATTTGAAAGGAAGAAGTCTGAAAAACAAAGGATAGTTTAACAAATAGGAAGGGTTTGAGGAAGATCATTTAGGATGAGAACTAGGAAGAGTTGGACTAAAAAAAAAAATGAATGGGGATGAGGAAATGAGTTGGAGAAGGGAGTTTTGGCATCTTTTATCTACCTAGTAGTTTAATGTGATTGTATTTCCTGTTTAATCTTTTATAATACTTTGTAAATAAGTCTTTTTTGGTAATATGTTATAGCCTGTTTATATCTGCCATGTGTTGTTTCAGTAATCTTTGTGACTCTGGAAATACTGATGCTTGGATGATGTGATGTTCTGTGTTTAAGGCTATATAGCATTACCAGAAAAAAGTTAATAACAAAATGATGAATGTTTGTGAAGGGTATACTTAGAGATTACTGAAAGCTCTGAAAATTATTCAAATACAATTTCTTTCTTTCTCCATTTTATTCCTTAGCTGCTATTCATTGTTTGAAGTGTCTTTCCCAAGTCAGATTTTGATTGACTAACTCAGTGTAGCAGATGCAATGATCTTCTTTTCTAGCTTCATGCTATGCTGTCAAAAATAGTTATTCTTCATATATTTGGTTTTTTTTTTCCCTATATCAGTATCTCTTCTTGAGTGTTTGTAGATCGATCTCACTGCAGATCACACACACAAATGTGTGAACTAACATTTTGGGGACTGATTAAATTAGCATCATGCTACCCTAACCCTAAAAGAGAGACCTTAACACTTTTACTTGTATTCTGTAAAGGATAACCTTCATACTTATATTGGATCCTCTTTGAATATTTGTCTCCTTGTTTTAATCTTTTCTTGATAGATATTATCAGATCATTGTTGAATATTTTTCTTGTTATCTGCAAAACAAATCTACACTTTTTTCATATCTAAAAATGTATATTACATTCATTATTCTAATAAGTAAGTAGCATGTTTCATCATCTTCTGAAGTCATGATTGGTCATTACATTAATCTTAGTTTTCAAAGCTATTTTTCTTTACAGTATTGTTACTGTTTGAATTGTGCTGGTTCTCCTCACTTCCTTCAACAGTTCATATATGTTTTTGAAACTCCTTTTCCACATTTCTTGTGGTACAATAATAGTTCATTATATTCATATGCCATAATTTGTTCAGCTATTTTTCTGCTATTCATGGTTGCCTCTTTTATTTTCAGCTCTTTTCTGTTACAAAAAGAATAATTACAATTTTTTTTTTTTTTTTAAAGAATGAGTATTTTTTCTTTTTCTTTGGGTATAAACCTGGTAGTTTTATCAGTGGATCGCAGGGTATATAACCACAGTTCAGAAACTTTTTGTATATAATTCCAAATTGTTTCCCAGAATGTCTGGATCAACTCACAGTGCCACCAGAAATGTCTTTCTTTCCACAGCCTCTCCACCAATTGTAACTTTTCCTTTTGGTGGGTAGGGGTTATCTTTGCCAGTTTGAAGAATATGAGTGGAGTCTCAGAATTATTTTAATTTTTTTAATTATTAATGACTTGGACTCTTGGCTTGCAGTCTTTCCAAGTTAAATAATTTAGTGTCAGTGCTATAGCTGGCCTTCATTCTGTTTTTGTCTTCATTGAAGACATCTGAAATAGCTGAAAATATCATGCTAAGAATATGGGAGCAAGCACATAGCCCTGCTTCATTCCATTGAGAAAGTGTGAAAGCTTTGTTCATTATCTAGAACCCATGCAAACATGCCATCGTGTAACTGGTATACAATACTGATGAAAAAACAAATTTTGCCATGATTTTTTGTATGCCCTTGTGACTGATAGTAGTCTTTGGTTAGCTCAACTAACTTTGTATACAAATCTCTGTTCTGCTTTTGCCATTTCTTCCGAAATTATAGGGCATCAAACACCATATGAATCATTCCTTAGTCCTTTGTGAAGCCACACTAGCTCTCATGTAGACGATCATCAATTGAGAAGGACTCGGGCAAAAATCTTGCTGGCAATGATTAAGAGAGTCACAATCACTCTTGTGATTGTCACAGGACAACCTGTTTCCTTTTCTTTTATAGAGATGGACAATGGAGACATCCTTGATCTCCTGAGGGATAACTTCAGCTTGTTATATAATCTGGAAGATTTCTGTCAGCTTTTGTATGAGCACTGGATCTTCTGATTTGTAGATCTCTGCTGGAATGGAATCAACACTAAGAAGAATGATTCTCTATAGCCAGCACTGTACCATCCATACAGGAAACCATCAGTTATAATAAATGGAGAAATTTTGAATGTTGTAGATAAGTTCACTTGCTGTGGCAGTATAGTTTCCTGGATGTACATATCGATGACGAGGTTGATGAATGTATTGCCAGAGTTAGATTTGCATTTGGGAAGTCCCTAAAGAAAGTATGGAAGAGAAGAGGTGTTAGACTGCCTACCAAAATGAAAGTCTACAGACCTTATTATTGTATACCTATGAAAGTCTACCAGCGCCATGCCAGGAAGTTGAACCACTTCTATTTGAATTACCTTAGGAAGATTCTGAAATTCACTTTGAAAGAAAAGGTTGTTTCCTGAGAACTGCCAGGCGTTCATACATTGTTATAGAGAGTTCAGCTGTGATGAATTGGTCATGTTACTTTAATGCCTAACATATATTTGTCTAACAGACTATTTTATGGAGAAGTCATGCAAGACTAGTGTTCACATAGAGGGCAGAAGTAATAGTCGGACATTCTGAAAGTCTCTCTGAAGAACTTTGATATTGATTGTGATACATGAGTCAATACTATCCAACATGGCATACCCACATCAAAGAAGTTGCTGTGTTCTGTAAGCTAGGCAGAATTTGTAGTATCTCAAAAAAAGTGTGAGGGGGTAGCTAGGTGGCACAGTGGACACAGTACTAACTAGCCTTGGAGTCAGGAGGACCTGAGTTAAAATCTGGTCTCAGACACTTAACTTGTCCTACCTGGGCAAATAACTTAACCCCAATTGCCTGAGCAAAAAAAAAAAAGAAAGAAAGAAATGTGAAATACTCAAATTTAGAGAAATCTCCATTCCAAACCTGTGCCCAACCTGTGGTAGAACTTTCTGAACTCATGTTGGATACACCTTATACACTGACCTTGACATCATGATGCCATTTTGATCCTCTTTGAGTACTGAAGGAAAACAATAGTTCCTTGGAGCAGTTTTTTTTTTTTTTTTTTTTTTTTTGGTACTTGTCTGATGTTCTTTCTTTCTTTGAAAACTCTCTTTTCATATCTTTTGACTATATCTGGTAGGGGAACTTCTTATTATTCTGTATATATAAATCAGTTCCTTGTAGACCTTGACTATTAGACCTTTATCACAAAACTTGCCTTGAAGATTTTTTTTCCTCAGTTAACTATTTCCTTTATAATATTAATTGCATGGATTTTGTCTGTATAAAGATATCCCTAGTTTAATTCTAGATTCCTTTCAGAATTATGGCTAAGAGAACAATTTTCTTCCTTATGTTTATCATTTGCATACAACATGACTTTTTATATCTAGAGTATGTATGTAGTTATAGCTTAATGTAACGTAGTATAAAAATCTGATTTTAATTTAAAATCTGCTAGATTACTTTCCAGTTTTTGTTGACTAGTGAACCCTTATTCCAGTAAAGTCTGGGTTTATCAGACACAAAGCTGGTAGATTTGTTTTCTTCTGTATGTTATTCTACTGATGAACCTCTCTTTTTAAATCTGTACAAATTGGGGGGGTTAATTTTTTTTTTTTATATTTACAAAGCATATGGGTAATTTTTTCAGTATTGACTCTTGCAAAACCTTTTGTTCCAAATTTACTCCTCCTTCGCCCCACTCCCTCCCCTAACCTTCCAGGTAGTCCAATACATGTTGAATATGTTGAAATAAGTGTCAAAGCCAATATATGTATACATATTTATATAGTTATCATCTGTACAAATTGTTATGCACTCTATAGTGCATTTTGACATCTGATACTGCTAGGTCTCCTTCCTTCTTGTTTTTTTTTTTTTCCCCCCATTATTTCTCTTTCGACTCTTGACTGTTCTTCTAGATGAATTTTAGTCTTCCCCCCCAAAAAAAAAACTCTCTAAAGTAACCATAAGAAGCTCTCTTATGAGGCCCTCCAGCTACTAAAGCAGATTAGCAACCATTCTCCACTTAAAGTGTAATGGGATCATGATATTATAGATCTAGACCTGAAAGGGATTTTAAAAGGTCATTGAGTCCAAATCCTTTAATATACATGTGAGAAAACTGATGCCCAGAAAGGTTAAATGATGTGCCAAGAGTCATACAATATCTGAGGTACAATACAAACCCAGGCCTTCCTGATTTATAGTTTTAGAGAATTGTCTGGAGGCATTGAGAAATTATTTGCCCTAGGTTCCACATTTAACCTAATATGTATGAGACTTGAATTCAGATCTTCTGAATGAGGCTGCCTTTTTTTGTCATTATGCCATGGTTTCTCTTGGTCAATTGGGAAACACTTATCAATGCTTAGCTATTTGCCAGTCACTGTGATAAGTAATGTAAGGTAAGGTAAGGTAAAAGTGTGCCCTGTTCTTTAGGAGTTTATGTGCTAATGGAAGAGGCACTTAATAAAATATCTAAGTAAATTCAAAATAGTTGTATACATATTAGATTGAAAGTTATCTTGGGGAGGCACTAGTAGCTGAGTGGTGGTAGAGATAATGGGCTAGGAAAGAATTCCTTCAGAAGATGGGATTTGAAGTGAGTCTTGAAGGAAGGTAAGGAAAACCAGAAGGAAGTATGGAGGGCTAGAATTCTACACATTATTGCCCATGCATAGGCACAAAGGCAGGAAATGGGAGTGTCTGGTACATAGCAGAATGTAGGCCAGTAGTGTTGGAGCATAGTGGGGGGTGGGGTAGGGAGAGGAAAGGGGAGTTAAGTGTAAGAAGTTTGGAATGATAGAAAAGTCCAGATTGAAAGGAATTTTAAGTGCCAAACTAAGCTTTATATTTGATCATGGAGGTAATGAGCCACTGGAGTTTATTTGAATAGGGAATGGCATGATCAGTCCTTCACTTTAGAAAAATCTCTTTGATAACTGAATGGAGGATAGATTGGAGTGGGGAGATAGATAAATTAAAAGGTTTTGAGGTAGTCTAGGATAGAAGTGATAAGCTCTGAAGTAGGATTGTAACTAAGTGAAGAGATATGAAGCTTGAATCATCATAATTGTACATAACACTTCAAATTTTGCAAAGTACATCTGTCACATTTTATCCTGAAATAAACTCTTGGAGCTAAGTATTCTAGGTGTAGTGTTAAAGTGCATAACAACATAGGATTCATTGATTTCTACATGTAAAAAACATGAATGAAGCTTTTACATGGTTAGGTAAAGAACTTTTCTATAGAGCTCTAACTTTTTTTTTTGTGAATGATGCAACATGAAGACAGTTGCATTTATAACAAAGCCTAGGCAACTGCCCCAAGGGACAAAATTGATTTCACTCTATTGCTACTTCTCAGATCTAGTTAAACTTTGGTTTGTTTTGGTTGATATTTGGGATTATATTTGAATTAAAATATTATTATTAAATAGTCTTCAGTTTGGTAAGACAGTTTTGTCTTTATTCTTATTGGTTTATTGTAGCAAAAACTTTTGTCATTATTGATAAAATGTCTTTAAAAAAATGTCAGGATTGTGGTGTAGTGGAATGGTGATAAATTTGGAGTCAGTCCATTAGTTACCTGGAATTTATTAAGTGTCTGCTATGTGCTAAGCACTGAAGTCACAAAGAAGGGTCCATTATAGGGATAAGGATAATTGTAAGAATAAATTAGAGGTAATCTCAGAAGGCAATAGCCTTAAGGGAAATCAAAAAAGGCTTCTTGTGGAAGGGGAATTTTTATTTGAGACTTGAAAAGAGCCAGAGAAGCTCCAGAGTAGGTGGAGATGGGGACCAGGAAATTGGGGAGGGAGGTGAGGATGGAGGGCAGAATATTCCAGTCATGAGAGATAATCTGTGGAAACACTTGGAATATGGAGATGAAGTATCTTGGTAAAGGATCAGCTGAGATGCCAGTGTCTCTGGGTTGAGTACAAAGAAGACAGATAAGATAGGGAGGGGCCTAGGTGTGAAGAGGTTTGAATACATTACTAAAAAAGAATCTGTGCTCCTTGTATTCTCTTAAAATGTAAAGGTCTTAGAAGGTGGGGACTCTGTTTCTTTTAGTTATGAGAGAGAGATGGGGAGAGACAGTGAAAGAGGGAGAAGGAGAGGGTTGACAAGGGCATTAAATGCCCTCTCCAAAAAATTATATTTGATCCTTGAGGTAATATATAATAATAAATTTATTGAGCAGAGGTATAGTATGGGTAGTGATGATTACTCTAGGATAGTAGTTATCATACTAAAGTCCAGGGTATAGTATGTTTATACAGCAGTGCAACTAGTGTTACTTGTACTTCACTTGTTTAGTTATGTCTGACTCTATGTGATCCTGTGGACTATATAACACCAATACTGTCTGTCTGTGGATTTTTCTTTTTTTATTTTTTTAAATTAATTTTTATAATTATAACATTTTCTTTGACAGTACATATGCATAGGTAATTTTTTTTTTTTTTACAACATTATCCCTTGTACTCCCTTCTGTTCTGAATTTTTCCCCTCCTTCCCTCTACCTCCTCCCCTAGATGGCAGGCATTCCCATACATATTAAATATCTTATAGTATATCCAAGGTACAATATATATGTGCAGAACTGAATTTTGTTGTTGTTGTTGCAAAGGAAGGATTGTATTCGGAAGGCAAAAATAATCTGGGAAGAAAAACAAAACAAACAAACAAACAAAAACAATGCTCACAGTTTACACTCATTTCCCAGTGTTCCTTTTCTGAATGTAGCTGATTCTGTCCATCATTGATCAATTGGAATTGGATTAGCTCTTCTCTATGTTGAAGATATCTACTTCATGAATTTTTCTTGACAAAGATATTGAAGTGGTTTGCCATTTCTTTCTCCAGTAGATTAAGGTAAATAGAGATTAAGTGCCTTGCCTAGGAATCATGGCTAGTAAGTGTCTGGATTTGAATTCATGTCTTCCTGATTCCAAGATTAGTGCTCTACTCACTGAACTAATTAGCTCTTAGCCATACTACTCAGCAAGTCAAAGTTTAGATTTGATTGAAGCCAAAATTATGAGGAGGAGGCTTCTATGACTAGAGCACAAAATTTTATTGCTCTCAGACTAATAGGGAATAGTTTTTTAATGACATCCTATCTCACCTGGTTTTTAAAAATAGGAACATTTCAATAATACTTCATTTATATACATAATTAAGATTTTAAAAACCTTTGACTCATAGCACCCAGTGAATAGATAGCATAAATAATAACTATTTTATAATTGAGGACATAGAAGCTCTATGAGGTAACTTTCTTAAGCACATAGTTACTAAGTTTCTGAATCAGTATTTGAAACCAAGTGTTTCTGAGGCCAGATCTACATACATCTAGATAATGTATCTATTTTTTATTCCCCCCCCCTCCCTCTTTCTATTTTCCTTTCTTCCTGCTTGCTTTCTTGGCTGCCTTTCTTCTTTTCTTTCCTTCTTGCCTGCCTGCCTGCAACCACACAATAAAAATCCAAGCAAAATCTTTAAGAATATTTGCGATAAAGTTAGGGAAATAAAGCAGTAATATTTACTAAAACATTGAACAATGCAGTTTAAAAAATATTTGTTGAAATACCCACTATAGTTTTTGGGGTGCTAGCTTTGGCAGCACATATACTAACATTGGAATGATATAGAGAAGATTAGCTTGGCCCCTGCACAAGGGTGATATGCGATTTGTGAAAAAGTATAGTTCCTGGGGATGCAGAGAAAAAAATGATAAAGTTTTTATGCTCAAATAACTTTACTTTGGTTAGAGAATGAACGCAAAATATATTCACAAGAAAATAGAAAATAATTTAGAAGATAAGAGAGCATTACTATTGTGAGGATTAAGAATGGCTTCATGGAGTAGATGATACTTGTAATGAGTTAAGTCTGATTTGGAGTGCAGTCTAGGTCTATTTGACAATAGAAAAGTATGAAAATGGGAGTTGTTCTTGAACAGCTTTTAGTCCAATTTGGCAGGAATGCATTTTAAGGGAAATAATATGAACTGTATTAAGAAATATAGGTAAAATCCAGATTATGGAAAGGGTTAAATGACAAGTCATTTAACCTTATTTGCCTCCATTTTTTCATTTGTAAAATGCGCTGGAAAAGGAAATGGCAAATCACTCCAGGATCTTTGCAGAGAAAATACCAATATGGTCAGAGTTGGACTCTACTGAAAAACAATTGGATTTAGACTTTAGAATGTAATCTAAGTTAATAAACATCTTCAAGTGAAGAAAATATTAGGCTAATTTGTGCATAACCCCCCCCTTCTACTCACTGCTAAATTTTTTTTTTTTTTTTTTTGCTAGGCAGTTGGGAGTAAGTGACTTGCCTAGGGTTACACAGCTAAGAAATGTTAAGTGTCTGAGGTTGGTTTGAACTCAGGTCCTCCTGACTCCAAGGCCAGTGTAAATTTTCCATGAATAAAAATATATACTTGATCCACACTAATGCTCCATACTCTTGAATTTTGGATTTTAACTAGAGATACTATAATGGTAATCAGTAATTGATACCTAATAGCTATTGTGAAGTTATGGAGGTAAAGGAGACAGACCAAGGGGTCTATATATACTCCTGGCCAGGTGTACATTGTAGAGCATTATAATACCCAGGGACTGTGTCCAAGACCCAGACCCATATAGGAGCAAGCAGTGCAGGGCATAGGACAAGTGCCAGTTGGAAATTTTGTCACTTTGCTACTCAGTTCCCAGTCACAGATCTAGAGGAAACTGATGAGGAAGCCTGTACCTAGGCATGTAGTTTAAGGATATAGGATGGTCTCAGGCCTTAGCCTGTATAGCAAATAAGGGGGATGCTAAGCCAATATCAGTGGTATCTCAGACCCCAAGGTTAGATCAGGGTTTTAGGACTAGTTTCTAATCCATTCCTAAAGAATAACCAGGGCAGGAATATTAATTTATTGTTTTGTTGATCTGAAGTAGCATAGCTTTTCAGCTGGCTGATATGGACTGAGTCTAATAGTAGTCTGCTTTTGCTTAGTCCTAGATCCAGATCAGAAACTTGTAAAACTCAAACCAGGGATTAGAACCTTCCCTGGATTAGACTATTTTTTGAAACACTGAAAGGTAGCAGGTTCTCATTGGGAGCAGTCTCTGAAAGTCTAGAATAACACAGCACTCAGGACCCCCCAAAAGAGGCAACAAAACCAGCCCAAACTTTTCCTCCAGGAAGGTGCAGATTACAGCCATAACAACTGAGTTCAAAATCAGGAAATAGACTGGAAGAATGAACAAACAAAAGAGTTTAACCATGAAAAGTTATTATGGTGATAAGATAGCTCAAAATGCAAAAACACAAGAAAGGAATGACTTTAAAACATCTACTATCAAACTCTCATAAAGAAAAGCAGCTTGGGCACAATTTTAACTAGAATTCCTGGAAGAAGTGAAGTAACAGTTTAAAAAAATGCAATGAGTGTGCTAGAGGAAAAAAAGAGAGTTATAGAGAAAAGAATTGGAAAAGGAATTAACAGTGTGGCACAAGAAGCACAAAACCATTCCCAAGCCACAAACTAGAATGGATCAAATAGAAGCCATTAATTCCTCGAGACAGTAAGAAATATTAAAACAAAGTTAAAAAAAAGAGAAGAAAGTATAATTTAAATCATAGCATAATTGACTGATCTAGAAAACAGATGTGAAAAAAATTGAATCATTGGACTATCTGAAAACTATGGTTTAAAAAGATCCTCAACATCCTGTTTTTAGACATCATAAATGAAAACTTCCCAGAGCTCTAAGAACCAGAAGATAAAATGGAATTAGAATGAATGGGTTGCCTCCTGAAAGAACCCCCAAAACTTCCTAAAAAGACTGAAAATCCCAGGAACATTCTAGTCAAAATCTAGAGCTTCCAAAGAAAAACCAGAAAGAAGCAGAAAGAATTCATGTAATAAGGAGCCACAGTAAGGATCACACATGATTTAGCTCCCACTCTGAAGAAGTGGAGAGCTTGAAATACAGTATAAGGTGAAGGGTATTTTTATGTCTATATTTCCATGTAACTATATATGAACATATTATCAAGAATAATTTGCTCAGCAAATTATGATTGTATTACTCTGTAGTATAATTATATTATCCTGTAGCAGTTTGGAGGGAAAAAAAGGGGGAGCCTTTAATGAAATAGGAAGCCAAGTATTACTGATTAAAAAAAAAAAATCAGAGTTTGGTAGACAAAGGAATCCAAAGAAACATAAAAGGCAAACATGTACTATAATAAAGGACTAAACTATAGTAAAGTACACTTAGCTTCCAGTATGGGGTGATGATTCATGTATATCCTCTGAACCCTATCATCATCAGGAGTCCTCAAATCTAATTAGAAGGTCTGAGAGTAGTTCTAGTATGTCTTAAAAGAAGAATTGAAAGGAAGGGGAACAGGAATACATTGAGGATGAGGGAAGAGAAAAGAAAGTTAGGGAAAATTATAATCAGAGTACACAGAGTATAGACAAAAAAGGAAGGTGTAGGGGGAGTAGTTGATGCTTGAATTTCACTCTCATATGAACTGGTCAGAAGAGAGAAAATATATACATAATTGGGTATAGAAATACATTTCATTCAACAAAGAACTAGGAAGGAAGAGGGGAGAAAAGGAGACTTGAGGGAGAATAGCTTAAGGAAGGGATTGGCCCTAAGCAAAACATTTGTTTAAGGATGTATAAAAATATTTTAAACTCTTTTTTTTTGAAGTAGCAAAGAATTAGAATCTGAAGGGGTGTGCATCAGTAGCTGATTGATTATGGATTTGATGGTGTGCTGTTATACTGAAAGAAATGATCAAGGGAATGGTTTCAGAGAAATCTAGGGAGACTTGTATGAACTGAAATAAAATGAAGTGACAGAACCAGAACAATTTGTACTTTTGACAGTAATACTTAGAGACAGCTTTGAAATAATTAGGAACTGGTCAGAATAATACTAAACCATAATTTTTGAGGACTAATGAAAATAATGATATATTTTCTGATAGAGAAATGAAGGATTCAAAGTGCAGAATGAAATATGTCTACATACAGATTTTTTTTCTTTTAGACATGACCAGTGCACAAATTTTTTTCTATACGTATTTGTAACCAGAGTTTCGTTTTTTTACTTTCTCATTTGAAGGTGGGAAGGGGAGGATGATGGGCAGTGGGGAGTAAAGACAGATTTTTGTTGATTTTTAAAAATTGGAATTAAAAAATATCAAGTTATAGAGAACCATAAGCCATTTGTAATATATATATACATATATATATATATATATATATATATATATATATATATATATATATATATATATATATATATATATAGTTTTTTGTAATATAATATAGTTTTTTGTTTATTACCAGAATATGGAAAAGATATGTGATTTATTCATCTTGGGAAATTCCTAATATAACAGCTCCCTTCAAAATCATATTTAGTTTATCAATTTTGCCAGACTGTCTCCTTTTATGTGGTTTGATATGGACTTATGAATGGGATCCTGGCATAAAGGACTGGTCAGGAAGAACTGGGTTCAAGTACTGCCTTTTATACATAATTAGGAATGTGACCTTGATCAAGTCACTTCTCACTGCTCCAGGCAACCATCCGACTTTATAAGTTACTGATGAGCTATGATCTGCAGCGCTAGAGAGTTATCATAATGAGGAAACAGATTTGGATCAAAGTTTTGCATAGTATATAATGAAATTTTATTTTTATGAAATGATTGTGATATGAGGTTTTAATTAATTTTTGTCTTCAGTAAAGACTAATTTAGGTCAGCTTTACATTATTTTACTTTCTTTCTGTCTTGAGTATTATAGGATTCACACATGTGCTTTCTTTCCCACCAACTCTTATTTCAACTAGCCAGTTTCTGGTTATTTTCAGAAATGCACTTAGAACATTATCTTGGTCATGACATTCCCCAAAATTAAGAGTTTTACTACTTATTTTAAACCTAAAAACTAGCAATGGGAGGTAAAATTCGCATATTCATTACTAACCTGTTATTTTGTTATAAGCATTTTCTTTTTTTTTTTAAATTATTAAAGCTTTTTATTTACAAAACATATACATGGGTAATTTTTCAACATTGACCCTTGCAAAACTTTCTGTTCCAAATTTTTCCCTCCCTCAGGTAGTCCAATATATGTTAAATATGTTAAATCCAATATATGTATACATATTTATACAGTTATCTTGCTGCACAAGAAAAATCAGATCTAGAAAGAAAAAAAACCTGAGAAGGAAAACAAAATGCAAGCAAACATCAACAGAAAGGGTGAAATTGCTATGTTGTGGTCCACACTCAGTTCCCACAGGCCTATCTCTGAAGGTAGGTGGCTCTCTTCATCACTGAACAATTGGAATTGGTTTGAATTATCTCATTGCTGAAGAGAGCCACGTCCATCAGAATAATCAGCTTATAGTCTTGTTGTTGCCATGTATAATGATCTCCTGGTTTTGCTCAGTTCACGTGGGTCTCTCTAGGCTTCTCTGAAATCATCCTGCTGGTCATTTGTTACAGAACAATATAATTCCATAACATTCATATACCATAACTTATTCAGCCATTCTCCAATTCAGGGGCATCCATTTAGTTTCTAGTATCTAGTCACAACAAAAAGGGCTGCTATATTACTGGAAGACCTCAACTTTACCCTCTCAGAACTAGATAAGTCTAACCAAAAAATAAAGAAGAAACAAAGTTAAGGAGATAAATAGTTTTTTTTTTTTTTAAATATGGTAGAGCTCTGGAGAAATTTGAATATATTAAAAGGGTTTGCACAAATAAAATCAATGCAGCCAAGATTAGAAGGAAAGCAGAAAACAGGAAAAATATTTTATGGCAAGTTTTTTTGTGATAATATAATTAAATCACTTTTATAAGAATATGAGTTATTCCCCAATTGTTTGATGGCCAAAAGATATGAGCAGAAAGTTCTCAGAAGAAGGATTCATATCCATAATCATATGAAAAAAATGCTCTAATTCACTATCTTGGTTGTTTTGTTTTGTTTTGTGAGACAATTGGGATTTAGTGACTTGTCCAGGGTCACACAGGCAGTCAGGTAGTACTGAGTATTAAGTGTTTGAGACCAGATTTAAACTTGGGTCCTCCAGACTCTAGGACTGGTGCTCTATCCATTGTACCATCTAACTGCTCTCTAAATCTCTAGAGAAAGAACTGATGGAGACTGAATGAAGATTGAAACATAGTTTTTTAACTTTACTATTTTTCTTTATGTTTTCTCTTATAGCGTGATTCATCTGGAAATGCTTTGCATAATTATACATGTCTAACCTATGTCAAATTGCTTACCTTTTCAATAAGGGTAGAAATGAATGCAGGAGGAAGAGAATTTGTATTGAGTGTTTAACAAATTAATGTTAAAAATACTCTTCATGTAATTGGAAAAAATTCTTTTAAAAAAACAATTTGGCCATCTCCCAATAGATGGGTATCTTCCCAGCTCCCCACCCCCAGTTCTTGGCTATCAAAAAAAAGTGTTACTATAAATATTTTGGTGTCTATGGGAATTTTCTTATTGATGACTTTCTTGGGGTTTAAGCCCAGTAATGGGAGTCTCTGATTCAAAAAGTATAGACATTTAGTCACTTTATATGCATAATTTCAAATTACTTATAACATTTCACTGTTTCAACTAAGTATTAGTGTGCCTATCATTTCACAATCCCTCCAGCATTGACTATTGCCATTTTTTTGTCATCTTTGCTATTTTGCAGTGTCAGGTAAAACCTCAGGGTTGTTCTGTTTTGTATTTCTTTCATTATAAATGTTTAGCACATTCTTTCATGTAGTTGACAATTCTTTGGTTGACTGTTATTTTCTTTGACTTTTTATTTTGGGAATGGGTTTTAGTTATACATATTTGTTAATTATTTACTTATCTTGCATACCTATATTTAAGCCAAATAGTGTAGCATCCAAATTTTTAAAGGAAAAATTAAATAAAGTATGTAGTAGACCATAAAGATCATTAAAGCTCATTGTTTAAAAGAGTCCCAACCATCAGAGTTAATTATCACATAATTTTCTTGTTGTTGTGTACATTGTTCTCTTGGTTCCAGTCTACTTTGTATCTAGTTCATGTAAATCCTCTCTGAAATCATCCTGCTGATTATTTCTGACAGAACAATAATAATATTCCATAATACTCATATGCCATACTTATTCAGCCATTTTCCAACTAATGGGCATCCACTCAGTTTCCATTTGTTGCCAAACAGAACAGGATTCAACTTGTTCAAATTGAATTTAGAGCATATTACCAGGACCAGAATTTAGAAGTTATAGAAAAATTTCACTCAGTATGAGGAAAAAGTTCCTAACAATCAGATTTTAAAAATAGGATGTTTCTTTGAAAGGTAGAGAGGTTTTCATTCATTATTGGTCTTCAAGAAAAGGCTTAGTGACAACTCTTGAAATTTTCTACTTTCAACCAAAAATTATTTTTTGTGGTGGTGTTGATGATGATGATAATGATGCAAGTCAGAGGCTCATTTTATGCTTACTTCACTTTCTTGATATGAAAATAATAAGCTTTTGATTTTTTGATACATTAAGCAACAAACTTTTTTATATTCTTTTAACTTTTAAAGTGGGTGAATTGTTTGAGAAATTGTTCCCTATGTCCCAGATAAAACTTAATTTTTAAACTCAAGATATTTTCCATAATTTTTGTCTGAAGGTTTCCTTTTTGAAGCACAAGGAGCATTTCATTTTTTTTGTGTGTGTCTTTGTGTCCCTGGTATCTAGCAAAGTATTTTTAACATTTAATAAATACTTTTTGGATTTGTTGAAATCTTCAAGATCTAGCCTTCTTTATTTAGCTTTTTAGAATCCCCTAGTTAGAAAAGATCTCTCTTGCAAGTCGTCTATGCCACTCTGTTGTCCTTATGCTCATTTATATTCTAAAACATGCTCTATATATGTGTGTATATATGTCTTAAATCTTTTGTCCTGCTGTCTTTTGGAACCTCAGTCTAAAGGCACTAGGAAATTGTTTGCTGAATTGATATGGAAGGTATACCTACCTAGGATCATAGAATTATCAGAAAGTAGGAATGTTTAGTCCTTTAAATTTTATCTTTAGCACCTAGTACATAATAGGTGCTTAACAAGTGTTAATCGATTAAGTGATTTATTGATTCTAGATATACTGGAAGGGTCCTCAGAGACCAACTAGTGCAAATCCTTTTTTTTTGTAGATGAGATTCTAAGGTTAACCAGCTGCACTATATTGCTAAGATTACTATAATTCAGCGATGAAATCACAAGATACTGTTGTATAAGCTAACTGTACTTTTCTGGAAAAGAAATGTAGAAATTAAAAGAATTTTTGAAGTAAAGAATAATAGATGTCCTTTTTATGAATTAAATCTTTAATATATAGGTGTGTGTATGTGTGTGTATATATATATATATATAATTGAGGCATTTCAAGAGGTTAAAAAGAAAAGATACATTTAAAGATTTTTACAAATTTTAATGTAGAAAGACTTTTTAAAAAAGCAAAACAGGACTTCCTTCCAGCTTACCAGTTTTGGATAATTGACTTTTAACCATCAATTTAAATGTTCCTTTATTAGATAGATTTTAAGAGAAAAAGAAACAATTTGACCCAAAAAGATCTTTTATTGCCAATTAATATGTGTAACAGTTATGTTAAATATGTATTTAGGAATATAATACATTTTTACTCAAAAAGTTGCTAACGGTTAGACACTACTATCTCTGAATAGAAGTCACTACATGGTTCAGATAAGCTATGATTTTCTCTAGTTTTCTATGATTTTAGAGAGGCTTACATCGGAAAATTACTTTCTTTTGTTATCCATTTGTATATGATATGCCATATACTATAGTTAAGTTTCTCAATAACAATATACTCATTTCTCAATACCTAATAAGTAATTATAAAATACCTAATTTGTGGTTTTGTCTCTTTGCTAAGCACTGGGAATATAAAAATAGGATCAGTATTATACCAGATAAGTCATCAAATGACCTTTCCTTGTGGTTTAGTACATTGACATTGCACTCAAGTTTACCTTTTTTCATACCCTGTGAAGCATTTTGCAAAAATACTACTGTTGAATAGTAGATATATAAACAAAAGATACTATTTCAGCTCTTCTCTGCATGAAATTCTTTTTGAATCTTTACAGATTCTTTTGTTCTTGTGATTTTCATTAAGGAATAATCATTTTAGAGTCAGCTTCCAAATTTCAATTATATGCATGCCAACCTATTGCTATTTTACAGCATAATGCCATTCCTAATTTGCTACATTATAACATTTTTGGATTTATTTCATTTTATAAAGATGCTTAAGCCATGCATAAATGAATTTTTATTCTTGATCAACAGACATATGTAGGGTGTGTCGATCAGAAGGAACACCTGAGAAACCGCTATATCATCCGTGTGTATGTACTGGCAGTATTAAATTTATCCATCAAGAATGGTGAGTAGAGTTTTTAGAAATTATATTTCAAAACTCATTTTTGTTGCTAGTGTAATTTATTATTTAAATGTAGAAATTCCTTTATTTTTGATATATTATTATTTGTTGGGATTTTAAAAAAAAGTAGGCATCCCAAATTTTCATAGGGAGAAATAAAAAGATAAACTAAATATAATTAATTTCATGGATTTAAAATCACTTTATTTACATTGTCTTTTATGTAAGATTTTTTCTCAGGGCTTATATTTATTAGCCAGTTGGCAAAACAGGTTTCTTTAAAGCCAATAAATTAATTTAAAGTATTTATATATGCATCAGTGAATAGAAAGGGAAAGCATTACATTCATAGAGGACTCAGATAGCTATTATACCCAGACTTTTCTACAATATCTGAATTTGGGCATCCTGTTTATTTAGTACATAGACTAAGGCTAGGAGATGAATGAACAAGGTCACTTCAATTAGGCTGGATTCAAAAAAATGGATAGAATACAAGATATAGTTTTGAGTTTTGAGTATAGAAGAAGGAACTTGGAAGGAAGTTATATTTGCTTCCTTGCTTCAAGCTTCGTGAAAAAGACAGTTAAAAGCAGGATTTAATAATGTCAATTCATTTCATGTGAAATAACTTACTCAATAACAACATGCTCAATTCTTAACACCTAATAAGTTGTTATAGAGTACCTACTTTATGGTTTTGATTCCTTGCTAAGAACTGGGATTATAAAGACAGGATCAGTGTGAATAATTGACATCATAAATGCCAAATCACAGAATTTGAAAGTTGGAAGAGACATCAGTGGCCATTTAGTCTAAAATATGTGAGATGTGAAAGGAATCTCACCTATGACAAACCTAAAAAAAACCGATCATCCAGCTTCTGCTTGAAAATTTTCTAAGGAGGAGGGAACCCAACAATGATGCTTTCTTCCCTTTATTTTGTAACTTTAATGACAATACTATATGATATTTTGAGGGAAAGCATGAATATCTTATTTTTAAAACTCTAAAAGATTAACATTGTGCCCCAAATTGCTAACTTCCCTAATAAAATATTATGGATATATCATCCATGTATTTACCTAAATACTTCTCGAATTTATATTTTCAGCTTTTACTATCTGTTGGAGGTAAGGAATTCCATGTGTTGACTACCTGCTGGGTAAAGTAGTATATGTGCACCAATAAGAAATTAAAAGTTTTTTGAAGATAAAGACAGTGTCTTAGTTATAGAGTACTTACTTTATGCTTCGTCTCTGTGCTAGGCACTGGGGATCTAAAAATAGGATCAGTATGAACAATATGACATCATAAATGCCATCGAGAATTGGGCAAAAAAATCACAAAATTTGAGGTTGGAAGAGACATCAGTAGCTATCTAGTCTAACACATATGTGAAAGGAATCCCAATGTCTTATTTATCTCACTGTTTAGCACTGTGACCTGCAAAATAAAATGGTGCAAAATAAATATTTATTGAATTTTTATTTATACAAAATTCTTTCAGATTTCAATGTTTCAGAGCATTTCTTCACTGTTATTAGTCAATGGTTCTGCAAAAACTTTGTTGGCCAAAACAACAATACTGAGGGAGAGAGCAGGGAACATTCTTTTAAATAAGATCTCTGCTGTTCCTTTGCTTATAGTGGTAGCTTTCCTTGGGCTGGGCCAACCACAATTTTCTGATTGGCTAATAAAGTCATATTGACTAGTATTCCCTGAGTTGGGGGATTTGTGATAACAGAGGACAACCACCATTTACAATAGGTTCTCCACAGTGGAATACCAGACTTGTTTTTTAATGTTATTTTGAAATAATGTTGATTAAGAGATTATATGAAGCATGTTTGTCTTCTAGTGTTTGGTGAACATAATATTTGTCCTGCCAATAAAATTCAAGAATTTAAAAAACTTGACTCATCTATCTCCCTTTCAGTTGTTACAGATTGAAGAGTCATAATTACTTGTTCTTTTCTCATATATCTTCTAATTTCTTAGTTGTCCTGCTGTCTTTTCTGTATAGAATCTTTTTAAATAAGGCTTTAAGTAAGAATTATATATGTTTTTCCAAGTGCAAAAAGAAAAAGATTTGAAAAAGAAAACAATCTTTGGTGATGAATTTCACAAACCTATGATTAGTATTAGATTAATATTATTAGTATTAGATGCCATGTGGATGAACAGTGGTATAATGGAAATAACATTCAGGATTCTTCATCTGTTAAGTGGAGGAATTGAAAATAGCTACATATTTCAAATTTAAAAGTATAAAGAAGTAGGAACTTTTGTTAAATAAATGTAGATGGTGTCTGGGGAACAAAATAAAAATCAAAAAAATCTGAACCTTATAGAGCTGGATGGAAGATTTGAAAGCATCTTATTCGGTTTTATTAGTCCATTAAGGTTTTTCTGAGACTAGATTTTTTTTTTTTTCTTAAAATAGTTTCAGAAGTAATTATGTATTACTTGGCCTTTATGCACTTTGTGCTTAAGCCAACCTGGTCTCTACTTTTTGTTCTCTCTATAAAACATTCCATCTTTTGCCTCTGTTTCTTTCAGACTGATCTCCAGGTCTGGAACATTTCTCCCTTCTTATCTCTGCCTCTTAGAATTTCCAGATCCATTCAAAGTTCAGTTCACCTTTTACACGAGGAGATTTTCCCTAAATCCCAAGTTGTGTGTATTTATTTTCTATTTTCTTGTTTATGAACATTCCCTCCAGTAAAACATTAGTTCCTTCAGAGCAGAAGCTATCTAATTTTATATTATTCTCAATATCTGGTACATAGCAGACAATAAATGCTTGTTGGTTAATGTACAATTAGTTTTATAGATAATTTTTAAGCTTCTCAAAAGTAAATATGTTCATAATCTTTTTTGTTGTTGTTAGTTTTCATTTCAATGACTTTTTCTTTCTTATTACATCACTGAAGGTACCATTAGATCTTTAATTGGAAATTCTAGCATTGGGACATAATCATTTGAGGGAGGTTATGCTTCTTCCCTGTGATAGTCCTATCTGCCTTGTGGTCCTCTTTGTAGTCCCATGCTCCTCTGTGACTACTGTGAGGAAGAAGATAACTCTTCCTTTCCCCCTAACTCTTATCCCCATAATCTCTTTACTGTTCTGGTATCATTATGTAGTTGTTCAAAATATTATGTAGTTCTACAAAATGCCAAAATTAAGTGCAGTGTTTTGAAGATGGGGAAACTTTTTGTGAAAAAATGAAAATTATAGTTAATTTATAACCTTAAACTTTAAAAATGTATTTTGTACATGAAAAATATTTTTGCAATATATTTATATTTTATAAATATTATATATTTCTAATTTCAGCTTAGTTCAATGGTTGAAACACAGCAGAAAAGAATACTGTGAACTATGCAAACACAGATTTGCTTTCACACCAAGTAAGTATAGTATTAACAATGTCTTTGTGTGTATTATATCTTTGAAATTTTGAAGTAATATTCTTTATTCTTTCTTTTCATATTTCATTCCTCCTTGATTTTTAATATAAAAAAGTATTCTGAGCTCCTTTTTCTTCTTACCTGGTTTGTTATTAAAAACATCTCAGATTTGCTGTATTGTACCACCAGAGCTATTATGACTTTATTTGTTAAATATCTAAAATATTGAATTAAATTTAACAAATATTTATGCTTGCAAACTTTGAGGCAAAAATACAAGTCACTTGCCCTCAAAAGAGTTTAAATTATACTTCAATATTTAACAAAATATTTATAACACTTTATTAAGCAGGAATAAGTTGCTGATCCATTGAAGGAAAGGTGTGAGAAAAATTAATCAGCCTTTTTTCCTTATTATACAATACTTCTTAAATAGAAACATCCATTAAATTTATTTATGGATGTGTGTGTGTTTTTTCTGCAGCATAAATTCTGCAAAGGTAAATTTTTTTGAGTATTTTGAATGATTAAAGTGTGTGCCGTAGAAATAAACATTATTGACTTTGCATTTTTCCTCCCCACTGGATAAATAGGAATTTTTGATAAAGGAAGCTTCTCTCTTCCTTTGATAAAGTATACTTAATTATAATACTTTCTCTGGAAATTCTTGTACCTGAGTGGGATGAAATGGATTTGACTTCTGACTCTGCCACTTATCTTATTCAAGGACTTGGTTTCTTCAATAATCAGTATCACAAAAGTCAATTTTGTTATTAATTGCTTAGAACTGAAAAATTATCACATGCAACTTTAAAAAATTTATGTCTTTTGGCCTTATAGCAAATTAAAAATCTCAACTATTCCATGTTAGTAGAGTAAGGAAAGGGGGAAAGGATACAGAAATCGGTTTTGATGCTATCCTTGAGTCTGCTAGTGAAGCTTTGCTGCTAATAGTATGAAAAGAAGTAGAAGGATGCTAAGTGAACTCAGGATGAATGAGCATCAGTTCTGTTTTTTTCTAACCTTCTTTTGAATTCTTGGTGTCCTAAACTATGTAGATAGGTGAATTTGCTTTATCTTTGGTTTCTATTTTGGAGAAGTTATGGGAGAAAATGTCTAGTCCACCATCATGTTGCTCTTGTGACCCAAACTCTGTCACAATAACTTCTAGTAAGGATATAGCTCTTCTGGGATATATAACTCTTATCTTTCCTGTAAGCCATTCCTTGTAACAAATATTAAAGAAAAGAGGAAAAAAAAGCAGTTTAACAAAGTCGGTATGCACATCAGATGATCTGGTAATATATACAATATTCCACATACTTTGGAAAGAAGGGAGGAAAGTACATTTCTTAGTAGTTTTTCTCCTAGCAATGTTATCTTTTCTCTGAATTCTTTGAAACATATTATTTCCAAATCAAGGTTACATGTCAAACTTTTCTGAATTAATTTTCAGTTACATCTGAAGTCTTCTTTCTCCCTTCCCCAAGAAATCCAATCAATTCTGCTTCAACAACTAATTCTTCCATTTTGATGAGAATCTGGTCCAGAATTAGAAGCTTCCTTCCTTGATTTTCCCATTTTTTTGAAAGATGGCATCATTAATATGGATCCAGAAATTAATAGTTGCTTTACTTTTGCAAGAGAATATTCCAACAAATTTCCACATAGTTGAAGTTCCTCTTAATGCTATATTTTATATAATGCCATGCTATAATCTTGTGATCTATTTCTTTCTCTCTGAAGTCAATCTACAGTTGTTGTTGTTTTTCCCATGACAGTAAAAGTTCTCTTTTTGGCAGTCAGATGCTAAGCAAATGATGTATTTGATACTCTCATTGTTGTTACTGATAAGCCAAATCTTGAGTTTTATATCCTGACTTTGATAAATTATAAGACAAAAATAATGAGCGCATATAACATATTACAGGTCTTAACATTCTGTTAAATGAAGATTGAAATAATTTAATCCATTTAACCTTGAGCAGTGGAGATATGTTGGGTGTTTTCAACATGTATGACATTTTGGATGTCTTCAAGTATTTAAAGGATTATTTGTCATCTCGACACTAAAAAACAGAATTGGTGTCAGAGGCAGAGAAATTGTTGAGAGGCCAATTTTGGCTCAGTAATAAGGTTAATAGTCCTAAATTTTAAAGCTGTTTAAAAATATAATGAGGTTTTTCTTTAGATATTAAGTTCCTGAATGTTGGATGTTTTCTAATTGATTCTGGATTATCATTTGTTTGAAGTGCTATAGGAGAATTCTGCTTATGTATTTGTTGGATACTTTTCCTTTTTTGAGATTCTGTGTTTTGGGGTAAATGAATTATTATGATCTTGATTTCATTTATTAAAACTATTTATCTGAACTGTCTTATTAAGAATCATATCCTGTCACAAAAATTAAGCTCTAGATACATAATAGCTTTTGTATAAATAATTTAAATATTTTTTGATATATTTTGTTTTGAAACTACATATCCCTCCAGCAAAGACTCAATACAAACTGCATTTCCTTGAAAATTTATTAGCTCTTACAGAAAAGAGGACTGGATCAATTTTATAATAATGATCATATGATACTAATATTGATTTTTTTTTATTAGAGTTTTGTGGCCTCTCAATATTGTTATTTATTCATTCTATACAGTGGGTTGTTTTTTTTTTTTTTTTTTAGTTCAGCTTTTTATATAAGTAGCTATTTTTTTAACAAAATATAAATTTTTTGAGTTCCATTTTTTTTTCTTTCAGTTTATTCCCCAGATATGCCTTCAAGGCTACCAATCCAAGATATTTTTGCTGGACTGGTTACAAGTATTGGCACAGCAATACGTTACTGGTTTCACTATACACTTGTGGCCTTTGCATGGTTGGGAGTTGTACCTCTTACAGCATGTAAGTATTAGTTTTTCAGTTAGGGATTTCTTAAATATTGTTTAATAATAGATACCATTATATGATGTTATTTCATGTGATATTCTTTAATGATTATATAAAGTATATATTCTTAAACATAAAGAAATTTCACTTAAAGAAGTTGGGCTCTAGATAATTCAGGCCAATTCCAAGAGACTTGTGATGGAGAGAACTATCCGCATCCAGAAAAAGGACTGTGGGGGCTGAATGTGAATCACAACATAGTATTTTCACTATTTTTGTTGCTATTTGATTGTTTTTTTTTTCTATCTTTTTTTTTCCCTTTTTGATGTGGTTTTTCTTGTGCAGCATGATAAATGTGGAAATATGTGTAGTAGAATTGTGCATGTTTAACATATTGAATTACTTGCTGTTAAAGGGAGGAGTAAGGGATGAGAGAGGGAGAAAAATTTGGAACACAAAGTTTTTGCAAGGATGAATGTTGAAAACTATATTTCTATATATTTTGAAAATAAAAAGGTATTATTTTAAAAATAATATTAAAATATAGTGATAAATACTTGTATTAGTAATTCATTTTTGGCAGTTTAATCTAGACAGACATTTCCCAAAGAGAATATAGGAAAGAAAAAATGAACAAAATATGGAAAATATTATTTAGATGACCAAACTTATACTCTGGACAAATGATGGATTTTAATTCCTTCAGTCATATTGTAATTATCCTCAAATTTTGGATTTTTAGGAAGTTTATGTCATGCCCACTAGGATTTCATTTTCTCTTCTACCTTGTTTTTATTTTTATTTTTTAATTTTTAAGTTTTAAAATTTTATTTTAATACTTTATTATTTTTCTAATTACATATATAGTTTTCAACATTCATTTTTGTAAGATTTTGAGTTCTAAATTTTTTTTCTCCCTCCCTCTCTCCCTTCCTTACCTTCTCCATTCCCAGAACAGAAAGAAATTTGATATGTTATTTATGTGCAATCATTTTAGAAAATATTTCCATATGAGTTAAATTGGAAAAGAAAGATCAGATGAAAAGGGGAAAAATAGAGAGAAAAAATAAAATAACAAATGTGAAAGTAGTATGCTTTGATCTGCATAGAAAAAGTCTACATAGTTCTTCTTCCATATGTGAATGACATTTTCCATCCTAAATCAGTTGGAATTATTTTTCCACCTTGTTTCTAAAACTTGCTTGTAAGGCTAAATCTGGTATATATGGGTGCCTACTGAAATGAATGGCATAATGATCTCAAGTAGGCAAAGTGAACTGAAAAGGCTCCTCTTCTCTCTACCCTTTTCTCTCCTTCAAAAACAACAAAAATACCCTCATGTTCTGTGATAATGAAAGATGTTTCAAGGCAGATTTAATATATTCTGTAAGGTAGATGACTTATATAAGAGATATAGTGGGAAATTCTAGAGTGTGAAGTTAAACATGAACAAAAAGTTCTTTGAATATTTTATTTGATTTACCTGAATTTGAGAAATTTAAGTAATTGATACTAAATTTAAGTGATTCTAATTATAATTTATGGGGCAGATAGTATTTTAAAAGAATTTAATAGTATTTATATTTTGATTCACTCTAAGGATTTGATGTCCTCATAAGAGAATGTAACTTAATATATGATTACAAATATGAGCATTATAAATCCCCAATTAAATACCAAATTTGAAATTCTGAAAATAAAATGGGAGAGTAATAAAACTGAAAGAAAACTATTGAATTAAATAAAACTAAGAGTTGGTTTTATGAAAACCAAAAAAATAGATAAACTTTTAGTTAATTTGAAATATAAACATTATAAATTTTTTTTAAAAGTTGCTATTGTTATAGTATTTTTAAAAAATGTTTTTTGTTTTTGGATAGGCCGTATCTACAAGTGCTTGTTTACTGGCTCTGTGAGCTCACTATTGACACTGCCATTAGATATGCTGTCAACGTAAGTATAAACGAGTATAATATGAAAAAAAATACTTGATTTAAATGATTCATTTTCTCTCCCCCCCCCTTTGCTTTCTCCCTTTCTTCCTTTCTTCCTTCTTTCCTCTTCCCTTTCTCCCTTCCCTCCCTCCCTCCTCTCCTCTTCCTCATCTGTTAGGGTAAAATGACTTGCTTAGGGTCATACAGGTAGTGTCAATCAAGTATCTGAGTAAGATTTGAATTCAGAGCCTCCGGATCCAGGGCCAGTGTGCTCTATCCACTGCACCACCTAACTGTCCTGGGAATGATTCATTTTTATTGCTTATTTGTTTTTCTTTATTAAAATTTAAGATTTCTCCCTTACCTTGTGGGAAAGCATATACTTTTTATAGCTCTTTGTATTATCTTTGAAATAACTCATTCATATTAGATTTGTAATTTTATAAATACATTGTTTATATAGGATATTCCACTTAAAGCTACATACTTAAAGGATGGTTTTATAACTTAAGATATGTTTTCAATAGAATAATTAATTTATACAGTAAGTTCACATTGAATTCATTAATGACTTTACAAACAAAACAAAAACTCCAAAAAAACAGCAATTATTTTGAGTTGAATTATATTGCATTTGTCTGTTTCATGACATTTAGGATTATACTCTCTGATAACATTTCACCTAGTTGTCTTGGTGCTTCTTAATTCTAATGTGTAAAGTATTTGTAACTTTCTAAAAATAGAAGAGAGAGCACTTGGCTCCCTGTTAATAGTCTTCTTAGAAGCAATGTAAATTGTTGACCTCATTTCATAGTTTTGCCCATTTCAGATTTACTTGGTTCTTATATTTAGCCTTTATTAACTCTTTCTACTGATCCTTATTTTAATTAGGAAAAGACTAAAAGGATCTATCTAGAAGGATACATTGAAAAATCTTCTAAAAGCACATATATCCTTGCAATTAACTTAAAAAGAAAAGATAGGAAAAGCATAGTATTTTACACTTTTAGTAGACTTTATAGCTATATTCCTCTTAGATTAACCCAGAGTATTGTAGGTCCCTTGCATGTACTGGAAGCATATTTCTTTAAATTGTTTAAAACTGATCATTACATTTAGAACTTTAAACCTAATTTCCACAATGTGAAAAATCAAGAGTTTTGCAACAGTCTTATTAACTTTGTAAACTGAATTTAGATTGGAATAGAAATTTGTTTCTTTATTACACTTAATGTAATTAAAAAAAAAAAAAACACCTGACATATATTTAAGGTTTGAAAAGTATTTTGCATATCATTTGAGCTCTGTGAAATAGATAATATAGATAATAGCCCCTTTTTATAGATAAGCTATTAACTTAAGTTTTGTGACTTTCTTGTGATCATGCACTAGCAAATATAGGAAACCAGATTTGAATTGAAGTCTTTCTGATTTCTTAAGTTTAGAATTGCATCTAATACAATGCAGCTCTCTTTAAAATATAATTTCTGTGTCTGTTTTTCATATATAAAGTGGAAATTTTAAGAGGAATGAATTTTGAAAGTTATGGAAGTTAAATGTTAAAAGTCCTTTCTTAGGGAGGAAAAACACGGAATGTTTATCATGAAGATCTGAAAGGATAATAAATAAAGGGCTTCTTAGAAGATAAGGCAATGAAAAATTAAAAGTAGAAAAAATATTATGAATGAGTAAATTAAAAGAAAAAGTTGGATCTTGCCCTACTGAGACCTTAATTTCTATGTTTCCTTTTTATTTCTATGGTTGTTGAAGTCCAGAAAAGGCAAAAGTCTGGCATTCATATCCTATACCAGGGAAACTTGGTCAGGACCCAAACAAATCATAAGTATTTGATATGCCTTAGGTAAACTCCCCTAGAATTATGATGCAATCCCTCCTCCCTGGGGGAAAGGAAAAACCATACCAGGCTTGGGATTACAGGGTTAAGTGTGTGGACCTGTTGAAAAAAAATTCCCAGAATAGATGAAACCATTAAAAATATAATGAATATAACATCAGGGAGGATTCAAAATATATGACAACACATACCAATTTAAGAAAGTATAAATATTAGTAGAAGAAATTACATTTATTTATTAATTTATTTCCTTTTAAATTGAAATTTTATTCTGTACCTTCTTTTCTAATTGGTTAATTTTCATTTTTCCTTAATATTCTTCATCTGTTTGGAACCTTCAACACACAAATCATTTTTTATAGTTTTATTTTATGGGTAATGGATAATTTATTGAATATGTAAATGAAGTCATTTTGAATTATTTTCATTACTGTGGAAATAATTATGTATATTTCTTTTTAATAGGGAAAATTTATTGGCAGATTGTTTGCAGGGTTGTTTTGTGGTGACCTGCACTCTTTGTGCATTTATCAGCCTTGTGTGGTTGCGAGAACAAATAGTCCATGGTGGAGCACCACAGTGGTTGGAACAAAATCATGCTCAACCTCTCAATGCTGCTGGACAACAAAATGAGGTAAGGTGCTTGTTTTAACTTTAGTTGTTATGGAATTATTTCTGATTATTCATGATCTGAGCATCTATTTGCTTCTTTTCTCACAGGTATATTTGTAAATTAATCATACATGATATTGAAATAAGCAATGAACACATGGAGAAATAAATTAATTTCTCTTTTTGATACCTGGGATGATATTTAGTAACTCTCACTTGAAAACAGAAAAGCTTTGTCCTGTTCCCAAATCTGTTTCTGAATTGCTTTATGGATTTAAGAAAATAATTTTATTCTTTTCCCTCACCTTGTTTTCTTCAGTTAGATAATGCTAATCCAGTCAGAACTATGAGCAATGTTATAGTTAGAGAAATTGGAAATTTATGCTTCCACTTTTGTGATTACCTGTAGAAGTATCCTTAATTTTTTTCTTCTTTATGTGGGTGTTAGCAGGCACAGGATCAGATATTAAAGCCCGAAAAACAGTTGGTGGACTTGAGGAATATTTTAAAGATTATATAGATTAACAAATGGATGATGTTTAACTTTATTTGGTAATTGTGCTGACTGTATAATTATTTTGAGTACTCACCAGAACTAGGGGAGAGCTACAGAAAGATAACATTTTTTAGACTATTAGGCATAAAACAGTGATCCAAACTTTTGCCAAAAGTGTCATTGTCACTTTGTATGCAGAAAGCTTTTGGTGTCCTAGTTTTCACTTTCCCTCACGTATTTGTTAAGTAGCGATAACACAGGTACTTAGCTGATTAGGAGGATATATAATATATAAAAATATGTGAATATATTGTTAGTGACCAAGCAAGACCATTGGAAAGTACTAACTGGAACAGTTAGTGAAAAGCCGGAAACTATTTAACTAACAGGAATTTCAAGCCTAATGTAGTGTATCTAGGTATATACACTTCATCACTATTCTATTTATGGAATGTTAAATACTAATAAACTGCACTGTTATCTTTTTGTATAGTAAGTTGTTTAAAATATATGAACATATTCCAAATAATAAATGAAAGTTTGTATATTTGGTGTCAAATGAAGTAATCATTTTCTTACAAATTGATAAAAAACATAGCAAAACTAAGAAAAGTTTTCCACATATCTGGAATATCTCATCAATTTAGGCTCCAGGTGTGGGAAATGGTGCTGAAAATGTGGCAATTGATCAGCCTGCTAACCCACCAGCTGAGGATGCAGTAGTAGGGGAAAACCCTGAAATTCAGGAAGAACAAGCTGATGAAGAGGAGGAAGACAATGAGGATGAAGAAGATGCTGTAGTTGAAGATGCAGCAGATGCTAATAATGGGGCACAAGGTAACAGCTAGTAAGATAGCATTTCTTTTTTAATTTAAATTTAATTTTAATCAAAAGAATGTTTTATTTTTAATATTCATAAATCTTAAAATATTTTAACTTACTATTCTTGTCTTTGCATGTTTTGTATAGACTATAAATATGAACTGTCATTTATATATGCATGCATACACACATATACTTATATTTCTTATAGGAAAGGATGAATGACAGCTAGATAGTAGTTTTTGAAGTGTTATTAAAGTTTGAGCTAATTTATTAAATTTCTTCTAGTGTTTCAAATAGATGTGTTTTGAAAGAATTAAAGTACCTTCCAGGTACTATGCTCATAATGAATTTCTTTTTTACTTCCTTCTCAATAGTAAGATTAGGTTTAGTATTTGTGTATAAGTATCTGCAAGGTACTCAATTCAAATATAGTTCCTATAATATTTGTAGTACAAGGTACCTTTAAACTATAATTATTATTTCAGATGATATGAACTGGAATGCTTTAGAATGGGATCGAGCTGCAGAAGAATTAACATGGGAGAGAGTGAGTAAGAGCCCTTTTTATCAAGTACTAGAAGTTGTAAGCTCTCATTTTCAGAGTTGCCTAAATTTTCAATTAAAATTAATTGTACAATATTTAGTAAGTTATTATTTCTATTTAGATTAAGTTGGTGATTCAATGGACATTTTTAGAAAAAAGTATGATACCACAGTTGGTTTTATTATGGGTGAATTTTATTATTTTATTATTGATATTAAAGTTTCTTTTTCAGCTATCTTCATAAGTAATACAGTCTGTCCTAATGTGGTAAAGTATTGAAGTATATTTTGAAGACTATATTACTGAATTTTTTTTTCAGTGACAAACAGTGCATTTCCCCCCAAAATATTTGAAGAAAAGAATGAAACAAAAGAATATTATGTGCCTAGGAGAACATCAGAGAGGATTCAAAATATATGACAACAAATACCAATTTAAGAAAGTATAAATATTAGTAGAAGAAATTATATTTATTTATTAATTTATTTCCTTTTAAATTAATATTTTATTCTGTACCTTCTTTTCTAATTGGTTAACTTTTTTTAATAAGCTACTTGTTTTTCTTGGATGGGTTTAATTTTTTTTCTTTAGTTTTTCCTCAATGTCTCTCATTTATTTGGTTTTTGAATTCTTTTTTGAGTTCTATAAATGCTCTCTGGACATAAAGCCATTTCACATTTTGGGGGGGTAGAATTTCTAGCTTTTTTTTTTTTTTAACTAAAGTATCCTTCTCTGAAGATGAATCCTGGTCTTATCTGTTCCGAAAATATATTTCATTGGTGGGTTTCTTTCTTCTTTGCCATTTTTTTTTTTTTTTAATAAGAGGTATTAGTGTAAGAGCCTCTAATTGAGGGGTAGAGGGATGGTGCCATGTCATGCTTCCCTTCAGCTCTCCACTCTAATCAGGAACCCCAAACCAGGAGCTTCCTCTTCCTGCAAGTGCCCACAGTCAGCAGTGTCCCTTCCTGCTGCCTCTGTACTCACCAGGTACTGGTTCCTTTTTTGCCCAGGGCCTTGTCCCAGCCTTACAGCTGGGCTTGGTGTTCTTAGTCAGTTGAAGTTCACTCTGTATTCCCAGACAAACCCCCAATGGACAAAACAGTTCTGTTGGTTCCTGCTGAGGCTCCGGCCACACCCAGCCAGCTCATGGGATCCCCACTTGATGTTTCTGGAGATCTAGCCTGGAGGTGTCTACACTTCAGACAGGTTAATCCCCTAATCCCAGCCTGGGTCTTTCATCAGATCTTGTCGGGTTGTATCAGAAGAACCCCAGTCTGCCCCAAATCTTGGTTTTTCACCAGTTTTTGATCAACCTGACATGCAAATTTGTTCTATTTGTGGGGGAAATCTGGAGAGCTTAAAATTGGCCAACTTGTGCCATCTTCCCAGAATCCTCTCCCCCAAATCAGTGCATTTTGAGAGCATTTTAAACTTGTATTACAAATCACTGCTAGTTTTAGTTGAATTACTAAATACTTTTTCAAAGTGTAAAATAATAAATTCATGTGTAAACAGAATGATAGTTTCAAACATGCCTGTATTGACTGTGCTAATGAAATACGTAATGCTACAACTAAGCAACCAAGATATTATGTTTATTTAGACTTCTTTCAGGGAAATGGAAAAAAATAGCATTCTAATCAATGAAATGTACATGAATGGAAATGATCTAATATGAACTCTTAGTACTTCCTTGCTAAGCAAAAATGCATAAAGGTAAAGAAGGTTCTTAAGAATAGAAAAGCGTGCTGACTGTTATTATATAATTATTTTAATTTTTTTTTTTTCCTTAGATGCTTGGACTTGATGGGTCACTAGTTTTCCTAGTAAGTAAACTTATCCTGTTTTAAGAATAGAATTGTGTTTCACTTCTTTAATCCCTGTTTCTCTTGATAATTTGAATGTCTTAAGATTTATAGCAGTATAACTTAAAAATAGATTTTTGTTATCTTTTGTTTTTATATTGCTTAGATTTTCCCTGTATACTTCCCTTCTTCCTGCCAGAGCCATATAGCAAATATTTAAAAAAAAAAAATAAAAAGTTGAGCAAAACTAGTTAATACATCCCCAAAATGTAATGTTATTCATTATGCCACATTTGTGAACTCCTTGCCTCTGAAAGGGAATAAGGAAGAGGATTATTGAACAGGGTAATTTTATATTTTAGATTACAAGACCACTTAACTTTTGTTTAGTATCAAGAAAAATGTTTGTATTTATTGTATGAAAATGCATTTTAAAGAAAAAGTATAATTTTGAATAAAAGTTTAAAATATTTATTAAGATTAATTATGTGAAGTACTTTGTTCAGTGCTGGGGAAAATATAAAGATAAGGCATGGACCTTTATTTCAGTCTAATACGAGAATATGACAAAACAATTGTAATATGAATTGGAACATGTGAGTTAAATAAGAGATGCAGCACAAATATGTAAGAATCCAGTCATTTTTTTACAATTCAGTATTTAGAAAATAATGAAACCAAAGCAATTCTTCGAGTATACAATGGGCAAAACTTTAATGCTGTTCTTTATTATCTACTTTCTTCTCTCTAGTGATCTTCAATTCTAATTTTTTTTATATCCAAGAAACATTTTTTTATTGTTTCTAAAATACCACTCAGAGATATATCTGTTAGAGGCTATATTCTCCCCTAGGAGGGATGTCTGACTGTGTTCTCAGGCTCTCCAGGGCTAAAAATATGATATAAAACTGTGTGTGTGTGTGTGTGTGTGTGTGTGTGTGTGTGTGTGTATGTGTGTGTGTATTTATATATATTCTAAGGTCATTAGTTCCTAAGAAGGAGACCATTTCATGTGTGGAAAGATAGCCATTATGAAGGCCTATGTATAGGATATGGAATATTGTATATGGGAAACTGTAAGAAGGTCTGTTTTGCAGCATCATAGAGTGAGTGAAAGGAAATAATATATAAAACTGGAAAGATAATTTCTGCTAGGTTATGAAGAGCTTTGACTACTAGTAGAAAAATTTATATTTGATCCTAGAGGTTGGAAGGAACCATGGAGTTTGATTAAGAAAGTTTTGCAAGATGTGTGGCTTAGGAAAATGACTTTGGAGTAGGAAGATAACTAAGGTATAGAAACCAATTAGAAGATTTTTATAATAGTTCTAAGTGAGGAGTGGTGACTAGAACTCAAGTGGTAACTGCCTGAGTTAAGAAAAAGAAACATATAAAGGAGATGTACTGAAAGTGAAAATAGCTAAATTTGAAAAATTGTTGGATATATGAATGGAAAGAAAGTGAGGAATCAACATTGACAACAAAGTTCATATTTGGAAGAATTGTGGTACCCTTGGAAGTGACAGGGAGATTTGGTGCTTCTGGGGATTTTTCTTTTTTTGACTTAATTTTTTATTGCTTTATATTCTTCCAAATACATGCAAGCATTCACTTTTGTAAAATCTTGTGTTTCAAATTATTTTTCTCCCTCCCCCTAGGGACTTTTCAAAAGGAAAAGCATACTTTTTTTATCTGTTGAATTAGAGATGCCTGTGGTACATCCAGTTTGACATGTCTAAGATATGTAGATTTGGAAATTATCTATATGCAGATAATTATTAAATCCATCGTAGCTGATGAATTCACCAGTTGAAAAGAGTGTAGAAAGAATTCCCAAGACAGTCTTGTAGTATCCTCTTAAAGGGTATAGCATGGATGATAATACAGCAAAAGGCAGGAAGAGTAGTCAAACAGTTTAGAAGAGAATCAAGAGAATAAGATAACATGAAAACCCAGAGAATAGGGAGTCGTAAGCAGTGACCAAGAGGTCATGAAGATGGAAGATTAAGAAAAAGCTAGATTTGACAATGAAAAGATCATCACTAACTTTGGATAGAGAAATTTCAATTGAGTTCATAAGCCAGACTGCAAAGAGTTGAGAAGTGAGAAGAAAGAATGGAGACAGACAAGGAAGGATAGATTGCTTTTTTTTATAGAAATTTGACAGTCACAGGGAAAAGAGAGGATGTTAACTTGAAAAGATTTAGCAAGGGTTATTAAAGATGGGGGAGACATGGACTTGGTTAGCCATCTTTATAGGAAGGAACTGATGATAAAGGTGAAGATAAAGATTAACAATTGAAAAACAGTGATTGGGGGGCCAAACTGTTGAGGAAAGATACATGGCAAAAGGTGTGTATGGTATCTTTTTTTTTTTTTTTTTTTTTTTTTTTTTTTAAATGTTATTTTCATTTGGACTGGTTTATTTAGGTAGAACATGGTAATCAAGAAGTTGAAATTAGGGGGCAGCTAGGTGACGCAGTAGATAGAGCACCAGCCTTGAATTCAGGAGGACCCGAGTTCAAATCTGATCTCAGACACTTAGCACTTCCTAGCTGTGTGACCCTGGGCAAGTCACTTAATCCCAGCCTCAAAGGGGGGGGGGGAGGGAAGAAGTTGATTAAATCATAAGCCAGTTTGTTTTACACAGAGAGAAACTGTAAAGTGCCCATAGTATCTCATAGGCCTAGCCAGCTCTCACAGACTGGTTACGTGCTTATAGGTGAAATTAGGTTATATTTATTACTTTAAAAACAAACCAAAAAAAAAACCAATTTTAACTCTTAGAAAAACAGTTCATTTCACAATAGTGATATGATGGCATCACCTTTGTACAGAAAATAGAACAGAATTTGCTTTTCGGAATGCTTGATTTTTTTAATAATTTAATAAAATAATTATATTGAATTGTTTTAAATAATACTATTGAAAGTATCAAACATTGCACTAAAAATTATTCATTTATTGAGTTTTCCTAGGAAAAGTCTCACTGAAATATTGTTTTTTTAAGTTAGAAATACTCATATACTTTAAGACTTTAGATTTGAAAATTTAAGAATTAAAATCTTTCTAATTAAAAATTACCTATATCTAACATTTTGTGTTACTTAAATTTACAATGTGAACTAAGCAAAGTCTTGTTATATTGGTATGTAATTTTGTCCTTTGAACTTGTTTTTATTAGTGTGTTGTTGTTGTTGTTTTTTTTTTTTTAAAGGAACATGTCTTTTGGGTGGTGTCTCTGAACACATTATTTATTCTTGTCTTTGGTAAGTATTCAATTCAGTAAACCTTGATTAGCTGCTAGCTCTTTTATCTGGACTAGATAAATGCTAGGGATACAAATATGGAAAACACTGATGTATCCACTGGCTCATATTTTTCAAATACAACTCTTTGTTAGGATGCTGTATTTTAGGTTATGGAATATTGTTTCAGATCCTTTATTTTTTTTTTAAACTGGTAATTTTTGACTTAGAAATATTTGGCAAAAAAAATGTCTCATACATAAATAGCTGTCCTATTTGAAGAATTACTACTTTGACTACTTAGACTCTCTTATTTTCCTGTCCCACTACTAGGACTGACTTCTACTACCACTGTTGCAGCAAATTGATATCATTACCCTTTGTTCACACCCTGATCATCTAGCTAATCTGACCTGCCACCAATTCATTTATCTTCCTACTGATAGAAATACTTCTTTTTTTTGCTCCCATCCTCATCATTCTCACCCTTCATTTCTATTCCATGTTACTGCTTTGGTTCTAATTCTGCTCTTGCATTCCTCACCTGCAGCTAACCTGTTATCTCATCTAAGTGCTAAAGATGACCCATTTTGTTATTATTAACTTCACTCCTTGTGTTTACAAGCATTCTAGTTCCATCACCCCTGATCTATTTCTGTAGTAGAATTCCTTTTCTCAAGCTATTAGAGTGGTCCCTGCTTTTCTATTCAGAAACTTTGTCCCAGGAGCCATGAGCAGTGTGTTGAGCTAGATGTGCTTCCATTTCCACTATCCAACAAAGTTTTTGACAAGGAGAGGAGAAAATGGAGTAGTTTGGGGGTAGTGTATGGTATCTTTCTTCCTTTTTATGATTTCTTAGTAGTGAAACAGAAATTTTAACATTAATTGCTGAACACATTTTCCTGTCAAAAAGTTTTTATAAATGGTATTAAATTTGCTGATATCATTGGTCAGCAGTTTAAAATAGTGAAAACAATTCCAGATTTGTCATTAAAGGCCTGGATTTTATTCTATCTCTGTAGAACCTTAATGGAATCATTTAATAGAAATGACAATACCATCTAAATTAATTTATGGATTTAGTACTAATACCATTCAGACTTACCAATGAGATATTTTTTGGAAGTAGACAAAATAATGTCAAATTTTTACTGTACTTTTAAGTATTTTTCCCATTGACTTCTAAAAGTAAATAAATTAGTTATTCATTATCCTTTCATTTGAATTTATTAATGTTGGAATCTGTTGCAGTAAGTTTTTTTAAATAAGCCACTTGTATTATTTAGTCAGGCGTTTTTAAGTGTCTGGTATGGGCTAGATTCTGATAAATACAAAAGTTAGGACATCAGTGAAGTCCAACATTATGCAGTATTCAATGTCATTCCTTTAGACCTACAAAAATGAAAGGCATGTTCTTACTTTTTTGGAGCTTACTGGGCTTGATTGTGGTTTTTTACAGCCAGTAGCTTTTCTTTTTCTGGAGAGAGGAATGAGTCAGTCAGATCAATTGATTTGAAATATTATATACATGAATAGTCCAGGAAGATAGGCAGCTTTGATCATGTATGTATCAGAGAGGTTTGAGAATGAATACCATTCTCTTACCCTAGTTCTTATCATCTTATTCCGTATTTTTTATGATGGTAAAGTGTAGACTGTTCCAGAAAAAAGTATTATTTTGAAGTTTTCATGTTTTAATTTTTTTTTTTCTTTTAGCATTTTGTCCTTACCACATTGGTCATTTTTCTGTTGTTGGCTTGGGATTTGAGGAATATGTAAGTATGATGGATTAAAAAACTTTTAAAGACTTTTATTTTAATTACTATTAAGTTCTTGGCAACTTTGGGATAAATCTTGAGGCATAAAATATATCTTTTTTTTTAATATTTCGAGAATGGTTCTCAGTGTAATTGATCCTTTATTTTTATGTTACATTAGTTTAATCTTTTGCACTCATTAACTTCATCAAAGTTTCTAAAATGAGTATCTAGTAATAACTGTTCACAAATGATAACTGTAATTAATGAAGGTAGGAGGAAGACATTCAGACTAGCAATACAGAAGTACTGATATATTGCACTTCTTTCCTAACCCATCTAATTACATTGAGACTTTATTAAAAAGCTTTCTCTTAATGATTTCATATCCTGATAAATACTGATATTCTCTAATCTACTACCCTTATATTTTTCTTTTCCTTCTATTATCATAGTCAAGTTTATTGTTTTTCCAAAAAGACCTGATTTGCAATTTTCTCCATCAGTATAATTATGACACTTTCATCAAAAGAAAAAAGTAATCCCTCGTCCTTTAGCATTAAATTACTACCAATTTAGAAATAAAAATACCATGTTATATGAAATTTAATATAATTTGAGATGTGGATTATGGGGAACATCCAAGAAGAGGAGAGATCTCTTTGATGGGTATTTTTGTTCCTGAATAATGTAATTTTATTTGGAATATGAATTAAATAATATCTTAAATATCTGCATGTATAAGAGCTTAAGATTACTCTGGAAAAAAGTAGAGAGAAAGATTCTTGTTTGTATTTTCAAAGCAAAAATAGATATGTAGCATGGGGATTTATTATTTTATCCTCCTCTTAGGTAAGTAAACCGAATGTCTTAGAATCTGAATAACAACCAAAACAAATGTTCCTAATTTTCCAATATTAAGTGCTCAGCCACTCAATGTATAAATAAATGTATATGTATTCTCAAGTTTTGAAAGTTTTGCACTGATGTAATTTAATGGCATATTTTGATTCCTCTCAGATTTTTTTTTAAACTATATATTCTTTAACATATAGCAGACAGCAAGGGATGGTGATTTGGGTTGTATAATTTATAGAATATCTAAATGAAAACTTAGAAGGCCTTTTACTAAAATATGTCCTTTGAATGTTTAGGTTCCAGCATCTTGAATTGTTCATTTTTTTTCTTTCTAGGTCCAAGCATCTCATTTTGAAGGCCTAATTACAACAATAGTTGGCTATGTACTTTTAGCAATATCACTGATAATTTGTCATGTATCCTTGAACAAATTGATTTAGTTACTTCTGGTAATTTATAGATTTATCTTTACATGTCCTCTGCTTGGAGAAGCTCCAGTGGTTCTTAGGACAAAATAGAAGAATCTTCCATTTGGCTTTTAAGTTCCATACCAGTCTGGCTTCATCTTACAGTTACAGTTTTACAATGCCTTACTCTCTTGTTCTCTTTTTCAATAGGACAACCAGATTGACTTTTTACTTATCCCTATATGTGACATTTCACCTACCATTTCCATTCCTGTTCTTAGGCTGCCCTCTATGTCTTAATACACTCCTAGAATCCATGACTTCCTTGAAATTTCTTTTGAGAAAATAACCTATAAGAAGCCAATCCATCTAGTTACTAGTGCCCTCCCTCCAGGAATCACTTTGGATAGTATATTAAATTACTATGCAAATGTTGATTCCCACAAATAAAAGGTATGCTTTTTGAAGCCAGGAACCTTTTGTTTTTGTCTTTATATCCTTGACACCTAGTACAGTGCCTGGCATATAGCAGTCTTTAAACTGAGTTAAATCTCATTATAACTAATTACTGCTCAATAATTCGCTTTATAACTTATTATCTGTGAGAGGGTAAGCTTTGGTAGCTGAGATTATTTTCTTATCTTTTAATAGCTAGGTGGTAAAAAATGTTAAACTGATAGTCAGAAGATCTGGGTTTGTATGCTTACTTAGTAATATCATGGGCAAGCCATTTGAACTTCTCAGACACTTTCCTTACTTGTAAAGTTAATGAACAGTTTCCAAATTATGCTCTTTGAAAATCTTTTTAGGTGGAGGACATGAGAGCTATCTAAAATTATTTGAAAGGTCTTATATAAAGATTAGGTCCATTACACCTGCACTACAGTGTAGGACTAGAATCAATAAGTGAAAATTTAAAAAATTAGTTTTTGATTTGCCATAAAGGAAAATTTCATAAAAATCAGATTCTTAAAAAAAAAAAAAAATGAGCTACCTTAGGAATTGGTTTCCTTTCACTGGTGGGCTATACACAATGACTGATTTTATATTGGGGATATTGTAGAGATTATTATTCAATTAGATATAGGTATGTAACCTCTTGAAGTCTCTTTCAATTCTAAGAATTTTTGGTTGTAATCTTTTTCTTTCTAATTGGGCTTTAATTTTGTTTTGCTCCTGTTATTTCAGTATTTGATAATATGCATACATAAAGTTTGAAAATGACTCCTACAATAAGTAACCAGTGAATTCCTTTGTCAGATATAGTTTTATAACAGTGTTTAGTTATTGTCATGTATAGCATTTTCTAACTCTTTAAAAAGTTGTTTATGTTATACAGGGGAGATACTTCTAAATAGTCTACAGTATTCCAGCTTTTATTTCTTACTCTTTAATATTTATTCTGTTTTTTTAAATTAGTAAGCATTTATTTTCTTTTTCTCTACCTTTCCCCATTGAAAATAAAACAAAATCCTTATAATAAAATATGCATAGTTAAACACAGCCAATTCCCATTTTATTCATGTTCAAAAATATATGTCTCATTCTGCATCTTGAGTCTGTTACTTCTGTCAGGAGGTTGGTAAACATTCAGTTTCTTTGGATCTTAGATGTCATTATATCGATCTAAATTCTTAAGTCTTTCAAAATTGCTTATCTTTATGATGTTATTTTATAAACTATTCTAGTTCTGCTCACTTCTGCATCAATTCATAGAAGTCTTCTCAAATTTTCTAAAATTGTCCCTTTTGTCATTTCTTACTACACAATAAAATTCATTGTAGTGATATACCATAATTTCTTCAGCCATTCCTCAATTGATGAGCAACGCCTTCGTTTGTACTTCTTTGTTGCCATAATAATTGTTGCCATACATAATTTTTCTATATATGGGTTCTTTTCATCTTTCTTTAATCTCTTTGTGATATAGAGTTGGTAGTAGTACAATTAAATCAAAAGGTTCTTATATGTGGACATAGTGCCTAATTTCCAAAATTTACTAAATTGATTCACAGCTCCTACTGCTATTAATGTTCTTGTCCTGTAGCTCTTCCAACATTTGTCAGATCTTTTTGCTAACTTCATAAATCCGAAGTAGAAGCTCAGAGTTGCTGTAATTTGTTATTTTTAGAGATTTGGGGCATTTCTTTTTCAGGTAGTTCTTGACAGCTTTAGCTTGAAATTCTTCCTTTCTATGGTTTCTTTTATATCCTTTGACCATTTATTAGTTAAAGAAAAACTTCATTTCTTAATCTTGAACCATATGTTCTATTAATATATTGTTCTTCTCCCATGCACAGGTTTATGTTGAAGTCACCAAATATTAATATTGACCTGGTCCAATTCTTCAACTCCAAAAGATGTTACCCTGTAATATCACAGTTTTATTTGTGGTAGTTTTTTGCTTATGCTTATCATGAGTACAGCAAGCTGACATGACTCCAGTATCCCAAGAAATTGTTTCTTTTTGTCTTTATATGAATAATGAAACCAATTCAACCAACTACTTTCTTTGTCTTTCCAAAGAGAACCCGTAAGCTATCTTTCTCTTTAGTTGCATCTTCTTTATGCTTTTGTGTAATTATTGTTATGACAACTTAATAAGTATCTATTTTCAAATGTACATCATCATGCCAAATGCTTAGTACACAGACAAAACAAAAACCAGTCCCTGCCTTCCAGGAGATTGCAAGTTAACAGAAAGTTAGAGTACCAAAAATTAAATTTATGTTTATGGATTATCTAAAACAGTATTTATCACTGATAAATGAAAGTTTGTAACTGAATGCATTATATATTGTTCAAGTGCTCTTGTTTTGATATTTTATTGAGTTTTTTCCTTGACCAGATGAAATAAATAGGGTTTGGCAGCTCTTGTGAAATTTCAACGATCTCGTCGTTTACTAGGGGTCTGCTATATTGTTGTTAAGGTAATTTAAATATTTTTTAAATAAAATTATTGAAAATATTTATCTGTTCTATATTTATCACAGTATTGATGAAATTTATTTTTACTTAAGGTCTCTTTATTAGTGGTAGTAGAAATTGGAGTGTTCCCTCTCATTTGTGGCTGGTGGCTAGATATATGTTCTCTGGTAAGTATTATATTTTTTGGATTATTATCTTAATTTAAGATTTCAGTCATGAAATTACTTTTGAAGGAAAGTATGAGTCTTTATCAACTAGGTAATTTTTTTGCCCTGAAAATTTAACTAAAATGTTACTAAGGAATCTTCAGAAATCAGATTTATGTCTAATCATCGGGCTATATAAATAAGATATAATTGTAATAGGAACTTTTTTGTAGTATTGTATTTTAATACACAGTATTTTTGTGCCTTTAATAACAGGCAAAGAGTAATAACAATAGTAGTCATTTTAATATTAATTTTTTCTAGTATCAAGAAATATAGATAATTATTAAAAGGAAGATGAAAAATTAATAAGTTAGGATTTTGTGCTGTTTTCTATAATTTATATTAATAAAAGACTTTTTCATTAGGCTTAATGTCAGTTTGTAAAAGATAAGATTTCAAAAAAATTTAAATCTCTATCTTTGATTTCAGTGGTATTAGAGAATCCTATTGAAGAAACTTCATCTATGGATGCTGATTGGCTATTTTTAACACCTTATTTATACTTCCACTATGTATCAAAGTCAGTACTTGAATCTAGGTCTTCTTGACTTGGTACTTAATACATTATGCTCTACTATTTTTAGTCTGGTCTACTCTTACAATTTTATAAGTAAGGATTTAGAAACATGAGATATCTGAGATTTTGGATATTATATAAAGTGATACAAATAAATTTTAAACCCACATTCTCTTAGCTCTGAATCCATAGGTCTTTCCTTTTTATTACTGTTACTTGTATTTATAATTTGAAAAGCTATTAGCTTTTTAAAATACTTATTATCCCTTTAATTATTGTTGTTGATCATTACTTTTTCATTACCCAGCAGGCAGTTTTACAATTGTGAAACTGAGTTGTGTGGCCAAAGTAAATTGATCACCCAGGGACAGTTCTGTGGATTCTTACATCTTAGATTTGTTCTCAGAGCTTTATAGCTTGATAGAATATGCCAGAATTTGCAGTCTTCAAGTATCCAAGACTATCTTCATGTCAGAGTGAGACATTAAAATAGGACTTTAGTAAATAAAATAGTCACAGTCATGATTATTAAATACTTTGAATCAGCTAGTGCCACAGTGGATAGAGACACAAATTCAAATCTGGTCTCAGATACTTACTAACTATATAACCCCAGGCAAGTCATGTTTTCTCACTTGTAAAATGGGAATAGTAATAATACCTACCTCCTGGGATTGTTGTAAGAATCAAATGAATTAATCTTTGTAGAAGTGCTTAGCACAGTACCTGGCACATAATAGTTACTATATGAATATTTATTACCTTCTCTTTTTCAGAAATAAAATTAGAGATACTTAGAAGTAGTGTTATATCTGCAATCAAGAAAAAAGAATCGTCACTTGTTGTATCAGCGTTTTCCATCACAGAACTATAACAAAATATTATTTAATTTGCTAGGCTTTTATTTTATGTTATTCTTAGGTGGTATTGTATATACTGCCAAGCATGTGAATATATTATTAGCACATAATCTTTAGTTTTCCTTTGGAAAAACACTACATTTTCTCTATATTTAAAGCCATTTTAAATTTTGCTTATGAGTCTCTAGAACACTTTCCCAGTCTGTTACAAATAACAGATGTGAATACTGAGACATAGAATGGAATTTTGGGTCTAAAATGTGTTAAATATATATAAAAACATTTTATTTTGTTCCTTTATTTAAAAAAAATGAAATGTGTAAATTGGGCAAATTTAAACTATAGAAAAAATTGCTTCTATTTTATTTTCTGCTTTGGTTCAGGAAATGTTTGATGCTACTTTGAAAGACCGAGAGTTGAGCTTTCAGTCTGCTCCAGGAACCACGATGTTTCTGCATTGGCTAGTGGGAATGGTCTATGTCTTCTACTTTGCTTCTTTCATTCTTTTACTAAGAGAGGTAAGTTCTCAGAAAAACAGTTATTAAATTGTTAATTGGTAAAAAGTATCACTGCCATTTTCCCCAAAAGGATTATGGATGTTTTTGTGTATATTAATAACTTTTTTTTTTTCCCATTCAAGAAATGATATGTGAATTTAGCTTAACTTGAGCATTAAAAGGGACCATAGAGTTTATCTAAGAGTTAAAAGTTCAGTTTGACTATTAGTACTATTAATGGAAGATCTTTGTTCATTGACCCATGTACACATTTTGCTAGAGCAGCTGAATTTTATCATTCTTAACATTTTTGTTATGAATGAAACCACAAGAAAAAAGGAAGTTTCAACTAAAATATAAAGATGACTCACAGTTGCTCCTTGGAGAAGTAAAGAAAAAAAGGTAGTAGAATAAGTCTCATCAAAGTCAGCAAGAAACATTTCATGAACTATTTGGTTTTCATGTATTATAGTACTAATGGTATGCAAATTAATTTGAAAAAGACCAGCATAAAAGTAATTGCTACTTATATAAGAATATCAGTGGCTGAGGACTTAGAAGAGATTATATGAAGGACTTGATAATATCTTCCAAAACAGTTCAGTCTACAGTTTGACACTCATGACAGAAGGAAGACTAAAACCCAAAACTCCATCTGATTTAGTTCAATACTTCTGTGAACTCTCATGTTGGTAATTCTTTGTGTTGAGTTATTAAAGTAATACCACAAAATATTTTTAAGTTAATATGATTAAGGTATCAAAAGATTAAAACTTACCCAAAATCAAATAGCTTCTCTGTGTGGTACTAAGACTAGAAACAGGTCTCTCAAAATGCTTATTTGCAAGTAGTATCACCTCTCATTGTAATTTATTTACTAGATGATTTACTAGGCAATTAATTTATTTTTTTTGCTTAGGGATGACCACTTTCCTTGTAATCAACCAACATTGGACATTTTAAAGCAGCCTAATTTGAAAATTATAGTTTAATACAATATCTTTTTCTTGGCAATATTTGGTTTTTGGAAATCTTTTGTCTTCCCAGAAGAACTATGTTAGTTTTCTGTTTTTTGTTTTTTGAAAAACATTTTAAGTGAAAATATGGTCTAGAATTTTTGCCACAAAAACTGTAGTTAAGCTTACTGGAATGTAGATTAGAAATACCATTCTCTTATTTTGAACATCAGGATAATATTTGCCCTCCAGCCCAATCCTGGGCCCTCCAAATAATATTGGTATCATTTCAGAAAAGGGAATGTCATTTGATTTTCTTGTGGATTAGTTAAATTCATCATCCTTGTAAATTCTCAAACCAAAATTCCCTTCCATGGCCAACATTCCTCTCATCATGTTATCTCTTTTCCATTGTAACATAAACTTGTAGAAAGTATAGAAGTCACCACAAAGAGAAAGTAAAGCTTTGTAGAGCTTGGCCATAGCCTCTGCTTCTCGTTGCTCAAGACTCTGTTGCTACACTGAAAGCTACTGTCTTCTTGCCCTTACCCAATCATTGATGCAAATTGGAATATTTATTTCCATAATAACTCAAAGAGCAAGTCTTGATAAGGAAAGATAAGGAGGGGAAGAAGTTTTAAGTAATGCAAATGTTGTTTTAGTTAATTTTTATAGTGACTGGGGTCATTTCAGTCAGTTGTGTTTGATATTTAAAAAAGACTTCAGTGTCATTAAAGACTATGCTCCAGATATGGTATACTAGAAATCTCTAATGAATTTTAACATAGCTTGTGCTTGGTTGGACTCAAGATTAATGTGATGTTCTTGTTCAGTATATAGTATTTGAAAACAGAGGGGAATTGACAGACTTTGGCTATATTATAAAACTAAATAGTCCAACAGTTTATAAGTTAAAAAAAAAAGTACAATAAAGTTTTTATATGCTGACTATGGTAAAATTCAGATATACGTTTCCACGTGTACAAAAAATACCAGCAGATTACCATGTTTGTAGCCATTGACAGTCTTTTCAGATTTTAAGGATTTGTTGATTCCAAACAAGCTCCTAGCAGTTTGCATTAGATTTGCATCCTAAATAATTGCAAAGAGTTTCATCATAGGCCTGATTCTTCTGTTGTTGCTTCTGGACAGCACACTGAAAGCAGCTGTAAGTAGTTCACTAGAGAGCTTCTTTCAAAAACTGGAACCCAGAGAATATAGATATACCATATCAAGGAATTGAAATGAACTTTAAAAACTTGGGGGGGAAATTGCAAACCTTTTAAGCCCCAGCATCAGATTATGAAGTGGAAATAGTAAGTTTATATATTTATAATTTTACATGTACTTTTATTTCGAATATACTTCACAAAAAACTTTTGAGTTCTTAATTCTGACAAATCAGAGTGTATGATTTGGAGGTCATTCTTTAAAGCCCTTTTGTTAAATTTTAAAAAGAAAAATGTATCAAGAATTCCATTTGCTTTTTTGAGTTTGCCTTTGTTCCCTGCAAACCTTCTTAGATATTGCCAGAAGATAGCCATCCCTTCCAGGTCAAGGATTGCCTTTAGCCTTTCTTACTATCCCTGGTGTTGCTTGGCACAAGGAAGAAACTTACCTTGTGCTTATTGACTATTAATCTATGCTGGCTCATTAAATAAGACTCAGGATGCCTGTTAGCATAAACTCATTTTTTCCCCCCTTTTCTTTGTAGAGGAACAATTTTGTTGATATTATCATTGTCACGTTTCTCACAACTTAAAGGGTATATATTCTTCATTCTTGAGAAAGGAAAAAGAGGTGAAAGATAATATTGTCCCACTGTTTGTATGTGAATCCCTAGTAAAGTGCTTAGCACATAGTAAGGGCTGAATAAATCCTTTTTAATTCACAAATTGCCAAAGTGATAATAAGAGCTTTTCACCCCCTATTTTTCCATTTTACTTTGTCTCATGCATATATAGATAGGTCCTGATTAGTGCAAATAATTTATTTTCTTCAAGTGGCTTCATATCTTCAAATTCATATTATTTAAAGTTGTAATTATGTAAAATATTGTGATTGATTTGAATTAATTCAATTAATCAAACACAATATTAATTCAAATAGTGTGCCCACTTTGGGAATTTATTATTCACATTAATTGGAACCTAGTGTATCAGGAAAACTTGATAAGTGCATTTTTACATTTTTGAATTTATTTTTTATAGGTGCTGAGACCTGGTGTCTTGTGGTTTCTAAGAAATTTGAATGATCCAGATTTTAATCCAGTACAAGAAATGATTCACTTGCCCATTTATAGACATCTCCGAAGATTTATTTTGTCAGTGGTAATGAAACATTTTTTTTTAGTTCTTAAAATAACATTTCACTCTTTATATCAGCAGTCCTCAAACTTTTTAAATAGGGGGCCAGTTCACTATCCCTCAGACTGTTGGAGGGCCGGACTATAGTAAAAACAAAAGCTCACACTCTGTCTCCACCCCTCAGCCCATTTGCCATAACCCAGCGGGCCACATCTGGCCCACAGGCCATAGTTTGAGAACCCCTGCTTCACATATATAGCTTGCCTAACATTTATTATACTCTTTCTATACTGCTTTTTTTCAGCTATATCACAAGGGACTTTCCCTCCCTTAAAACAACAGAACATAATTTTATTTTTACTTATTGCTCTCTGTTAAAAATAAAATTATTACATTGATAAAAAACAAAATGGTTTCTTTAATGTAAATGCAAAATTAGTTATAATAGTTGAAATTTGCATAGTGTTTTAAAGTTCACAAAACATTATAGATTAGCCCTATAACCTTATGAGGTAGGTACCACAGATTTTTTTGACTTGGGTCTGTGATTTCTTTATTGTAGCAAACTTTCAGTAAGAAAACCTTTTCCAATTCAGAGCAACACTGAGAATTATGTATGAGCTTGTGTAATTTTTCCTTCCCTTCATTACCAATTTATTAGCGATGGAACTTGAACCCTAGATATTACTGACTCCAAAGCTGGTTATTTATCCACTATGCTGCATAGACACATAAACATGCACACACACATCTAGATGCTGGCAGTGCTGGATTTGGAGTCAGGAAAACTCATCTTCCTGTGTTGAAATCAGATACTTAAATAGCTTTATGATCCTGGGTTAGTCACTTAACCCTGTTTGCCTCAGTTTCCACACCTGTAAAATGAGCTAGGGAAAGCAATGCCAAACCACTTCTGTATTCAGGCCAAGAAAACCCCAAATGGGGTCCCAAAAGGTTGGACACAACTGAAAAATCGCTGAACACCAACATTAATATTCACATTTTATAAATAATAAAACAGGTTCACTTGACCAGGGTGATACAGCCAGTGTTAGATGAGACTGCTATCTTTGTTACTAGTTTTCACTGCTCCTGATGTGCAAATTTCTTCCATTGATGAAGACTGTTTGCTCATCTATGAGCTACTAAAAAGTATTTTATACTTAATTACACAGCTATTATATGTCAGAGGCAGAACTGGCACTGAACTCATCTTGACTCCAAGATCACAGTCACATCTCTCTGTCTCTCTTGCTGTCTGTCTGCCTGTCTCTCTTTATAGATAGATAGATAGATAGATAGATAGATAGATAGATAGATAGATAGATAGATAGATAGAGGCACACACTCATACACACGTGCACACACATACATACCACCTTTAGTTTCCTCTTTAAGATCAATCTGATAAAGTATAATTCATCTTTCCATATGGTCCTGATTATAAAGAAAAGGACATTAGACTCTTACAAACTGGCATAATTTGGAAAACTAATCATAACTTTTTTATCTTAAAGGTTTGACTTGTCTCAAATAAGTTGTTAGAGTTTAATGTCATTTTATTTGTTGCAGATTGTCTTTGGTTCCATTGTCCTTCTTATGCTGTGGCTCCCTATACGTATTATTAAGAATCTGTTGCCCAATTTTCTTCCATATAATGTCATGCTGTACAGGTAAGCTTTTTGTACTTGAAATTTCCTTCTTCAAAATGTGGATTTTGCATTCTGATTCTGTGTTTTTATTTTGTTGATTTTTCTTATGAAAATTTCTGGGGGAGGGGTAAGTTCATGAGGTTAACTTAAATTTTGGGAAATTTTAGAACTGAGAAACATTACTATATTCATGCATTTTCTAGAAAATAAATTTTTAAAATAAAATCATTTATTTAATATTAAATTGTTCAGAACATAGTATGTGGCATCAATTTTGTATATCAAAAAATGATACTTAATTATCAAAAAATGATACTTAATTATTTCCTAATAGTATCATTTTGCAAATGGTCTTATTTTAAAACTTAAAAAAAAAAAAAAACGATACCTTGTAACAAAAAATTTGAAAAGAGAAGGAAAAAAGCCATTCCATAGAACTAAACCAAGACATGTTATGTAATTACATTTGGCCTCTCTCTTATATTTGGAATTTTCATGAATTTAGAAAAGTGTCTTTTCCACAAAAAGAAATTAGTATGAATTTATAAAAGTATTGTTTTAACTTCCAAGAGAAGGAAAAAATTAGCAAAACCATGTATTTCTAATAGTCTTATATTACTGCATAAGATCCTTTTAATAGAAATAAGAATTAGGAACTTAACAAATCTGTATTATATCACAGTAATGATCAACTTAATACACATTTACATTATAATTTATCAAGTTGTTTTTGTTTGCTTGCTTTTTTTATTGTTATAGTGATGCCCCAGTGAGTGAACTGTCTCTTGAGCTGCTCCTGCTACAGGTGGTGTTGCCAGCTTTACTTGAACAAGGACACACTCGACAGTGGCTGAAGGGTCTTGTCCGAGCATGGACTGTTACAGCAGGATACTTGTTGTGAGTATAAACAACTGACACCTTTATTATATTACTTGTTTTCTTGTTCTATTCATTACTTTATATAGGCAAAACTGAGTCTTGAGGACAGTAACTAGTATATGAAGGTATTTGAGTATTTTATTTTATTATATTGGTTAAAAATGCTTCTTATGCTTCAGGTTCATTTTTTTTTATTTATTTTATTTGGAAATTATTTCTTGACATATATCCTTCAGGGAGTTAGTATTTATTTTAAAATAGCTCTTCTTAAGAGTACTGTTTTTTAGTTTTGTGAATGTTTCTTAGGCCTTGACATGATCTATACATTTTTGTTTTACATGCTTTAAGCTAAATTTGTGTGGTAAATATTATTTTTGGAAAAGATGTTGCCTCTCAGATTTAGTTTCCTATTGCAGCTTGAAGTGAAAACTGAATTGCCCCATTGACCGAGTGTGGTAGAAGAGAATGAGAACTGGATTTGGAATTAGAAGCTTGGGTCCATAATCTTTCTTTGCCATTTATTATCCATATGTCCCTAGGCTGGGCAAATCATTTAGTCTTTCTTGTCCTCAGTTTGTTTATCTTGAAAAAGAGGGAGTTGGACTGGATGATCTGTAAGGCATCATCTATTTAGAAATCCTGTGATTTTTTGACTTTCACTAAAACATATGACACTACTTTTAATAGGTGGCATGGTTAACATCTCTTTGTATAGAAGGAAAATATTTTAGAAGTTATTAGTTTTTGGTACTCTCTTGAGATAAAAAATATTTTATCCTCTGCGCATATTTTAGATTATTAATTTCTTTTTTCATGCTCAAGAGACCTGAATCACAATAGGCCTGATTTATACCACTAATACAACTCAGGTTAGTTAATGATTTTTTGAAAGGTATGGAATAGATGTCTACTAAAATCATACTCTTTAAGCTTCCTCTTTAAAAAAAAAAAAAGACCGCTTAATTTTATATTTTAAAATGTCATGGAGAAGTTTGCTAAATAGAAAGAGGATCAAATTTGATCCCACCTCTGTTACTTATTACCTAATTATCCTAGGTTCACATCGAAAGCTGTGTCTTTGGACCTCAAACTAGAGATGATTAATTTCTGCAAAGAATTTCTGCTGGATTTTGTGTCAGTCAATATAAGCTTAGCCAAGTATAGAAAGGTTAGAAAGTTGGTAACCCAGATGATTCTTTTTACTCTTTCACAGTGTAGAAAGGTTGTGATTTTTAATATCTGTACTGATGAGATTTTAATCTTGAAACAGTGGCAGGATCTACCTATATAGAAAATATCTACCATGTTATCTTTTGCATTAGAAGCAGTGATGGTAGCATGGAAAGAGCATGAGACTGTGTCAGTAGACCTCTGGTACAGTCTTGACTTTGTCATTTGCCAGCCAGGTGAACCTGGGTATTTTTGATACTTGGACTTTAGTAGGATCAGATTAGATCATCATAAATATGGTTCTTTGATTCTGTATTCTTTCCCCTTGACTTGATTTATATTTTGATCTAAAGGGAGCTTTTTCTTATTAGGGATCTTCATTCTTACTTACTTGGGGATCAAGAAGAGAATGAAAACAGTGCAAACCAACAAGCTAATAACAACCAGCATGCTCGTAACAACAATGCCATTCCAGTGGTGGGAGAAGGTCTTCATGCAGCCCACCAAGCCATACTTCAACAAGGAGGACCTGTGGGCTTTCAGCCTTACCGTAGGCCTTTAAAATTTCCACTCAGGGTAGGTATAGTAAATTTTTTTTGGAAATCTTCTGTTATTTAGATTTGTATCAGGTTTCACTTAAGAAATAGTGCTCTTGTAATCACTGAACATTATGGCTTTCATAGTCCGTTCTGTATGTCATACCTTTGAAGGTTAAATGTAGTATATTAACAAATTTTCAAAGCCTCTTAGTATTAGATGTATTATAGTAGAACTTTTAATGCATAATGAAAATGTATACATTTCAAGCTTTTCCAAATTATTTCAATTTCTTAAAAAAAAGAAATCTTTTAAGGATTTGTTACATTATAATTAGTCATTCACAGTTAAAAGATGTCATAGTTTTATTACTATAGAATTCAGCTGCCAAACATCTTAGAATTTTTAAAAACAAAACTAGACTTCTATAAGAAATCCTGAATTTGCTGTTAAATAAAATGTACCAATTAAGAATTTTTATCCTTAATTTTGTATAATAAACTCATTTAAAACTATGCTGTACTGTATTTATGTAAAAGCAAAATCCCATACTTTGAGTTCATACTATTGAGTAACATTTTTTCATAGAATAACCTCTGTTGTGTTTACCATACATATCATATAAGTAGAATATATTTATGATTTCAAAAAGTAAAATCAGTTATGATGTGTATAGAATTTTTTGTATTATTTATTATATTCCTTTGCCAGTCTAGTGTAGCCTGTGGATCCATGGGTTCCTTTTCATCATAATATTTTTAAATAGTTGAATTAAAAGCCAAATTTTAATTGGAAGTTAGTGAAAAGTCATTTATCCATGGACTCTCAATTAAGTATTCCTGCTATAAGTAGCTGATGAAAACACTTGGATTGGTGGCATTTCAGGAATGTATGTAAAGTTAGTAATTTTCCTTTTTGATAAGGAAAACTTGTTATGATCTTTACTGATTTACAAGGTTAAAGACTAGAGTTTCTAGTTTTAAGTAAGATAAATCAGCTGGGGAAAATACTTGATTGTCCTTTTGCAAGTTTATTTTAAATGTTCTCTTTATAAAAATGCAGTTGCCTATAACTTGTCAGTGTATCTGGTTATATAAAAACAGGAGTCTATAGACATTTTTTTTGGTCTGACTTCTAGTTGACATTTTCATTAAATATTTTTTCCTCCTTTTACATGTGGTGGAGTTAGCTTAATATAAAACTAAAATTGCAAGCAATCTTTTAATGCTTGTTATAAAATAAATTAAGTACTCTTAAGATGTTTATACTTTGTGCTTTATATCACAGATATTTCTGTTGATTGTCTTCATGTGTATAACCTTACTGATTGCCAGTCTCATCTGCCTTACTTTACCAGGTATGTTTTTTATTCTAATCTTCAGCTAAAATTATGCTTAATGCCATTATTTTAAAAGGAAATGTATTTAAATGTGTGTTCATCAGATATGATTTTTAAGTGGTGTTTATAACATATTGGATCAAATAGAACTTGTACACCAAAAGAGTGATGATCTCTTTGAAAGGAAAAAAAAAAAAAAATAGAGATATTAAGCTGTGCTTGCTGTACTCAAGTTTTATATTAGCCAGATTTGAGGAGACGTGTATCCTATTTTCAATTAATGATGCTTTTATTTTTGATTCAATATGGATTATCCATTTAAGATTTTTTCACCTTGGATTGTTTTGACCTATATTTATGTCAGACAGTTGGAAAACATGGTCAAGGAAAGAATTTATTGTGGAAAAAAATCAGATTACCAGCACCCATATTTTTTATGGACATGGTATTTTTAAGTTGTGTAAGCAATCATGAAACATTTTTTTTAAATTGTGCCGATTTGGATTTTTACTTCATTACATGTATTACTTTTACCGTCTATTACATAGATACATAATGCTCATTAGTAGTGATTCTTATGATTTTGGAATGGTTTATATTCCAATAGTGAGTTTGCGATTATTTATAAATAATAAAATGTTTTGTTTCAGCCAGTTTACAACTTAAATTTGAAATCTTAGTTGTAACCTTAGCTGGATGTTGCTGGAAATAGAAGTTATGTTATAACATAACAGTAGGGCAATAAACACATAAACTGGCAATAGACCCAACAAGTATAAATATGTGTGCAAGTGTGTCTACATAAAATATACATGTTTTTTTTAATTCCAAACTGAAATAACAATTTCCATACCTTCCCTACTCTCCTTTCTATAAAAGAAATATCATTTCTAAACACATACCAGAAAAGAATAATAATTCATCATCTAGTTCTCTGATTCCATTAGTAATGATATTGTCTGTGTTTAGCCAGGTTGTTTTTGGGCTGACTTAATCAGTTACCAAGATCATTTTATTGTTGTTCAGTCATGTCCAGCTCTTCTTGACCCCATGAGCCTATTGTCCATGAGATTTTCTTTTGGTTATTCTTCTGGATGGTTGCAGGGTGAGATGCTACAGTAGCTGTTGAATCTTGTGAGGTGTCATGAAGACAAACTTTATGACAAACAGAGAAGTAGGATTGTAATCAGAGAAAGCATTTTTCATAAGTCCTTCATCAGTCTTCTTACTGGGTCTCTTCTCCCTTTCCTTCCCTTCGGGTTACGGAAAGACCTCTCTTGGGAGGGTTCTACTCACGAACAGTTCTCAAGTGCTGCTGCTGCTGCTTCTTTGTTTCTTGTGTCCCGTGTTGGGCGCTATTTGTTAGGGAGCAACCTGCTAGTAGCTTTTGGGAATTTGTAAAGGGCTAGAACTGAGCAACGCACTTGGATAATGAAGCACGTGAGACTAATTGCCAATTGGACAGTTCCCTTTTAACTTGTTTGAAGGTTGACCCGCCCCAGCTCTTCTGTGTTGACTTGATTGGTGGGACAAAGAGGGGGAAGTGACGTGTGTGGGAGGAGTAGGAGGAGGAAGAGGAATTGAGAAGCTGACTAGCTGAATAGATCCATTCATGGGAGAGAATAATAGCAATACAAGGAGACTGAGAGGCACTTGCATTCTCTGACCTCTCTCCTCTTCCCTCTTGCCTTCAATTTATTTCATTGCCAATTCATAAGCAACATCTCGGTCAATAAAGGCTGCTTTGCAATTCTTTCAAATGTGTTATGATTCACAGCTGTGGGGGCTCTTGGAGAATCGACCTGCCTCTTCACACTTAGGGATGGTCCTTAACGCATGATTGTTTCAATTATTGCAGGAAAAAAAAAAAGCCTATAATAGTACTTTGACCTAAAATACAGAAAATACATTGGCATGCATGTAAAAGAATTTGAGAGCAATCATGAATTCATTTGGCCCCTTTGTTTCTTAGTTTCCTCATGGCTTAGGTAATTTTTTTAGTTCTTTTCTGCAAACATTTTGTGATTCTTAAGAGAAGTTTTTTAAAATGAAAGAAATTGATACATTGTCTAAAGTTTGGGATAGTCATAACACATCAACATAATAAAAACTAACAAAATGTATCCTATTAATATCATTGTAAAGATAATAATTGTCTTTACTTAGCCATATGTCTCATTTATCAGTCTTTCTGTTTTCAGTATTTGCTGGCCGATGGTTAATGTCATTTTGGACGGGGACTGCCAAAATCCATGAACTATACACAGCTGCCTGTGGTCTTTATGTCTGCTGGTTAACCATAAGGGCAGTGACAGTTCTAGTTGCATGGATGCCACAGGGACGCAGAGTGATCTTTCAGAAGGTTAAAGAGTGGTCTCTTATGGTAAGTTTTTATAAAAAGGTTTATTATTGTGATAGGTAAGAATATTTTTTTTAACTTATTTTTTCCCTTCCCTTCTGTTTTAGCATCAGTCACTTTCCTTTTTCAAAAAAAGATTCAATTGGAGAATAGTGTCTTGATTCTCTTAAGAGACAATACTAATGTGTATTACTCTTTGACATTTAAGAGAATGTATAATGTAATTTCCAATTTTTTGCCTCAGACTAATATTCTGTAAAATTGACTTATACTCTTAGCAGTATCATAATTTTAAATCTTAAGGGTTTTTTTAAGTATTACTTTTAAGAAGGAATTTTAAAATTCTGCTAATAAAAGTAACATTCTAAAAGAGCTTAGTATTACAAAGAGCATTATAAACTAGATATCTATTCTTTATAGTCAGTGCTAATTCAAGAAGCTTCTAGAGAAACTAGAATTATTATATCGATTTATTGTTAGAACCTATTTTGAAGCTTCATTCTCATTAAATGAAAATTTATTTTTAGGTTATATCTGTCTTTGTGTGTATATGTAAATATATATCATATATATGTAAATATATAACATAAGTATTAATTACTAATCAATATAGTTATCAGTTCACTTTATAATGAATTATCATTGACAAATTTTACAACTGATTGGCTTCTTTCTTATGCTTGTTCATTTATCTAAAATTGTCATACTTGATTTTGAGTTTATTTTTCATCTTCAGTTCTAGTGTAAGTATCTAATGTTGATTTTGAATACAAGAATAAGACTCATTCTGCCATTGCCTACTAAAAAGCTTGAGAAATAAGTTGAGGGAGGGGTTAGATTTTAATTGCTAAATTGTGAAAGCTACTTATTAATATACTCAGCCATATGTCATCATAGTTTTTATTATTACTTTTTGGATTTTCTTCTGTTTGGAACAAAGAAAAAACACACATACACAGATTCAAGTACTATATTCTCTATTGTCAGCCTCATTATATATAATAAAATAAAATTTCCAGTTTTCTTTATCTCTTGGTACCTAATCAAAACAATTTTTCATCATTAAAATTGAATTGAACAAGGACTACTTTTCCCCAAATTTTATGTTGCCATGTTCATGAAATCTCGATTGCCATATGTATCCCAAAAGGCATCTAGGGTGATATAAATCATCATATTGGCTGCTCTTTTCCTCCAAATCTAGTTTGTTTAAAAATTGAGGGCAGAATATTATGTATATAATGGGAAAATCAGAAAAGAGGGAACATCTTCATCAATTTTGGTGCTAAAGGAAATAGTGAACATCAAAAATGAATAAAATTTATTTGATTGGAAAAACATGTAAAGAAAAAGTTTTACAGAAAATATAATATTGGATGAGTATTTTTTAATGCCTTTTTGTATTTTCTTTCATTCAAAATTACTTCTTTTAGGGCTACATCTTATTTTGGGGGAAAGCTAGGCTAAAGTCAAACAAATACAATACACATTTTTTTCTACTAGTAGTCACCTACAGTAAGTTTTTCTCTCCTTAGAAAACGGTATTAAAAGTTCTGGTAAATAAATGTCCAAAGCGTGTCATACTTATGATATTTTGTTTGTAATTAGATAATGAAGACTTTGATAGTGGCAGTACTACTTGCTGGTGTTGTTCCACTTCTACTTGGACTTTTATTTGAACTGGTAATTGTTGCACCACTGAGGGTTCCATTGGATCAGACACCTTTGTTTTACCCATGGCAGGTCAGTTCATGTCTGTTTCAGTTGTTTTTTCCTGTGAAGTTGGAAAATTTAAGTAGAGGCATTAAAAATAAGTCAACATTGAATTTTTTAGATCATCTACTATTGTTTCCTATAGCAAGATGAGATAGGTATAATAAGTATTTGCTTTATAAATATGTTTTTAAAACATAATGTTTTATAAACATTTAGAGAGAAATGAACAAATGCTAATTTCTAGTTAGCTAAAAGAAAATTTTTTTCCCTCAAAGTTCCTAAGTCTAGAATAATTTTAATATGTATTTCTCATAAGTTAATGTCTTGTTTAAAATAGCATAGTGAGAAAACAAGATATTAAGGTTATAAGAGATATCTGTTTTCCATATAGCTGCCAAATACATATTTGATCATATTGTTTCACTGTTACAGAAGCTTTATTACTTCTGAGATCAAATACAAATTCATTTGGCATTTAAAACATTTCACTATCAAGTTCCAGTCTTTTTTCTAACTTTTTCCTCTATTCCCTTCCTTGACATTATATAGTCCTTGTAAATAGGTCTTTCCTTACATAACACTCCATCCAGTCTGTGTACAAACTGTCCTTCTTCCATGGAATGTTCTCCTACCTCATCCTTTTCTCTTAGAATGTTTAGATTCCTTTAAAACCTAACTCAAATTCACCATGAAGTCTTTCCTGGTCCCTTCTGATGCCTTCTCAGCAAACCAACCTCATATTTATTTTGCATGGACTTATAAGTATACATATTATTTCCCTGATTTAATGTATGCTCACTGAAGGTAGAAATTTCTCTACCTTCAGTGAGACTTGTCTTTGTATCACCCATACCTAAATGTGTCTGATAGATATTTTAGCTACTTCATGACTTTTTTTTAATCAAGTAAATTAAATGTAGCATCATTAGAAATTATACAAATGTTTTTATATTTCCATACTTGGTTTAAAGCCATTCTTATGATCCTGTGGTTAATAATAATAGCTAGAATTTCAAGTTTTCCCAAAAAGCATAAATCAAAACCCCCTAAAATTATTAATTTCTGAGTGTCTATATAGCTTTTGATTTCTTTAACAGCAATTAGATAATATCTAGAGATAGTCATAGCATAATTACTAAAGAACTGGACTTGGATTCAGGGAGATCTGGACTTAAGTATTATTTGTAACGTATATTGATTGTCTCTTCATCTTTCAGTATCCTTAGGAATCTGTCAGAGATTAAAAATGTAAAATGAAGAGTAAGTGCCTGTCTACATTGGCAGAGGAAATTTCTTCAATTAGGAATTTTCCTATGCCAATGAAATCACAGGTCCAATCTAACAGTAACAGTAATAGTAATTGACATTTTGTATCGTGCTTTACATATGTTACCTGATTTAATAAAAGTAATCAAGAAGATGTGTAGTTCTAATTTCATCAATTTCTGTCTGATTTTGTGTGTTTCACTGGAAATGAATGGAAGGCTTTCATTTTCTCTTTTTTAAAATAAGGAAGTTGAAATAAATGACTCCAAATTTTTTTCCAGCTGGAATAATATGTTGTGATTCTTTGTAACTAGAATGTTGAGTGGATGCAACTAAGAATGCAAATACAATGAGTGAAACAGTCTTTTTTTCTCCAGGAGTTTTACATTCCTTCACTATCCAAAGAGATTACCTGTTTGTGGGCCTGAACAGTTATTTCTTTAAATAGATTATGTCTCTGGGTCAGTACAATTTCAAGGACTATAACTGAAGCAGAATATTTTGAAGAGTGATCTTTGCTCCTTTCTAAGAAGTGACTAATTAGAAACCCAGTAAATTTTTACTTTGGATCTAGGATCCAGCCTCACAATTTATTAACTAAATTAATTTGTTCATTTTCAAGTAAAGATCACTGGGACATTGGTCCCTACTCTAAGGTGAAAGCTCAAATTAAAGGTTTTCAGAGATCTCTCAAATGATCTTATGAAAAGGTTCATGGACAGAGTTTAGCACATTTATTCAAAGTACTTTCTGGGCAATATGTGTTGCAGATAAGCCCTGTTAGTATTGCATTTTCTTCTTCCTTCACTCTATCCTTTCTTCCTCTTCCCTCCTCTCTATTCCTCTTTTTCCTTTTTCTTTTTTTTCCCCCTCTGAGGCTGGGGTTAAGTGACTTGCCCAGGGTCACACAGCTAGGAAGTGTTAAGTGCCTGAGACCATATTTGAACTCGGGTCCTCCTGAATGCAAGGCTGGTGCTCTATCCACTGTGCCACCTAGCTGCCCCCTTCTTTTTCCTTGAGTGTATTTAGGGCATTGAGCTAAAGTTCAGGTCTGATTTGGTGGTAATTGAGAAATTTGGTGAATCCCCAAGTACATCTTTACTGGTGTTTATATTGAACAGTGCTTTTCCGTTACTCTGGATTTCTTTTAAGTTAAAATACATTTATGTAAACAAGGAAGAAGAATAAAGTATGCATCTGAAGTGTCAGGTAAGATTGTATGGAAATTGTGTGATCCCCTGCTGAAATTACTAGATGAGTTATGCTTCAGTCACTTAACTTCTTTGGTTTAAATTTTTCTTTAGGAATCTATGTATTGATTATTGAAAGGCAGTTTTGGAATATATTCCTGTAGTGATATTAGGACTTAGCTTTTGGAAAAAGCAAGATTTATTTTCTAGTACTGGTTTACTAGTATGTTAGCATAGACTAGTGCTATATAATTTTTTATTAATTTTTTTATTCTTGGCCTATACTTTTAAAAAGAAATGTGAAGCTTCTTACTGATTGACCAAAGAAATTGTTAGGCCTGTCTACTGATAATAAACTCATTTCATTACTAAAATTGAATAGCTAAATGTCTTTATACACTAGGATTGGGCCCTTGGAGTTCTCCATGCCAAAATAATTGCAGCCATAACATTGATGGGACCTCAGTGGTGGTTAAAAACAGTGATCGAACAGGTAAGGAAAATTTTTTCTTAAATTTTGGTGCCTCTTATATAACTCCATTTAATTGATTGTCATGTATTTGAACTATCAGGAATAAAAATATCTAGGAAATAAGTTAAAGGTTTTGTGATGCCGAAATATTTTGGCAGTCTGTGATCTAATATTGTCATGCTTTATTGGTAGACTTTCACTTAGAGCAATTTACTTTTATTTTGCTTCTATAAGTTGGACTTATTAGATCCTTAGTTTGGGAAACCAAATAATTAAGATTCTCAGAAAGATTATGTTTGAGACAAGAACTCTGAAAGCATTCAGAAATACAAGTAACTACAAATAAAGGTAAAGGAAATACTTAAAAGTAGATACAGAATGCCATGTAAGCATCTTGGAATTTTTTGGTTAGAGACAGAAAACCCTAACTTTGTTATCCTTTAATACCATCACTGTATTAGGCAACATTCTGATAATTTGTTTTTCACAATGATAGCCCTGTTTCAAAACTATCATCCTACTCCATTAAGACAAGCAAGTATAAGTCATTTTAAGGAAGATTTTTCATCCAGAATGATTTTGTGCTTTAAGGGATAAATCTTTTGGTACTTTAAGGGCTAACCTTATGGAAATTCACTAGTATATAAAAATCTCATTTCTGCACTATAGATTAAATGAAATATAACTATTTTTTAAAAATACAGGTGTACTTTCACTTTCAGCAGACCCTGTATTTGAATAACAAGATCCATAAAACAAGTAGGTCATAAAATCAGCACTAGAACCATGCACATCTCAACATAGTGTATATTCATTAAAATGAATTGGTATGCCAGTTTATGTTCTTTTCTTAAGTAATTGTCTTTTCCTAAAGTCTGTGAAATATAAAACCATTTTTAAGAAGGCAAAGTTGTGTGGTAGTTTGTGATTGCATGTTTATTTAGAAGTGTTTATTAAATATATTTAGTTCTGTAGGTTTTAGTTTTATAGGGAATGGACAGTATGTCAGGCTGTGCTACGTTGTCTACCATATTGAAAAGAATGTTTAAAAAAAAAAACAGTAGAGACAACATTTTTCCATCCTTCTATTCTGTCTTACCCAGATACGTTGTTTGTTATCTAGAATCCTGAATTATGTTCTACCCAGGCTTGGTTTTTTTTTATTCCCCCATTGGGCTTTTCATTCTCCAAAATTCTCTCTTCCTCTTTATCAACTAGCTCATCCATCAAATCCTCTTAGCTGATGTTTGTTGTCCTGACTGAGAAAAATTCACCATGGTTTGGATGGGTTATTCTAGTTTAAATAGACTTTTATTTCCAAAGAGGAACCTATTAAAACAGAAGAACCTTCTAATTGCTCACATTTATAGGAGATATTTTTTTTTTCTTTTGGAGCATAGAATGCATGTTGCCTGTTTAGTACAGGATACAGAATACAGAATAGAGATAAAGGACCTATCCTTCCTCCAAGATGAATCTTTCCAGTTATAGAATGTATGTGGGCAGCATTGTTGAATAGGTATATGTATTCATAGAATTATAAATTAAGAGCTAGACAGTGTCTTTTATAGATGAGAAAATTATGACCTAAGAGGTTAAGTGGCTTATTCTGTTCTCTAAATCATACTGCCTCTCAGGATACAAAGCATACTCCCAGAACAATGTTCTGTCAAAACACTCGAGTAGTTTTCTCATGTCTGTGTTCTACCACTTACCTAAACGTTTAAGAAAGAAAGAAATTTTAGTTATTTTGGTTTGGTGAATTGAATAGTTAGAGCTTTGGATCAGTTGATATCTTTTCTATCTTGGAGGCTTTTTTCTTGTTTACCTACTCTTACTCTGCTTTTTTCATTGCTATAGGTTTATGCAAATGGCATCCGTAATATTGATCTCCATTATATCATTCGAAAATTAGCAGCACCAGTGATATCTGTACTGTTGCTTTCCCTTTGTGTACCTTACATTATAGCATCTGGCATTGTACCTTTACTAGGTGAGTAAAATTCCTGTTGTTGATGGTCATATTTTAGTGCTTTAAGAAAAGTTGGATTTTATTAGTATTGTGTTATATATTCTGTGTATCTTGTGGCATCATTTTTCAAATTTTGTATACTTATTTTTTCAATAAAAAATTATTCCAAATTATAATTTTGTCAGATTGACTATCGAGAGCCAGAGGAAGAAAAGCTTAAAACTTGGATGTAGTTTTTACATTACCTACTGCAAGTTTTGATTTTCTAAATGTTGGATCTTTTAAACTGTCAGTTTATGATTCTTAACTGCTGTTATAATTCAGCCTTGGTGATCCATGATTATAGGAGGCACTTAGTTCAAAGGGAAGAAGTTATAATTTGTGTGTTAGGCAGTTGGCTAATTTTTTTCCCCAGTGTTTAGTATTGTTTGATTTGGTTTTAATGAATTAATGATATTAAAAACATAGTTAAAGGCAGTGTTCTTCAAAGTATTTCTGTAAAAATATTAGTATTGAAATATACTTTTTTTCAAAGTAGATAGGAATCTATTTACATGACTTTTCTACTATATAATTGTGACAAAATTTTCTGTAGTTATTCACATTCACAATTTAAAATATTTTAGGCTTTGCTGATTTTTCTTTGAACTCAGGAGAAATAGGAAAAACCAAAACATTCATTTGTAGCAGTGTCATCCTAATTCTTTAATGTTATTTTAATAATAGAAAAATTTAAATTGTACATAGCCTAATATTCATTAATGAAAAAATATACTTTGAATAGTTCCATTTTGTCACTGGAGTATAGAAATAGAGTACTCAGGTATGCTATACTTAAAATTCAGACTGCTTTTATCATCTTATTACTTGATATATATATATATATATATAATGTGTGTGTGTAATAATTCAACACAAATTTAAAAGAAAGCTTCAGATTTTTTTGCCATTTAAAAAGAAGTTTTTTAATATTGCTTATAAAACATGTAACATTAAATTTGCTTTGAGCCAAAGAAACCATTTAGTAGTATAGGAACTGGCACATATTAAATTCTTATTAAATGCTTGTTGACTTGATCAAGAAACCTGGATTCTCGTCCTGACTGATATTAACTGTGTGATCTCACATAAATTGCATGGCCTCTTTCTAGGTTTCAGTTTGTACATCTCTTAAGTGAATGGGGGTGAACTAGATAAAACTTGAAGTTTGTTTCAGTTTTTAGTAGGGATATCTTTTGTACTCATATGATATTTATACCATCCTAATCTTCCACAATGAATGCTTTTTGAAACCTTACCTTCTAGATTCCATGGAATTTTGTAATTGGAGGTGACCTCAGAAATCCCCTTGCTTTATTTCCTAGGTGAAAAAAATGAATATGAGAAGGGTAGACTTAATTATTTGCACGATGGGCCACACTGCTAGTTAAAAGAGGACTGAATTAGAACCTCATTCCCTTGAATCCACTGAGTTTTCTGCTATATAGTACTGCCTCACTATTAGGAGAATAGATTTTACTTTCAATTTTGACTACATAGAAGCAGGCACATCCCTTATCACATGTGATAAGTGTTTATTATTTATTTTACAGGTGTTACTGCTGAAATGCAAAATTTGGTACAGCGTCGAATTTATCCTTTTTTACTAATGGTGGTGGTTTTGATGGGTATCCTGTCCTTCCAGGTTCGACAGTTCAAGCGCCTTTATGAACATATTAAAAATGACAAGTGAGTCTTCAAGTTTATTTTTGGATAATGTTTCTTAACATTATCATAATAATTCTATTTGTGTTACTAAAATCAAGATTAACTGGCATAATGGGGAAAAAAACCAAATTAGGCTTTTGTAACATTACATTTGGGGTTCATCTGAACCATTAATTTTAAGACTCTTTTAAGTCTTTAATTTCTGTTAGAGTACTACCTACTAGTGCCCCCCCCCAAAAAAAAAGTAAGTACAAACACACGTGTTTTCAAAATTAATCATCTTTAACTTTCTAAACCACTTTTCATGCTAATTATGTTGTTTCCCCATTTTCTCAAATAGTTTTAGTCATGGAAAAGCAAAAATAATACAGAAAGACTGAATAAACCCCCTTACATACACCAAATAGCAAAACTATTAGTTTAATTATTTAAAATAGTGGTTGGGAAGATTACTGCAAAGTGAAAAGGACTTTCTTCTGTTATAAGAACATCAGAAATAAATTGTGAAAGATATATTGTAGAAAGAATGAAAAACTGAAAATGAGTCAGTTTAATAAATAGTGACTTAATGCTTTTGCTTTCTATTGACTAGTTAAAATTTTCTTAACTTTTAAGGAAAAATAGTAATTAATTACCTGAGCGCCCAATAATCAGAAGGTACAAAGCTAACAGAATGTTCTTTCAGGCAAATTTTCAAAATCAAGATTACTCCCAACAATGCACAGTAAACTCTTCCTTTACCCAGTGATGTGAAGAGAGGAATTTTCTGTGATTAAAGTCAATTCTGGATTACTACAAATTAATGTAATGACCATTTTAGGAAATTAGGCCTTAAGTACTTCCTCCTAAATCTTAGAAAAAAAAAAAACCCTATCAAAATCATGTTAGGGGCTTATATGTATAGTTAGATCATTGAAAAACTTTTAGTTGGAAAAAATAATAAAAACTAATGGTTATGTTATATTGATAGGAGAAACAAAATATATCTAGAATTTATTATTCAACTATTTTTTGCATAGAAGATTGTATATATCTTCAAGAAACTAACAGTCTCATAGAGGAGATAAAATACCAACACAGATAGTCATACTACAGTGGCTGAGGTACATATAACAAACTAGTGTGAGAAGTTTGAAGGTTAAGGTACATTGTTTATAAGAAGTCTATGGATGGCTTCTTGGAGATGATAGCATTTTAATTAGACTTTAGAGGATAGTTAGGAAAATTAAATAGGTAAATAGGGAAGGTTGCATCTAGGCAGAGGGACCAATAACCTAAAAAGGGCTGCAGAAATAAAATGTGTATTCAAGGAACAAAGTAGTTTAGTTTGGTCTTCAAAGGCTGAGAAGAGTTTAAACTTTACTGGATAGCTAATGGGCCACCATTGAAAATTTGCATAAGAGAATATCTAGTAGTTGGGTCAAGGATGAATTGACATGCTGTATAAGGAGACTATAATAGTAATTTTATCTAAGCAGGTAGAAAAGAGAGCCTATTACTGGGGTTGTTTCATGGGATTAAAAAGTAGGGGAAAGGTTTTAAGAGTGATTATGGAGATAGAATTGAAAGTTCTTGATAAATGTGAAATGTGAAGAAGTAGAAAGATAACATTAAGGTTAGAGACATGAGAAATAACGAATGGTGATTACAGAAAGAAATAGTGAAATCAGAAGGGAAAGTAGATTTAGAGAAAGGTGGTTAACTTCTGTTTGAAGTATCTAGGATATTGAGGAATAGTTTTTCTCTTGAGTGTTATGGGCTAGAACTTGAAACAAGGTGCTAAGTCAGTGGAATTGATCTAATTTAGCATGGTGCTTAACAAATCTCTAGTTCTGTACCTGTATTTAGTACTTACTCTAGTTCCACAAGATTCACACCTTTAAGAGAAGTATATATAAGCTAGGAGCCTCAACCAGGATTCAGTCCGGGAGATTCAGAAACCAGAGAAGGCAGTCGGGGAGAACTAAGGAAAACAGAGAAGTAGTGGCAGGTTGTCCTGTGGAGAACATTGAAACCAAGATCCAGAGAAGGCCTCCAGAAAACTAGCCAAGCCTCAAGTGAAGGAGATAAGACTTTGAAGGAGACAATAAAGGATTTGGACTTTAATCCCTGCCTGATTATTGATTATTGAACTGAAATGAAGGCTGTTCCCAGAAGCCCCCAAGAAACCTGCTCCTGGAAAATATTACATTTTAGAGAAGAATATACATCTAAGTAGCTAGGGATAAGAACCTGGAACTTTAAAAAAGAGGTCAAGACTAGGGAAAGATTTAAGGAGTCATCTGCATAAATTTGGTACTTGATGACATACTGAAGGAGGTTGCCAAGGTTAGCTAGAAAGGGTAGTGAAGAGGACTAAGAAGAGACCACAGGAAATACAGATATTTAATACATTAGACCTTAAGGAGATTAACCTGGGAAGGAGTTTATAGATTAAGGAAATCATAGATTAAGGAAGAGTATGGTATCTATAAAGCTAAGGGGGAAAAGGTTATCCAGTGGAGTAGAGCTTATTTACAGGTGCAAATGAACCCTAAAGGCTCTTTGAAGGAAGAAACTATCCAGAGAACAAACTAATAAATAGTGACAAGTATGACATAGTTTTCCATACTTTTATAAGTCTGCATCAAATTGCTTTTTTTAGTGCTTTGTGGGAAGGGAGGGAGATTCAGAATTTAAAATGTGACCCAAAAATTAATTTAATTAAATTTAAAGGGGAAAAAAAACAAACAAAACTTTTGAAGTGTAGCCTATGGATATATAGTTGTTAGTGAAAGTAGAGGGGAGAAAAAGATTGAAACAGTTGTCATGGAAAATAAAAATAAATAAAGCAGCTAGCATTATAACACTTTAAGGTTTGCAAAGTTCAATTCTCACAATAATATCTAGTGCAAGTATTATTTGTCTTTGGTCTAGCACAATGAACACACAGTAGGTATTTAATAAATGATTGCTGAATTATATCCATTTCTCAAATAAGGAAATTAAACTTGTAAGGTATTTATTAAATGATTCACCAGAGTCACACAACAAGCAAGTATATGGGGGTGAATTTGGTTAAATCAGTTAAGGTCTTTGAGTCTCAGTTTCTTCATATATAAAATGAGATTATCACTTTCTCATACAGTGCTTTGAAGAAACTACTATAGGAGCATTAAAACATTATATAAATCTGACTTGTTAGGGCAATTAAGATTTTGTGTTTGTTACTTGGGTCTTCTTATACTCTTATCCTTGCTTCTCAAACTTTCCATCTTCTCTCTCTTTTTTTTTTCCCCTTTCCCTTTTTTTCTGTTCCTGTTCATAACAACTTTTAACCCAAGGAGCTTTCAAATTTCTAGTAGTTATTGCTAAAACTCAAACCAGTTAGAATTGATGCTCATTTGTTTCTGTTTCTTATTCTGTATTTTTCAAATGGCAAAATGTCATGATCCCATATGCAAAATGGTTTAAGCCTCAATATTCTGTTTAATTGTATGTTTTCAAATGTAAGGAAGCATTAATTTTTCTTAATACTAATTCTGCTCTTTTAAAATTTAGATATCTTGTGGGACAACGACTAGTGAACTATGAACGAAAGTCAGGTAAACAAGGCACGTCAACACCATCTCCACAGTCTTCTCAAGAATAAAATAGTTGTCTTAAATATCTTGACCTTCCTTTTGCCTTTATGTGTCCTTTTTTGTGGACTCTTCTATCTCTGGATAATATTTTTCCCGGTGATCCTCACAGCAATGTTTTTACTTTAACTTTTTTTTTTTTTAAATTCATATTCTTAGCATTTAGATAGCAGTTGAAGACCTGCTTCTCTATCTGCATCTTCTTCATTTTTCATTGCTGTCTGAGATCTGTATATGTGTAAATAGAAGTATCCTGACACCCTAAAACCTTGGATTAAACAGAATGTGCATTGTACATCTTTAAACAAAATGTATATTAATTTATTAAATCTAGTTGTCACTTTATTTTGGACCTGCTGTTCTGTTGACAAGAAAAGTGCCACAAAGCAATGGCGCAGAGAGGCAAGACTTTTCAGTGAATTTGGAGCTCATTTTATGGTGTTCCTAATAGTTCTTATTAAATTGAATCATTCTGACTTTCTTGGGTGGAGAGGCCTTACCAAGAACATGAAAAGAAACAAATACAAATCATCAGTGAAGTGTCTGTGGTAAAAAAACATGAACTGTGTACTTCACTATCAACCTTTTTGAAAGTTATTTTGTATAACACCAAAGCTGTTGTACGTTTTCTACTGCCTGATTTTTTTTCATGTGTCTGTGTTTGTAATATTGTACAGTAACTTGCTGTAGGTGAGGAATTTATTTTTAATTTTGATAACTTTAATAACCTTGGAGATCAGCATTGAAAGTCAGGTTTTTGTGCTTGTTAAGGGCATGTCTACATTTACCAAAAAACAAAAACACCAAATCAAGACTTTTTTGTTTTTTCTTTTACTTGCATTTGTTGGCAGTAGTGGCCAAAAATCATACGTCACAAATCTTATAGAATAACATCATAAACAATACAGTACTGCAGTTTTATTGAAATTAGTACATCTTTGTGATGTTTTTGCTAATTGTAGATGTGGCTTATTTCCTTAGGTAAAATATGTTGGAGAAGATTATTTGGAAAAATCTAGCCCTTTGAGCTAGCAAATGACTGGGTGGGATTTAGGGAATGTATTTCTCTTTATCATCTCCCCAGATCTCAAAAGTTTTATATGTGAGTGAATGCATTGATTCCCTTCTAAATTTTATCAGGAGAAACTAGCTGAGCTGGGGGGGTTTTTGTTTGTTTGTTTGTTTGTTTTGAGGCAATTGGGGTGACTTGCCCAGGGTCACACAGCTAGGAAGTGTTAAGTGTCTGAGGCCAGAGTTTGAACTCAGGTCCTCCTGACTTCAGGAATGGTGCTTTATCCACTGCATCACCTAGCTGCCCCAGCTGTTTTTTCTTTCTTTCTTTTTTTTTTTTTTCTTTTTTTTAAAAGAAATGCAAGCTGTCATATTACAACTTTGCTATGAAATCTCATTCAAAAAAATTAATTTTCCTTGTAACCAAAGCTGCAAATTAGGAACTTTACAGGGAGAACTGATGGGCAATTGGGCCGATTATTTTAAATTACATATTGCATGAAATGATCGAGTATGCCTTTTTTTAAAGAAAGGCAGAATTAACTTTGGTGAGTCATAAATGGCCATAGGAGAATGATCTTTGTAAATTACAGAAAACAATTCACATAGTATTAAAATATATAAACTGAAATCTCCAGATTTTTTTATACAAAAGTATAGCCAAACACAAACTACCAAATCAAATGCAACAATTTCTAGTAGTTTCAGTTATTTGCAGTTATTCCCAATCATCTTATCCCCTCCTAGGTTATGAGTGATTATCTTCATTTAAATTTTTTATTAAAAACAATATGGATGAAAGAAGCTTTACATGGGGTATAGTATTGCATTATTTCGCACTTTGTAATACATCTCTATGTGTTTGCAGATTTTTTTTTGTACTGCATTAAGGAATGTTTAAGCTAAAGCTCTGCTCAGTCCTTTGTCTAATAAAATTTTTGATTTTCTTTGTTCTAAATACTTGATAAAATCTGTCATGTTAAATTTTTATAGAAATTGCTCTTTAGAAGAAAAAAGATTTGATAAGTGAAATTCGATTATTATATTTACTCAAATTCTTTGATGTTTTATTTAATTTAATGTTAACAAGAATTTAAGTTCCATCATACAAAAGTTTAATAACATGCATTTGTTTAGCAACAGAAGGTCTGGGCAGTTTCCCAAAACATTAATAATTGATGTTCTTCAGAATTATGTAGGTTTCATAAATTGTTGGAAAATTTCTGGTAAAACATAACATGAAAAAAGGCCAAAATGATTTTCTCTGATTCATTTATACATGTACACACACACACACACACACACACACACACACACACACACACACACACACACACCAATAATTAAATGTAAAATTTTGATTACTTTTGCCACAAATTATTTTTGGCTTGAATGTCAGTATTCCTTTAGCATTCTGTAATTTCAGAAGAATCTTTTTTACAAAAAGACGGGATTTGCCAATAGTAATTTATTGGCATTAAGATTTTTCCTTAACAGTCTTGTAAATATTTAAAATCTTTAGGGTTGCAGCCCTTCAATAGCATCCCTCTCCCCTCCCGACCAGGAGTGCAATCTCATACATTTTACACAAACTGAAAATTCAAGTCTTTGAGATATTAAAATTTGTTAGAAAAGTAAGTACTTTTGGCCTTATTTATTTTAGTTTTTTTTTTTTTTAAACAAATTTTTAAAAATTAAAATTTAGGATTGGCTTAACGTGACCACCTCATTAATTTCATCAGAGAAGTCGTTGTTTATGTCAAATAAATAATTGTTCTTTGTCAGTAAATTATGAATTTCATTTTAAAAGGAATTAAGCAATGTTTTTAAAAAACTGCTAATATGAAGTTTGCTGATTATAGCTAGGATCCAAAAACCTCAAAATGTTTTTCTTTAAATGATTTTCCTCTTATATATATGGAGAAACAGTGGAGATTGAAAACAAATGTCACTGGACACCTTAAGTCCAGGCACAAATGTAAAATAATTTTTATTTTAAAGTTTAATATGCCTCTTAAGTAATATAATATAACTATTGTCTTGTGGGGTGGTTTTTTTTTTTTTTTTCATTCCCTTATTGAAATAGCAGAGGCTAATTTTCCTTCAAATGATTTGATTTTTATAATATTTACTTTTCTCACACCTTGAAAAGCAGCCAATTAAAAATATGACTTGCATTTGGATTGCAATGAAGATTTAAAAAAATATATATTTCTGCATTAATAAAATATTTGCAAAAAAACACTGGTAAATACATTTGGTGAATATTGACACACGTAAAAAGTAAAGTTTTCAGTTTTTTCATTTTAAGAATGCTGCATTTTAAATTTATTCGCTAAGGTCAATTTTATAGTATTAAACTTAGCTATGTTTAAAAGAGATTTTTCATAATGAAAAGTAGAAAGTATCTGTTATATTACTACTTCCATTCATGATGAAAATTGTAGAAAACACAAAGTATTATTAAAAAGCATGACTAATATAAATTCTTTCAAACTTTTGTTTAAATTATTTTATCCAGGTTTGTTGTTGTTTTTTTAATCTAATATTTCTTTTATAAGAGGCTGTGAGCCCATATTTTTTTTAATGTCCTGTCCCTAGAGACTTTCTTCCTTCATATTTTACTTCCTAATATTCTGTATTTTGAATCATATGATAATTAGACAATGTATCTTTTATTCCTGTGTACTTTTTATATGTCCTTTTCACTTTTTATTTGTCATGAATGTAAGTGATTTCCATTCACAGAACCCCCATCAATAAAAATGTGAAGAGTGGAATGTCAAGAACCTTTGATAAAAAAACAGACAAAAATCCCAGAATATCTGGAATTCAGAAATCAGATTTTATTTATAGTTTTTCACTGTAAATGACATTGCAAATGACAGCAACTATCAAAGCTAATCTCAAGCAATTTTAATAGTTAAGTCATATTCAGTTGTGCCTGACTCTTTGAAACTGCATTTGAGGTTTTCTTGTAAAAGAGTAGTTTGCCATTTTTTTCTCTAGTTCATTTTATAAATGAGGAAACTGAGGCAAACAGGGTTAAGTGATTTGCTCAGTGACATACTTTGTAAATGTCTGGGAAAGACTGGAATTCAGGACAATGTGTCTTCCTGACTCCAGGTCTAACTCCAGCTCTTATCCATTGTGCCATCTAGTTAGCCTAGCATCATACTCTTATAATTAATAGTTCATTATCCTGAGGTAGTTTGTTCAAAGAGCATATAATCTGAAATCAAAATAATCTGAATTTTGAATCCCTGTATTGTCACTTGCTGATTGGGTAACTTAGAATCATTTTGTTTTTCCAAACCTCAGTTTCTTCATCTTTAAAATAGGAATAATGTTTTGCTGGCCCTGCCAATCTCACAAGTTAGTATAAGGATCTAAAGAGCTAATGTATATAAAGTACTTCACAAATATCAGCTGTTATGTTCTATGTGTGTAATATGCTATGTATGGGAAGACATAGATAATTTAATACGCGGTCTCTTTCGTTTTAGTAGTTTTTAGCATTTAAAGAATATAGGATATGTTCTGGGTGACACATTTCAGGAAGAACATTGAAAAGCTGGAAAATATACTGAGGATGGCAGGTAGAATGTGCCATATGAGGAAAGATGAAAGAGCCTGGAGAAGGCTTAAGGGAAACAAGTGCTGCCTTCAACTATTTGAAAAGCTGTTATACAGAAGATGGGCTTAATTCTTTCATTTGGCCCCAGGGATCAGAACTTGAAGCAATAGGTAGAAATTATAAATTGGCAAAATATCCCTATAATTTAAGTTACCCAGAAATGGAATGGGCTGTCACTAGAGGTAATGTTGGGGTGTCCTATCAGTGGAGGTCCTTTACCAAAAGTAGGATTATCACTCATCAGGTGTATATTGGAGCAGAGCTACAAAATGCTGCAGATAACTCTGGAATGCCCCGAACCAGGTTAAAATGTAATTGGGAAATGTTTAACAAAATAAAGTATAATAAAGGAATGCTAATTTGTGGTTTTCTAACTCATTATGATGCTCACAGGGATCCTTATGTACAATTTAGTGGCCCTCTTATATGAGTTTGATGCCATTACTGTAGAGAATAACCTTGGCATACAGTTGTAATTTTATGCATAGAAAATGGGGAATTAGAATAGTTTCAGTAAGATGAAATAATCTAATTAATTTCATACCTGAAGGAATAATACTTCCAAAATGTCCTGAAGTAATAAGCACTGATTGAAAGCCATTAATGAGTAGAAGCTCAAACTTTTCCCAAAGTAGCCCATCCCATATCTGGATAGCTATAATTGTTAGTCCACTCTCCTGAATGGATACAGGAAGGTACACTGAGCTTGAACTATGAGACCTAAATATGAATCTTGCTTCTGCTGCTTACTATCTTTGAGACCATAGCCAAATCACTTGAATGCACTGGGTCATAATTTTCTTATCTATAACATGAGGAGATGGGATTAGATTACCTAGAAAGGCTTTTTTACACTTCTAGACCTCTAACCTTAGGCTTTGACTCTCTTATTGTCCCTTGGTTCTTCTCTTTGGAGTTGACACTAATCACATGACTAGATTTTGGCACATGAGAGCCTTTCAATTACTTCGTAACCATTGTGTTTCTTCCCCTTCAAGCTAAACATCCATAGTTCATCTTCTGGCTCCATTTCTATCACCATCCTCATTGCTCTTCTCTGTATGCACTCCAGCTTGTAACTGCTCTTCCTAGAATATGACCTTCAGAATTTGACATACTTTATTTGTAAAATAGAGTCATCAAGTTCTCTGCTCTGTAAACTGTACCTCAGTATAGCCTGAGTTAGTTTGCATTTGTTGGCTTCTGTGTCACAGTGTTGATTAATATTGAATTTGTAATTCACTGAAACCTCGTAAATCTTTTTTTTTTTTCACATGAAATCTTTTGCAGGTATGTTTCATCATATAACTCGAAAGGTGATTTTTTTGAAATTTAAGAAGTAAAAATTTATTAAACTACACTGCTATACTCATCCCATAGCTATACTGGAACAAACTCAAATTAAATCCTAATTCTCCAGTCAAAGTATATTACCTAACTGTCCCGATCTTACATTTGAAATTTGACAGGCATGCTTTGTATTATATCTTCATTAAAAAGTTGATTTAAATTGTTAAAATAGCACAAAGCAAAGGACAGATCGTAAAACCTATAAGCAAGGTAGATGACTCAGCTGATTTCTGGGATTAGTCGTTCAATTAACTCTCAAATCTACCATATTACAATCATCTAGTCTAAATATGTCCATCTCTTCTCATCATAAAATCTAGAAAAAGATGTCTAAACTTACTGCATTCATTTTTTTCTTATGAGATCAGTTCCTAAATCTTAATCAATTTTACTTCTACATCTTTAGTATCTTTCCCTACTTTACACTTATACAACTGTCATTATTAATTAGTCTTTCATCTCTCACTTTCATTACTCTTTTACCACTACCTCTTAATTGATCTTTCAGCTTCCAGTCTTTCCCCTTTCCAAGCCATCCTCCAAAGATGCCAAACAGCATTTCTAATCATTTTTGTATATACATTTTTTGTTTCTATAGCATTGGTTTGACAATTTCACTTCCCTACTCAAATCTCGGTGGCTCTTTATCTCAGTTTTTAATGGTTGAATTCTGTTATTTGTTCTAGGCTTGCTATGCAGTACTTTTTCTTCATGCACTAACATTCCTTTCAAGTTGACTGTGACTTTCTGCATAATACATTGCACATTATGTAACCATACCTTTGCATATGCCTTCCCTTATGCCTACAGAATGAACTTATAAAATTGCATCTTATAAAATTCTTACTTTTCTTCAGAGTTCAGCTAAAGCCCACCTATAGGAATCTTACCCCTTTCCCACTAATTTTTAGTGCTTTAATCTCTCACCTCCCACCCCAAATTCTTTTTTTATACATATTTTGTACATAGTTTTTTTCTATACATACTTTCTGCAAGATCATATAAATTCTTGCTTAATCTTTCCTTGGCACTTAAAAACAAATCTGTAATGTCAAACACAAATAGAAAAAGATCCCTCTAAGGTGCATATTTAACTTAGCCATAGCCCTATCATGAATTCTTTCCCATCAAAAATCAACAATACTTATGTATCAAATGAAAGATGTTGAAATGGCTGAAGAAACAAAGGTTCAATCTTTGGAACATACTCTTTTAAGCAATAGGAAGGCAATTGCCTGACAAACAGATCAGACCTCTTTAATTTAGGCCTAGATTCCATATGTAAATGAAGACAGACTTTTGTATATTAAAAACAATCAAAACCAACTAACTAAAAGGAAACAGTAACTAAGTAATCTGATTTCTAATTTGATGAAAGATTAAGGACTTTACAATTTGAGAAAGGGAGACCAAACAGTTATAATTTCCTGACATCAGAAAAAGTATCCTTCCTTCTCCCTCCCTCCCCCCCATGTCTGTGAACAATCAAGACTATAGAAACAATAACTAATTGGTACAAGGACCCATTTTCAGGTAAAGCATGGATTTGTTTGAGAAGTGTGATTGTGAGAAAAGTTTAATCAGCCTTTGGATCTGACTGGGGTTCCTTAGTTAAGGATTTTAAACAGCCAGTAGAGGTGGCTCAGTTTCCCCAGCCATGCATTCAAGCAGTGTGATAAGGGTTTCTTCCAATTTCCCCAATTGCATGAACATTTTTTACAAGACAAAATTTGGACTAGGACCCTGCTTGAATAGAAAAGGAAATGAGCTAAATCCAGAATTGTCACAAAATGGAGTCAAATATTGTTGACTTAATTCAACCACATGCTATTCTAATATCCTCAGTTTTCTCGAATATAAAGTTTTGTTTCCTTGTGAAGGTCACTATTCCATCCAATTTGTTATTTTTGTTTTGAACCTCTCCAAACATGAGACTATGAATTTATTGCTGGTTTTCTTAATTGGATTTTGATTTCTTACTATTTTTTTTTCTTCTTTTAAACCTGCTACTCTATGGTATCTGGCTTGGCAGGCAAATGTGAACACTTTGCTCCTTACTCACCACCACCCCCCCTTTGATATTTTTAAATTTGAAAAAAGTTAAGAAAAAAAGGAAAATAGAAAAGAAATACAAAAGAGAACATTGTCTTGTGCCCAGCAGAACCTCAGGGAGGATTCAAAAATATTTCCTTGTAAATTTTCTTTGGTTCTTTGCTCACCTTATTTCCTTTCTTCTTCATTTCCCCCTTTCATAGCCTCCCCCCACTTCCAAGCAAGCTGCATTTAAGAAAAGATATGAGGTATACATATATAGATTCACACACATATACCATATCCACCCCACATACATGTATCTTTTTTATCCTTGCTGTCTCTTTAATTAAATTCTGCTCCATAACTTGCGTTGCTGTTACTTAACCTCCTCCCAACAAGGAATCCTCTCTTGTCTTCTTCCATTAACATTTTGCTTCCCCATTTGTCCATCCCTCCCCTCTTACTTTTTTTTATAGATTTTGGAGTCTATTATAGAACTGTGATCTCCCTCCCCCCTCTAATGCTTCTATTTCTATTCTTCCTCTGCACCTCATTTGTGTAATATGACTGCTATTTTTATATTAACTTTGCCAATCTTTTGAACTACCCTATTTGTTGATGTGAATCTTATATACATACATGTATATATTTATACACATATGTATATATGTAAACATTTTGTCCATGTTAAAGTTTGTCCATCTTAAGTTTCTTAAAACTGTTCTTTCATATTGGCTTTTATATATTGAATTTTCTGTTAAGTTTGGATTTGATTGGTAGAAAGTCCTGAAAATCTGCAATTTCATTAAATGCCCATTTTTTTCTCATTCAGGATTATAGATAATTTTTGCTGGATGTGATATTTTTGGCCTTAGGCTTTGTTCTTCTGATTGTACATAGTTATAGTTATAGGGCCTGTAGTCTTATTATAGCTGCTGCTAAGTCTTGTACAATTTCTAATTGTAGCTCCAGCATATTTGCAAATTTTTTGTTTCTTGTTTCTTACAAAATTTTCTCTTTGATGTGAAGGTTTCAAAATTTGGCAATAACAATTCTCTGTTTTCCACATAGAATCTCTTTGAGGTAGTGAGTGGTGGATGTTTTCTATTTCTATTTTCCTCTCATGTTTTATCACTGCAGGACTATTTTCTAGGTTGTTTCTTGCATTATTGTATCAAGACTCTCTTTTTGGACACAGTTTAAGACAGTCCATTTATTCTTATAATTTCTGTTCTTGATGTATTCTCCAGATCTGTCATTTTTCTTGTTTCACATTTTACTCCATTTTCTCAATCTTTTTATAATGTTTTATTATTTCTTGGTCTCATAGCTTCACTGGTTTCCCTTTGCCCAATTCTAATTTCCATCTTTAAGACTCTGTAACTCCTTTTCTAATTGGTTAATTTTTTTTTAAATAATTTCCTTTTTCTTGAGTGGTTTTAATTTTTTTCCTTAGTTTTTCCTCAATGTCTTTCATTTGATTTTTGAATTTTTTGAATTCTATAAATTCTTTCTGAGGAGGGAGCCATTTCACATCACTTTGGGGAGTAGAACTTCTAGCTTTTTTTTTTTTTTTAAACCAAAGTGCCCTCTGAAGATGAATACTGATCTTTCCTGTTTTGATTATTTCAGTGGTGGTGGTCTTCTTTGCTATCTTTCTCTCTTTTTTTTTTTTTTTTTTTTAAATAAGCATTAGTGTAAGAACCTCTAATTGTGGGGTGGACAGATAGTACCTCAAACTTCCCTTCAGCTCTCTTCTCTCATCAGGAACTCCAAACCAGGAGCAACCCCCCTCCCCCCCCCAGCAGCATTCCTGGCCCCTGCCTCTTCACTCCTCAGGTTCTGGCTCCTCCTTGCCCATGGCTGTGTCTCAGTGGTTTGCTCAGTCTTCCTGGACTCCACAGAAAACACAGACTCCATAAACAGTCCAGTCTCTCTAGTTCCTGCTGAGACTTAAGCCACACCTAGCTAGCCTAAGGGGGATCCCTGCTTTGTTTCCCAGGCACTAGCAGGAAAGTGTGTGCATTTCAGGCAGGCTAATCTCCAGCCCAGGCCTTTCTTCAGATCTCAGGTTGTATCAGGAAGACCCCAGTTCTGCCCCAGCTGTCTTAATTTTTCATAAATCTATGTTCACTCTTAGATAGAGATTTGTTCAATTTGTGGGGGAAGAACTTGAAATTTACCAATCTAGGAACAGCTAGTTAGTGCAGTAAATAGAGCACCAACCCTGAAGTAAGAAGAACTGAGTTCAAATGTGATCTCAGACACTTAACACTGCCTAGTTGTGTGACCCTAGGCAAGTCACTTAATCGAAGTTGCCTCAGCCAAAGAAAAGAAATTTACCAACCTACTCTGCCATCTTTCCAGAATGCTCCCCTCCTTACTTTTTCCTTTTAATTTTAAAGCCCTCTAGATTTTCAATATTCCAGGCAAATATACATTTTTTTTTGCACTCTATCCCAGTTCAAAGACTGGTTTTAATTTGTTCCCAGTCAAAAAATACAAATTACTTTTTATTTGCTACATTCATTTATAAAGAAAAAAAAAATTCAGTCTAGGATATCAGAAAGGTCCGTGGCATATAACTAAGTTAACTGAATTCAGTAAGATCTTGCCAGTAAAAGATGAAAAATTCTGTATCAGAAGATTCAAACAGCTTTATCAGGAAAGTATAGTCAGGTGGGGGCAGATTTAAGTCCTAGAAAAAGTAACCTTTTCTCTATAGACTTTGGATAGATGTGACTCTAATGGTCTAGAATTCCATTTTTCTACTCAAGTGACTTCTAAGGTCACTCATAAGTCTACTTGGATCTCTATCTCTCTCTTACTCTTCAGTCTGAACCTTTGCTTCTACTGCTTTGTAGTATAATCTGAGTTGTTGTAAAAGTTAAAATAGCATCAGTAATTCCACAATAATCTTGGAGCATGTGGTCACAGAAAATATGTTATACAAACCTTTTTATACCTAAACATTGTCCCCACTCCCTTTTATTGAATTTCTAGATAATCCTAAGCCAGAGTTTTCCTTCCCCTCCTCACTATCTCCCACTTCTTGAGTCCATTTGTTCTAAGTCATGATCAGACAAATTTGTTTATTGTTTTTGCTGAGGCAAATTGGGGTTAAGCGACTTGCCCAGGGTCACATAGCCAGGAAATGTTAAAGTGTCTGAGGTCATATTTGAACTCAGGTCCTCCTGATTTTAGAGCTGATGCTCTGTCCACTACACCAAACATTTTCTTAACTAGAAGTTCATACATCTACCTGAAACACCTAATTTTGATTAGAAATCATTCAGTGAAAACTTTACCTCCAAGACCTTTGGTTTCTTCTCCAAGATTTCATACTTTTTTAGGAATGCTTTAGAGGTTCTTTCTGGTAGTATCCTTTGTGGGACACTGGGAAAAAAAAAAAAAAAAACAACCACCTCGAAATCACCTCCATTCCATGACTCACTCTGAAGCACTCCATCTAATTTTTTAAAATAATTTTTTTCAGTCATCAACAATACAGTTCCCACTCTTCACCCCTCAGTTGCATGCTTTGAATGTTAAAAGTGTGGGTCTTTAGAAGACAATGATGAATCATTAAAACTTGAGCAGTGTAGGCATACTTATACCTGTGTACAAAAATGGATTTGCTTCCCAGCAGTTTGCAGAATATATACATATATATACATATATATATATATATATATATATATATATATATATATATATATATATATATATATATATATATATATATATATATATATATATGTATATAAGGGGAGCTCAATTCCTTAGTGAATACCTGGTGCTGGTTCAAGCCATACAGTTTACCAGAGGGTAGGATCATTCTAGAGTACAAAGGTTTATGGTTATACCAAGCTGAAAGTACAACCTCTTTGCTAGGCCTCAGTTCTGGAGAACTGGGTATCTCCCAAATATTTGGACAGTGGTATCTTAGAAAACAACTAAAATTTTAGTTTTAGACTTTATTTTGATGTGTGACTGCACTTCATTAATAAATTTTCCTCAGTGCAAAGAACTTATGTTTCACATCAACCCAAGTATCTTTCATATATTTCAAATGGGATGTTCCAAACATATCTCAGATTCGCTATGTCCTAAAAAGAATTAAAAAAAAAAAAGAAAAAGAACTTTTTCTTCCAAAAACCCTTCCCTCACCCAGAGCTTTTATTTTTGTGGAAGTTACCACCATTCTTCCCATCTTTCAAATTCATGACCTTGGAATTTTCCTTTACTCTTCACTATCTTTAACCCCAAATATCCAGTAAAAGTTGTCACATCCTGCCATTTGCCTCTGACAGTATTTTTTTTTTAACCCAAGATCAATAAGAAAAATAACTTTACAACTTTCTATGTGATTGGAATTTTATTTGCAGTCATATTGTATGCATTTAAAAATGTTCTGAGATCCAAAGATTTTGCCAGACTACTATAGCAGATAACAGAAAGTTAGGGCCCCTTCTTTAACAGCTTCCTTTTTGCCTCTTATCCATTCTTCTCTCTCTCTCTCTGTCTCTGTCTTTGTCTCTCTCTGTCTCTCTCTCTCTCTATCTCTGTCTTTCACACACACACACACACACACACACACACACACACACACACACACACATTCATCTCTTGCTTAGTGTACTAGATTCCTAATTGTTTTCCTTTACTTAAATGTCTTCTCCACTCCAATCCATTCTCCACATAGGTTCCAAAATGATTTTTCAGTGGATCTGTCCAGGTCATTCCCCCAACTCGGGTAAACTACAATATTCCAGTATTACTTCTAGAACATAAATTTGTTTTGTCTCTAAAGTTCTTTGTAAACTAGCTTTGTACACTAGTATAAATTCATTTATACATTACTCTCCTTCTCTCTGTGTTCCAATAATACACTATTCTCTTATTTTAAGGCACTTTAATAATTTTTTTGCACTTTGCACAGATAATCCTTTGGAAAACACTTCCCTTCCCCCCCCATCTTGTCCCTTGTACCTCCTCTTCAAATACTTTGCCCTTGAAGCATTTTTTGATTCCATCAATTAGTAGTGCCATATCTTGTATTTTTTATTAATTCTGTATAAATTTAAATGTGAGGTTTTTTTCTCTAATATATTAGGTCCTTGATAGTAATTGCATTGCTTTATGTTTGTGTCATCTTTGTCCAGTACAGTATCAATAAATGTTTCTTGATTACAGGAATTTTGAACATTAGAATTTAATGGAAAAAATTATAAGCTTTCCAATTTCACATCAGAATTTTAAATTTAAAATGTTGCTGTTTTAAATATAAATAAGCTTAAGTTAAATATTATTAGGTGTCAGGTGTCTTCCATTCATTTGGACCAGGCAAAAAGGTGAGAATTAACTCATCCAGCTTGAAACATGACCAGAGATAGTTATTTTAAAATATCCTTAGCTTGCCCCTATTATTAAGGATACTAGGCGTTTATTCATTCTGGTAACTTTAGGAACCTACTAAGTGTTCTTGTGCTGTCCCTTGTGGCTGGTAATACAGACACCCCCATTCTCCCAAAACTTGGCCTTGACAAAAAAATTATTCAGGGGGTTGTTAATCAAACGTTGCAAATTACTCATAGTCTACAAATTGTTTGTGTAACATTGGGTCCCCAGGGTAAAAGTGGTAGTACAATAAACCAAATCAGCGTTCTTTTCAAATTCCCTGACATGAATTGTTTTTACTTAGATAATTCAACCTGTTCCCTCCAAAGCTTATTTTTTTGGAGCCGACTTGTGTGGGAATCAGTCATTGATTGGTATGGAGCTCCCAAAGAAGGACTCTCCTGTGCTGGGGCTCACCAGCAACTGCTGAGACTGGGGGCTAGGGGAAGGGGCGGGGGTAAGGGAGGGGGAGGGGGCAATGAGAAGTTAAATGACGTCCAAGGTTACACACCCAGTATATGTGTTGAAAGCAAGCCCTGAACACCAGAGTCTCTCCTGACCCCGAGGGCAGCCAGCCCTCGTCCTCCGGGCAGCGATGCCCCGCTGAAGGTCACTACCCATCTCCATGCCTCCCTTCCAAAGACCAGGTAAATTAGGCTGCTGCCCCGCCTTCAACCAGAGTTCGGGGTAAATATGGAGCATGTGATAAACCAGCTACCCAACTCCGCCTGTTAATGGAAGGTTTAGACACCATCTCCGCGCTCTCCTAAGCCCAAGCGAAACAAGTACAAAACACCTCTCCATTCATCTTTCCAGCCCATCCCCAAACGTCTGTGCGCTTGCGCGACGGGATTCAGCGGTGAGAGAGCAGGTAGGTGCACCCTGCGCGCGTCCTCGTTGCCTGGATACGGCGGGAAACAATCGTGACCCCACCCCGTGACCCGTGGCCTGGTTGGGTGGGGTAGTCCGTTGGATCCGCCGTTGGTCCTCATTTTCAGTGGATCAGGAGGAGCCGGTAAGAGCTTCCCCTACAGCCTCATTTCTCCTTCAGGAAGCCTCCCATGTTCATGTCCAGCCCCTCAGCGGTTCCCTCGAAACTGCTCCTTTCTACAGGATAAGTCCGAGCGCCACAGCCTCTCTGTTCTGGGGTCTGGAGCCTCCCAGTCCCTGAGAGGGAGGCGGAGGGCGGGGGTCAGCTTTCCCGCAGGCACGAGCCATCCGAGTTAGGAAACTCTTATCCCGAGGGCCGGCTTCCCCAAAGGAGTTGTCTGGACGCGGACGAAGGCCGGGCCGGAACTGTGGTTCGATAGTTTTCAGTCTGTCCATCTCTTTGTGACTCCGTTTGGGGTGTTCCTGGAAAAGACACTTGGGGTTTTTTGCCATTTCCTTCTCCAGCTCATTTCACAGATGAGGAAACTGAAGGAACGGACTTTCCCAGGTTCATACAGCTAGTGTCTGAGACCGGGATTTATGGATTCAGGAAGATGAGTCTTTCTGACTCCAGGTCCAGCGATGGGGAAGCTTAAAAAACAAAAAAAAACCCTCTCCCCGATAAAAAAAAAAAATTCGTGTGTGTGTGTGTGGTGTGTGTGTGTGTGTGTGTGTGTGTGTGTGTGTGTGTGTGTGTGTGTGTGTGTGTGTGTGTGTGATTCCCTACCTCTTCTCTCCTCTCCCCAAAATATCCAGGAAGCTTTACTTTTTGCAATCAGCCTCGCCTCTGCTCTTAACTTTCTCCCTTAAAAAAATCAGGATAACTAAACCACACCGGTAAATATGATCCTCCTCTTAGGGCATATAGAGCAATAAGCCTTTTAATTATATCCATAGGACATTTTACTTAATCTTTCTTTTCAGGCTTGGGTTGCTAAAATCCCGAAGAATCATGCCTCTTCCAGATACCATGTTCTGCGCTCAGCAGATTCATATACCCCCAGAACTTCCTGATATCTTGAAACAATTCACAAAGCTGCTATTAGAACTCAACCAACCGATGTATTACAGTGGTCTGCAGGGTAAGAGTCTGTCCTCTTTGGAATCACCTGAAGCAGGTCCTCTGCTTTGCTTGGGTTGGATTTTTGTTTGAAATCCGTGATATTTCAACAAAGGAACTCTCAAGCCTTTTTCTTAAATGGACACTATGCTGTTGTAACTTTTCTTGTTAAAAATTATTTAGTGTAAGTTTTATTTGCCCCAAGTTATAGGATTTTTCTTTGGCCACAAACTGTTTCCCTTTTTAGTACTATTAAATAAGTCTATGCGGACAACTTTGGGATAGCTCACACTGCCTGTGATTGGTCTGCGCGAACACCTGCTGAGAGACTACTCCCTGATTGGCTGCTCCATTGTTGGTTTTTTATGTTTAGAAATGTGATTGGGGAGAACTCGAAAAGCTAAATATACAAACTTGCAGGAATTAGTGAAGACTGTCTAAACTCAGATACCTTTGTGACATTCTTTAAAAAGTGTTGTTTTAAAGTGAGGGCGGTTGGGATGTTTGTCTACCTCATAGTTATATTCTTGTGTGTCAAGGTCGCTGCTGCTCATAGAAAGTGTGGAGAATAGTTTGGAAGGAAGGAGTTCCCTTAACCTAGGTTCCTAGCTAGAGAGAGATTTCAGAGAAATCTGAATTTTTAGAAAAGATTTTATTTTGATAAGTGTATTTAAGTATATAATTGGTTTCTTTTCTAATCCAATGTATTTAATTTTCTGCATTTAGAAATGTTGTTCTGTGGCCACCAGACTGGCCAAGGCGTTGAGGGTAGCACTTTACATCTTCTCTCCCCCTCCACTTCACTTCCTGAGGGTTGTGAAGGAAGACTAAGTTCATTAATCCTTTCACGTTCCATTGTTGTTGTTCTTTGTTACGATTGTAGTTCTTTTCCCTAATGCTTTATATGGCCATCCTTTCTCCCAGCAGTTCCATTGTTCAGTAGGTCACAATGGGTTCAAAAGTCCATGCCCCATTCTTTTATGATTCTTGGTGGAAATCTTTTGCCTATGCTTCTATTATTGAATTCTGTAGTAAGGATTTTTTTGGGGGAAGTGAGGTCAACCTGTCATCTGTTTAGGAATATCTTGGTGTGGAAACTCAGTATATCACTACTTATAATTTAAAGTTGCCCAGAAGTCCTAGGAGATTAGATGAATCTAAACAGTCAAGCAACTAGTGTGTCACACGCTAACCCCAAGGCTGGCCAGTTATCCAAACACCTTGACATATTTTTAAAATTATTTTTTACTACTTTGGTTATTTCCCTACAAGGGGAAAAAAACAGGAAACACACTTAAAAACAGCTCCAACCTACTAGAGTTTCTGAGATACAAAGAAATAAGACTTAGTAAAAGTTCTCTGCAGGGCTTTAAAATGCTATATAAATGTGAAATGTAGAGTTTTAAAGTTTTTTATTCATCTTCCTGAGATTGTTTTAACGTTTTCCCATTTCAAGGAGTGAGAACAGATAATGCTAAATCACAAGATCAAAATCCATGTTCTCTGACCAGCAAGTTCATTTTCCCTCCTTTCCAAATTTATATTGATCAAACTAGGTGCCTCTTAATTAGGTATCTCATTTTATTTTATTTATATCCATAAAATGGGAACTGAAGTATTTTCAATTGGTACTTATGTATGTGGTTTAAACCTCATTTTAGTTTTGTGGAATATTTTATACTTTCATTAGTATAGACAATTAAACAATTAGGCAATAATAGTATACAGTCTAGATTTTAGGGAAGGGTTATGTTAAACACAATGAAAGGTCATATAAGCTGCCATGTGTCAGAGGCTACATTTGAACCCAAGTTTTCCTAATTTGTCTTTTAGCCATTTGTACTAGTTAGCTCCCAAACCTTCTAAATTAAGATATTTATGTATTCCAAGGATTGTTATCTAGTTAACTCCCCTAATCCAAAAACATGTAATCCAAAGACATATTGTCTTGGTTTGATTGACTGTGATCAGCAATGCTTAAGAGATCACTGAATCACCTCCCCTTACAAGTTTTAATTTAAAATATTAAATCAAGAACTTCATCATAATGGTTATTAACACTGATTTTTTTTTTAGTTTTGAGGTGAACTTAAACTTAAAATAGTATTTCTCTGTGGTCAATTAAAGACAAGCTTCTAATGTCATGTTCTTACATAATAAGAGCATCTTAGATGATGGAGAATGAATTAATTTTAATTCTTATTCAGCCAAGCTTGCCTTTCCTATTTAAAAGTACTTGCCAGAAAAGCTAGTCCTACTTTGTTTTAGTTTACTTTTCATCGAAATTGCATAATTCTGGCCTTTCTAGATTTGTCCTCCATTTCACTAAAAATTAATTTTTAATGAAAAATGTATAAAATTCCTATCAATATTCTGGGGAAAGTTTGATGCAATATTACATCTTGGGAGTCCCTTGTTTTAGATATCATTATGATGCATAGTTGTCACAGTTGACTAAAAGGACACATATCTTAACAACACTCTTGAGCCTTAATTGATGAAGTAATAAAGGATGGTTGTTGTCTTTGTCTAATATGCCATAAAGGATAATATTTAAGCATAAAAATATGTGTAAAACTGAAAGTATTGCAGATATCATTGACAGATTTCATAAATTATGTTGGGCAAAATTTGTGAAACAGAAGAAAACATAAAAACATGATGAACAAAATAAATCACCTTTGTAAATATGATTTTTCAGCCCTTAAAATATTAAAAATAATTTTGACCACAAATTCTTTTTTTATGGCATTTTAAAAAATTTATAATTTTTATTTACCAGATATATGCATGGGTAATTTTACAGCATTGACAATTGCCAAACCTTTTGTTCCAATTTTTCCCCTCCTTCCCCTGCAGATGGCAGGTTGATCAATACATGTTAAATATGTTAAAGCATAAATTAAGTACAATATATGTATACTTATCTGTACAGTTATTTTGCTGTACAAAAAAATAGGACTTTGAGATAGTATACAATTAACCTGTGAAGGAAATAAAAAATGCAGGTGGACAAAAATAGAGTTAGGAATTCTATGTAGTGGTTCATAGTCATCTCCCAGAGTTCTTTCCCTGGGTGAAACTGGTTCAGTTCATTACTGCTCTATTGGAGCTGATTTGGTTCATCTCATTGTTGAAGAGGGCCACATCCACCGTAATTGATCATCATATAGTATTGTTGTTGAAGTATATAATGAGCTCTTGGTCCTGCTCATTTCACTTAGCATCAGTTCATGTAATTGACCACAAATTCTTAATTAAAAATAATTTTGGCCACAAATTCTTAGTAAACCCTATTTTTTAAAAATATTAATCTTTTTTGTTTCTTCTGTTAGTCAGAAAACCTAAGATTGTGGTTTAATTCTTAAATAATCTTTAATTAATAACATTGGATACCACTTTACTCCTCTGGAATTCCATTTAATATAAAATTTGTGTATTGACCTACCTCATAGGATTGTTTTGATGATCATTTGAACCCATGTATATAAAGCATTTTGAAAATCTCAAGACTATTAAAATGCAAGTGTTTTAAATTCTTCCTCCTCATATTAAAGAGGATTCAATGGTTACAGGAGCTAGTAAGGGAAAAATAGTATTCTTACAAGATCATGAATCTGTTACCTGAATTCCATAAGGTTTTTTGGTCTGGAACCCCACCTTAGTAAGATGTTATTTCATACATGAGTGCTTAAGTTTCTCTTCAAGATAAGCCTAATGAATAGTGTGCTAAAATGAATTAGGTTCAAGAAATGAGCTATATTTGCTAAATATACCAAAGAGCAGCAAAGAAGTCATTCTGCATGCATACACTTAGTAGTAGCCAGTAGCCAGTGCTATGACCACCTCTGCTCAAGTATTTCTCCTCTTTTCCCAGAGCCTGACAGTATACCAATTTCCAATTGACTGAGTGTATTTATTCTTTGAATCCATTGGGAAAGGCTTCAAACCTGAGTAGTCCCTACTTATTTTAGAAAGGAAAAATGAAGGGGGTTGGTGGGAAAATGGTGGAGGGTTATGACTATTGGAGAATGAGGAAAAGGCAAGTATAGATTAAGATGTCTTCCTTAGTGCAGCAGAACTCAGGTGATTAGCATCTGGTTTTATCACTAGTTCATTAAGAGAAAATCTGCTTGAATTGGGGCTTCTATGAAATGATAATCATAATGGGGGAAACTTATTGTTGTATTTTAGAAAAACTTCAAAGAGGGGAACAGAAGAAATTTTAACAGAAGAAAATTTAAACAATGCAACTACTTGAGAACTCATTTAATTAGACTTGATGCTTTAGATAGGAAATGTCAAAACAGATGGCCTGCAGATCACGAGATCCATAGAACTGAATGTAGCCTGAAGCAGATTTAAATATAATTTTAATTTAACAAAATAAAAATGCAGCAAAACATAAATATTTTATAAATATGTAGTATATGAAGGCTCTTTATATACAATTTAGTGGTCCCTGTTTGTTTGACTTTTAATCTTTGTTCTAGATGAATGCAAGAGCCTAAATGAAAAGTTTAATTTTTTGGCTAACATCTTTTGACTTTTTGGAACCACTAGCAAAATTAATTTATTCATATTATAGTGATCCTATGAGCTTTTTCTAAAATGCTTCTTTTACTGTTAGATATTTTTCAGCTTTGTCAAAAGGTGATCCCCTTCCTGTAAAGGATAGAGTTGAATTGCCAGTTGCTACCCAGAAAACAGATTCAGGATTGACAAGAGGACTACTTAAAGTTTTACATAAGCAGGTACAAAAAACCTATCCGGCCAACAACCAGTTGGTTCCCCTGCCACCCTTCCTCCCATTTAAAAAAACACCCATATCATACATAAATAAAACACCCATATAGTATCTAGTATCTTTGAACTGTAACTCTAATATTATTTCTGTAGTTTAGTTTTTTACTTCTTGAAATCAAATCTATGCAAGTTTTATTTTCACATCCAACAAATTTTAAAAGTTTAAAAGACTCTTATATAGCTTTAGGAAAACTACTTTGTCTCTTATGACTTCAATTCCCTCATAATGAAGGAGGTTGAATTAAATCATCTTCAGTGTAGCTTCTAGTTCGAAATTTTTGACATATATTATTATACATTATTATGAGTTTCTTTTAATTTTTTCACACATGAAAGAGAAAATAATTTTCTTAGAGTACTTGAAATTTAGAATGACAATCAGTATTTTTGTTTAAAACTGCCTTTCTATTCTACATGATTTTAACTTTTCATTTCTATTTCTTAAAGCTTTCTCACAAAAAAATTGTGGATTTAAGAGAACTTCAGCAGAAATGGAAGACTCTGTGCTTGCCAGTAGAAACACTCGGTTTCATTCTCAGAATGGATCCTATGGAAGAAGACGCAGTAGAATGGATGAAATTTTTCTCACTTGCCTGTAGCATGCTGGGTGGGGTAGGTGTCTATAGATAACATTTAAATAACTTTTTTGTATTGGATAGCCAAAAGTGGAAGGGAGGGAGGGAAGAGAAGGAAATAAAGCATTTATATATAGTGCCTCTTAATGTGTCAGACACTATGCTAAATGCTTTACAATTATTATCTTGTTTGTTCCTCACAATAACCATAGGAGGTATAGGTGCTTTATAACCCCCATTCTGCAGTTGAAGAAACTGGGGGAAAAAAAAAAAGGCTAAGTAACCTGCCCAGCTTGTATCTGAGGCTAGATTTGAACTTAGTTCTTCCTAACTGAGCCTAGCACAATCTAATCTACCGAGTTCACCTGGCTGCCTCTAAACATCAAAAACATATATTTAAATAGATTTATGACTTTGAATAACTAAAGTTGAGAAGTACTATGACCTCTTCAGCAATTTTATTCATGATCTGTAATTTTCATTTTATAGTTTATTTCCATAATCTAAAACTGTACCTCTGATGTGCCTTCTTGTGATGTTCCTCATTGTAGCATGACAATAACCTGACTTCAGAGATCATGCCAGGTCCTTTAAATATGAGTCTGGAGCCAGCCTACTTAAGTTTGGAAAGGACCTCATTGACAGATTGACCCCTAGGGCCATACATTTTTTGATCACATCAACTCTTAGTCATAATGCAATTGTGATCTTCTTTGGAGGAGAGGAGTATCTATGGAATCGCCAATCTGTTTTAAATCTTGATCCTTTTAAATTCAGTGACATTATTTAAATGTATTTTCTGGGGAAAAAATCGCATTACTAAACACAGAAAAAATGTTGGCAAATTAAAAAACAAATCTATCATCACTGTTAAATAGAAAAGTCCTTTCATTTCTTGTCTTAACCTAATCTGTTTTTCACGCTTTCCTTGTTTGTAAAGAAAGCATAAAATAATTCTAATTCAAAACCATAATCAAATAAACTACAATTAGTGATTTGAGTGTTTTGCAGATACTATGTAAAATATCAGTCAGTAAACATTTATTAAGCACTTACTATAATGCTAGCACTGGGGAGATAGAAAGAAACTAAAATAATCTGTCCTCAAGCAACTCACAGTCTAATGGGAGACAAAAAGCAAACCAAAGGAGCTGTAAATGAGAGGGAAAATACTGGATTTAAGGGAGGTTGAAGAAAATAGAAGATGGGATTTAATTGAGATTTCAAAGAATATAGGGAATTCAAGAAGACTTCAAAGATAGGGAATTCAGCAGAAATGAGGAGGGAGAGAATTTGTGACATGGAGGCAGCCAACAGAACCTGAGCTGAAGGATGGGAATGTCTTGATTAGGATAATATGGAAGCCTTGCCATTGAATCAAATAGTCTGTGACAAGGAGGTAAGATATGGGAGACTGAAGGAGGAAGTTATGAAAGGCTTTTGAATACCAGATTATTTTATATTTGTTCCTGGAGGTGATTAAATGAAACTCATTGTGGGGGGAAGATCATTTTGGTGAGTTGAAGGGAGGAGGATTAAATTGGAGTGAGGAGAGATTTTTGAGGCAGCCTGACCCACCAGCAGGCCACTGCAATAGTGTGGGTGGTATATGAGGGTAATGAGCACACCTGCACCAGAGTGAGAGGGTATGTAATAGAGATTGCAAAGCGGAAATTGACAGGCTTTGGCGACAGATTTGGTATAGGTTGTGAAGGAGAGTGAGAAATCTAAGATAACTCCTAAAGATTGTGAATCTGAGGAACTGTGGAAGGATGATGTTGCTCTTTACAGTAATTGAAAGATTGGATAATAGTTATGGTGGGATAGGATTTAAAGGAAAAGAAACGATAGTGAATTCAGGATTGGACATGCTGGACATCTAGTTTGAGATGTCTTAAAAAGCAGTTAGAGATGCGAGGCTGGAGGTCAGCACAAAGATTGGAACAGGAAAGGTAGATTTGAGAATCATCAGCATTGAGATAATTAAATCCTTAGAAGCTGATGAAATCACCAAGTGAAATAATTTAACAGCTAAAAGAAAAGACTTGTTAAACATTTAAGAGGACATAGATGTCCTGTATAACACATAAATGAAATAATAGTCCTAGTTATAAATTATTCTCAAGAAACTTCTATATTTCTTGGATGCCCACAAAAGAAGGTGTTGGGGAGAGGAAAGAGGGCCAGAAAGAGAATTTCAGACCTTTGCAAAATGGAATTTCAAGTGTCAGAAAACAGAGGAAAAGATAATTTGAGATGATAGTGTGTTTAGTGAAGGATGATTCTTGATTAGGGAAAATATTAAAAAGAGATAACCTGTTCATATGTGAAGGAGATAGCTCTAAAACTCCAAAAATGGAAATAAACAACTGATTAGTCTGGATAAAAAAAAAAAAATGGATGTGTAATGAAAAAAATTTTGACTTTGGACACAACTACTTCAGGTTAGGGTTTATAATGTCAACCCTGGACAAGGTCGTAACTATTGGCCCAAGAGCTTCTAGTAATTGACATAATAAATTACTGCTATATCTCTGTTACAAGTTCAGTATGTACAAAAGGGGGAAGATCAGAATGACATTGAGGCATCTCAATATACATATGGAAGGACAAGAAAGTAAATTCAATTCTCAGAGGAACACCTGTTTAAAATGTTTTTACACTAGATGGCGACATTTTGTCATGAATAAAGCTACACATTCTATCAGTTGATGGCTAATAGTACACATTTATTGTACTGGCAAATGAGTCCATTGCTCACATGTATTAAATTTAGATTATGCCATTGAGGAAACATCTCACCAGATATCATGTAGGAGGAGAAACTTTAAAGTTTTTGCAAGCCTTAAAGCAAAGGTTTTTATAATGTTATTTTTAATAGTGAGATATACATATTTTTCCTTCTCTTTTCCCCCTATTAATTTTTATTCTAACTAGATGAAATATAGTAGGGATAAATACAAAGTTAAACATTCCAGTGTCAATTTCACAAGAAAAGGTAAGAAGGGTGGAGTGGTAGCTTGGGTTAAACAGCAGTTTGAAAAAGATGGGTTGGGAAAGAAAGTCATTCTAATGGACCACAAGCTAAGTGAGAGCCTAGAAAGCTATCATGTTCTTGGAATCCATTAAGACAACAGCCTCACTTCAAGAAATTAAATGGCAGTATTCCTTCTGTACTCTTCTCCAGTTAGATCAATCTAAAGCATTGTGTTACGTTTTAGAGGATACCACAATTTAGGAAATTTAATGATAAGCTGAGGACCATCCAAAGGATGTCATCTGGCATGTTACAAGAGCCAATTCTGACCTGTAGAAGGATTAACAATTGAAAGAATTGGTGGAAGCAATAAAAATGTTTTTCAGATACTTTAAAAGGTTATCATTTGGAAGAGGGATTTGTTTCCTTTGATTTTAAGGGGCAGAGCAAGAAGCAAGGGGGCAAAAGTTACAGAGAGGCAGATTCAGAGTTGATAGAGCTATCCAAATTAGAATGGGTTGGATTTCCTGGATAGGCCATCAGAACACTTGTTTGCAGTATATCATTGTAGGAATAATCGTATGTCATTGTAGGAATAATCTTTCAATTCTGGGAGGGGGGGCTGGATGACTACTGAAGGTCCCTTCCAACTCTGTAATTCTGTGATATGTTGCTGGAAAATACATTTGTGATTAAATCTTGTTTTACAAATTTATATGGTTCCTACCCTACCCCAGTGCCCACCCTTATGGATGCATATAACTCCCTACACCAGTGCCCACCCTTATGGATGCATATAACTGGGGAGTAAAGTGAATATATATATATATATATATATATATATATATATATATATATATATATATATATATGTAATAGGGTTTTAAACTCTCATTCATTGAGTTCAGTCTTAACTTTGAACTAATTATGACATTAGTTTATGCTATCCTCTTGTTTGAGGATATTTGCCAATTTTTGTATGCCCTGACCTAGGAACTCTGACATTTTAAAAAATACAACAAAAGTTTTGGGCTTGCTGGTAGTATAAAAACAGGCTGTTTAATGTACTGTGTCCCTGGACTGGAGAATAATGAGTGAGTTATCCTACATGACTATGTTGATTATGGTGCGTAGACATGGAGTAAATTTTGACTGAATAGCTGAGAAAGTACTTCTTTCTTTATACTTGAATATAAAAATACTAATAGACATTACTACATAGATTATAAGAGCATGATTGCCCTGCCCTGTATTTCCTTTGAGGGTTTTCATGAAAAGCAAGCAGAGGCAAGATGGAGACTAATCATGGAAGTAAATACAGCTCCTAATAAGTAGACTGGGGAATGAGAATCCGCCTCACATATACTAAACCTGTATGTGGAAAAAAGCACTAATTGTTACACTAACCCACTCCCAAGGGTGTGGAGCAAAAGGTACAACTAGAATCCATTATTTCAGTATTCACATTGAGTACTTGGCAGGAAATTAATGTCAAGCTATACTCTTGTTTTTGTGAAAATGAAGTAGAACTATTAACAAGAAATAGTTTGGTTTTGGGAGACAGCTAGGTGGTGCAGAAGATAGAGCACCAGCCCTGAAGTCAGGAGGATCTGAGTTCAAATCTGGCCTCAGATACTTAACACTTCCTAGCTGTATGACCCTGGGCAAGTTACTTAACCCCAGCCTCAGGGGGGGAAAAAAAAAAAAAAAAAAAAAAAGTTTTGTTTCTCTAATGTGGTGTCTTTAAAATTTTTCCCATAAGAAATGAGTTGCTCTTTAGCTACAGTTTTAGACAATATACTTGTTAATATACCTTTGCCCTCTTGCCATTCTCCCTTTCCTCCGAATCTTATGGTTGTCTCTCTAGTAGAAACATATTGCTCTGTAAGAGTCTTGTCTTTTAAGATCGTTTTCCTTTGTTCATTTTAATTGAATTTAATTCTTTCAAAGCTCTCACAGGTAATTGAGGAAACTTCTTATGCTCAGATTTTTAATTTCATGAATTCTTGGAGTATAATGGGTATATCTGACAATATATTTTAAGTTAAAGATACATTGGAGATACACTTTAAAGCTGAATTACTTCAGATTTTACAGTGGGTTCCATAATTTTCCTTTTTGTTTTCATTGTGCTTCTTTAAAAAGATGACATGACATATTGGATCATACACTGTTGTCTATGTGGTATTTAGTTAATAAACTAAATGTTAAGAATGTATGCCTTCCTTAGATTTCAAGGCTTTATAAAGCAAATTGGCTTCTATGAATATCATTCAGGTTTTTCAGATACTTTGAAATTGATTTGTCATACCAACAACTGATCTTGACTTGAATATATGGAATTTTCAACCTTGTAGATTTTCTGTGAAAAAACATCATTTTTATTTATTTTTTTGTGGTTTTTTTTTTAAAATTCTCTTAATAGTTTTTATTTACCAGATATATGCATGGGTAATTTTACAACATTGACAATTGCCAAACCCTTTGTTCCAATTTTCCCCTCCTTTTCCCCATTCCTCCAGATGGCAGTGTTAAATATATTAGAATATAAATTAAATACAATACATGACCAAACAGTTGTTTTGCTATACAAAACAAATTGGACTTTGAAATAGTGTACATTTAGTCTGCGAAGGAAATCCAAAATGCAGGCAGACAAAATTAGTGGGACTGGAAATTCTATTTAGTGGTTCATAATCATCTCCTAGAGTTTTTTTGCTGGGTGTAGCTGGTTCAATTCATTATTGCTCTGTTGGAACTGATTTGGTTCATCTCATTGTTGAAAATGGCCACATCCATCAGAATGGATCATCATACAGTATTGTTGTTGAAGGTATACAATGATGTCCTGGTCCTGCTCATTTCACTCAGCATAAGTTCATGTAAGTCTCCAGGCCATTCTGAAATCATCCTGCTGGTCATTTCTTACAGAACAATAATATTCCATAATTATGGAATTGCACCTCAGAATGATATTTGACCTCAGGGTAGGACATAGCCTATGAATGCAGTAGCTATAACAGTTAATAATAAGACTACTCCTATATTTCAGGTTTCTTTATAAAGGTATGATCCGTAATAGATCCCTCGGCCTACATGTAAAAATAGGCATATAAAGAATATGGAGGCTCCGTTGGCGTGAAGGTTGCAAATTAGTCAACCGTAGTTGATGTCGCAGCAGATGTGGGCGACTGAAGAGAAGGCGGTCAGGGTGTATTCATACACCACAATTTATTCAATCAATCTCTAATTGATGGGCATACACATAGTTTCCAGTTTCTGGCCACCACAAAGAGGGCTGCCACAAACATTCTTGCACATACAGGTCCCTTTCCCTTCTTTAAGATCTCTTTGGGATACAAACCCAGTAGCAACACTGCTGGGTCAAAGGGTATGCACAGTTTGATAACTTTTTGAGCATAGTACCAAATTGCTCTCTAGAATGACTGCATGTATTCACAGTTCCACCAACAATGTATGGGTGTCCCTATTTTCCCACATCCCCTCCAACATTCTGCATCATCTTTCCCTGTCATTCTGACCAATCTGAAAGGTGTGTAGTGGTATCTCAGAGTTGTCTTAATTGCATTTCTCTGATTAATAATGATTTGGAGCATCTTTTCATATGACTAGAAATAGTTTAAATTTCTTTATCCGAGAATTGTCTGTTCATATCCTTTCACCATTTATCAATTGGAGAATGGCTTGATTTCTTATAAATTAGTCAAATCTCTCTATATTTTGGGAATGAAGCCTTTATCAGAACCTTTGACTGTTAAAATGTTTTCCCAGTTTTAAATCCAATATATCTATATGTATTGGTTCTTAAGTCCAGTAAAAACGTCATTTTTAATAGCTTCTCACTTAAAATACCTCATTGTTGATGCAAATTGTTGGAAACTTTTTGACATATGTGCTAGAACTATATCTTCAGAGATCTCTGAATAATGAGCGAATTAATCCTTAAGAGTACAATACAAATTATCTGCCCCATTCTTTTTCCCTCTTTACCTCCCAATACCTATCCTTACCCAAGTCAAGTTTTTAGGATCTACTGCACCCCATATCAACTGAGTACTTGGCCATAAATTAAGATCAGAAATATTCTTTGTAAGGTAATACAATTTGCCAAATATTTTGCTAGTTGTATCTTGACACTAGATGGCAGTAGAATAGGCTATGAAAAGTCAGGCCTTTGTAAAAACCCTGTGTTAGAAGATCGACAAATCCAAATTCCATAAAGTGGGATTGTTGGTCTTCCATTTTATTATCTACCCCTGGGTCTTTCCTGCCAACAGAGAGAATGTTTTTTGTTTTTGTTTTTGGTTTTTTTTGTTTGTTTGTTTGTTTTGGAGTAAAGGAATTTATTATATTGAAATGAGGTTGGGCCAATTAACCCTATTTCAAAATGTTTGCTTATATTAAGCTTAGGATCCATTTAAAATCTCAATTTTAAAAAAGTATGATCTGTTATCTGATTTTGCCTTTACTTGTAAAGTTGAGGGTTTTTTTTGTTGTTGTTTTTTTGAATATAATCATATTGGAAAGTCTTTCTCAGAAACCTCTTGTTTTTTTTTTTTATTAATTTTATAATTATAACGTTTTTGACAGTACATATGCATAGGTAATTTTTTACATTATCTCTTGTACTCACTTCTGTTCCAAATTTTCCCCTCCTTCCCTCCACCCTCTCCCCTAGATGGCAGGCATTCCCATACATATTAAATATGTTATAGTATCTCCTAGATACAATATATATGTGCAAAACCGAATTTTTTTTATTGTTGTTGTTGTTGTTGCAAAGAAAGAATTGGATTCAGAAGGTAAAAATAACCTGGGAAGAAAAACAAAAAATGCAAACAGTTTACACTCATTTCCCAGTGTTCCTTCTCTGGGTGTAGCTGATTCTGTCCATCATTGATCAGTTGGAACTGGATTAGATCTTCTCTTCAACAGAGAAAATGTTAAAGGAAACAATGAATACTTTTAGATACGACATCATACTTTGAACATTATTTTATCCTTTGTGTACCTTATTTTCAAAGTTGAGGTATTCTTTGGATAATCAGGCATTAAACTTAACAAGATTTGTCATTTAATAATCATTCAAGAAGTTGATGCCATTCTAAGATGACAGGAAAAGATGATGATAAATGTTGGGAGAAATGTGGGAAAACTGGGACATGCATTGTTATTGGAGTCGTGAACTGATCTTCTGTAGAGCAATATGGAACAGTGTCCAAAAGGCTATAAAACTATGCATGCTCTTTGATTTAGCAGTATCTCTAATGGGCCTCTATCCTAAAGAGATCTTAAGGGAGGGAAAGAGACCCACATGTGCAAAAATGTTTATGGAAGCCCTTTTTGTAGTGGCAAGAAACTGCCCATCAATTGGAGAATGGCTGAATAAGTTATGGTATATGAATGTTATGGAATATTATTATTCTATAAGAAGTGATCAACAGAATGATTTGAGGGCTGGAGAGACTGAGATGAATTGATGTGGAGTGAAGTGAGTAGAACCAGGAGATCATTGTACACAGTAAAAAGAAAATTATGTGATCAATTCTGGTGCAGTGGACGTATATGTAAAATGTTGCAAAGGTGAAATCAGCAGGCCTTGGCAATGGTTTGAATATTGTGGGATTGGGTATGTGTGAGAGGGTGTGAGAAACAGTGATTCTTAGGTTATAAGCCTGAAGAACTGGGTCGATGGCATTGCCCTCTATGGTATCAGGAAGGTAATAGGAAGGGGAGGATTTTGAGGGGAAAGATAAAGTCATGTTAAGAAGTCTACTGAATATCCAATTTGAGATGTCTAAAAAGCAGCTGGAGAAGTGAGATTAGACATCAGTAGGGAGATTGAGGTAGGAAAGGTAAATTTTTTGAACCATCATCATAGAGATGGTAATGAAATCCATTGGAGTTGATGAGATATCAAGTGAAGTGTAGTATGGAGGGAAAAAAGATGACTCAAGACAAAACCTTGTGTGATACTTAAAAATTGGAGGGTGTGATCTGGAGGAGAATCAAGCAAAGGAGATAGAAGGAGCAGTCGGAAAAGAGAGAAGACCAGAAAAGAGCCATATTATGAAAACCTAGAGCATTGAGGAATAAATGGTCCATAGTGTCAAAGGCTAAAAATCTTTCTTCATATTATATTAGCCTATCCATGAAGAATTCTGACTATGAAAAGTGTTTTTCAATTGAAAACAGAAGTCTTAATGGAAAAAGATAGAATGTAAAGGAGAGATCAAAGAGGATTGAAAAAAGGTCATTAGATATAGAAAGATAATTAAAGAGAACTGTTTCAGTGAAATAAAGTCAGAGGTTAAGGAATTAAGCATGAGAAAAAAGGGACAACTAGGAGGGGCAGTGAATAGATCACCAGCCCTGAAGTCAAGAGGACCTGAGTTCAAATTTGGACTCAGACACTTAATACTTCCTAGCTGTTGTGTGACCCTGGGTAAGTCACTTGACTCCAATTGCCTCAGAAAAAAAGAGAGAAAGCAAAGATATCCATTAAGACAGTCTTTTTGAGTCTAGTTACAAAGAGGATGATAGTGGGAACTGAAGGACCAAATAAGGGTTTGGGTTTATTTTTAGGTTATACATGTACTTTCATTTTTTTATACATTTCCATATGAGTCATATTAGGAGAGAAAAATCTGGAAAAAAAAGGAGGAAAAGAGAAAAAAAAACAGAAGAAAAAAAAGGTGAAAATAGTATGCTTTGATTTGCATTTAGTTTCTATAGTTCTCTCTCTCGATGTGAATAGTATTTTCCATCCCAAATGTATTGGAATTGTCTTGGATCACTGTATTGCTGAGAAAGAGCCAAGTCTATCATGATTGATCATCATATAATTTTACTGTTACTGTATACAATGTTTTGCTTGCTTCACTCAGCCTCAGTTCATGTAAGTCTTTCCAGGCTTTTCTGAAAGCCTGTTCAGCATTTATTACATTCATTCTGTTATTCATATAATAAAAATTTATTCATTCATTCCCCAATTGATGAGCAATGCACTCAGTTTCCAATTCTTTGACACCACAGAAGCTGCTACAATTTTGTACACGTGGGTCCCTTTTTCTCATTTTATGATTTCTTTGGGATACAAACCCAATATTGGCACTTCTAGATCAAATGGTATACACAGTTTTTATAGCCCTTTGGGCATAGTTCCAAAATGCTCTCCAAAATGGCTGGATCCGTTCACAGCTCTACCAATAATGTGTTAGTGTCCCCGTTTTCTCACAGTTCCTGATAGTTTAATTTTTCCTGTCAGCCAGTCTGATAGGTGAGTGTGAAGTGGTGAGTTGTTCTAAATTGCATTTTTCCAATCATTAGTTCTTTAGAGCATTTTTATATGACTATAGATATGACTGAACAATGTCTATTCATATCCTTTTATCATTTGACTTGTGTTCTTATAAATTTGAACCAGAATCATTGGCTGTAAAAATTTTCACAGCTTTCTGCTTCCTGTCTAATCTTGGCTGATAATTGGTTTTGTTTGTGCAAAACTACCTTAATTTAATCAAAATTATACATTTTGTATTTAATAGTTTCTTTATATTTTGTTTGGTCCTAAATTCCTCCCTTATCCAAAGATGGTCATAAATTCTTCCCTTCTATAAAAATCTGACAGATAAACTATCATTTGTCCTCCTAATTTGCTTATAATATCACCCTTTATATCTAAATTACAAATCAATTTTAACCTTATCTTGATATAAAGAGTGTGAGATGTTAGTCAGTACTTAGTATTGCTACAATACTATTTTCCATTTTTCCAAGCAGTTTTTTTTTTATTTTTTTTATCAAATGATGAGTTCTTATTCCAAAATCTGGAGTCTTTGGATTTATCAAACAGTAAACAAGTCATTGACTATTGTGTTTTGTGTACCTAATCTATTCCATTGATCCAATGCTCTTACTTCTTAGCCAGTACCAAATAGTTTTGATGACTGCAGTTTTGTAATGTAGTTTTAGGTCTGATATGTCTGGGCCCTACCTTCCTTTGCATTTTTTTCACTAATTCCCTTGATATTCTTGACCTTTTGTTCTTCATATGAATTTTGTTAAAATTTTCTCTAGCTCTATAGCATAATTTTTTGGCAGTTTGATTGTTATGGCACTGAAGAAGTAGATAAATTTAGACAAAATTGTCATTTTTATTATATTAACCTATCCATAAAGAATTTCTGACTTTATGTGAAAAGTATTTGTTCAGTTGAAACAAATCTTAATGGAAAGGATATAATTAGGCCTTGAAAAAGGAGTTCCCTTGACAAAATATAAAAACCAACTACAAAACCACCTCACCTACTTTCATGAAATATGAACAATCAATAAATCAACAAATACCAATTATTGGGAGTCCAAATATGAAAATGAAGCACTCTTGCCCTATTGAGGGAATATAATGCACATATATAAATACAGACTATATGACTTATATACACAATAAATACACAGTGATTGGAGTGTGGACATTAACAACTGAGAGGAATCAGGAAAGATTTCATAAAAAGAGGTGATTAAACAAGATGAAAGATTCTTAAAAGGAGCTTTGAAGATCTTGAATTAGGAATTTCAGAAAAAATAGAAGAGAATACTCCAAGCATCAGGGGCAATTTATACTGAGGAATGGTGGCAACAGATAGAGCATCATCATGTGCAAAGAACAGAAAGCAGGCCAATTTGATTAAGATGTAGAAGTATGAGAAAAGTATTGCTTAATTTGTAAAAAGAAAGGTGAGAGTCAGATTGTAAAATTGTTTAAATATCAGATTAGAACAGTTTATATTTTTAACCTTAAAGACAATAGGAAGCCACTGAAATTGAATAAAAAAGTGACACAGTCAAACTCATGCTTTGGCGATATTAATTTGGCAGTAGTGTGGAAAACAGTAGGGAGGAAAGAGACTTTATGGACAGATTAAGAAAGATGTTGTAATGTTCTCAATGAGATATGTATGCTGGGGGCCTAGCCCATAGGGTGCCTGTGGTGTTAGTGGAGAAGTGGGATAGATGGTAATGACAATGGGGAGGCAGACAAGGCTTAGCAGCTAACTAGGTATAGATGATTGAGAGAAGAGTTGTGGACCTTGAGGAATGGTGGTACCCTCAATAGAATAAGAGAGGAGAATAGTGACTTTAGGAGGAGGGGGGTAAGGAAGATAATTTCTGTAATTGTTTTGGACATGAGCTGAGTTTGAGATGTATGTAGGAAGCACACAAGTGCAGCAGAAAATCAGAGATGTGTATGTGGAGCTCAGGAGTTGAGGGATTTTGAGAGTTGTCTGCCTGGACAGCTAAAATCCAAGGGAGCTTGATGAAGTCCCTGAGAAGATAAAAGATAAGATGACTCAAAATAAAGCCTGTTTTGGCACTCATTGGCAGCCAGGATATGGATGATGAATCCTGAAAAGCAGATCAAGAATCAGCAACATATTGGAAGAGAACCATAACCAACCAATGTCACAAAAACCTTGAGAAAAGACTATTAGTGTTCTAACATTGTAGAGGGGTCAGAAAGACTGAAAAATGGCCATTGGATTTTGCAAGAAATTGATTACATTTTGCAGAGAAGACTTTCCATTAAAAGTATGAGAAAATACATTGAGATTTGGGAGAAGCCAGGACAGGAAGAATTAATATCCTAGTATAGCTAGAACTACATGAAAGAAAAGATTTAAAAATAAAACTAGACATTGGTACATTTGAACCAATTGTGGAGGACCTTAATTACTAGACAAAGAAGTTGTATACGATACTTGGGAACCATAGAGGCTTTAAGCCAGGGTGGTAATGTAAATCAGATTAGTATATCAGGAAAACTAACTGTACATTAGAGATTGAAGTTAGGTAGTGTTGTTACTGAGAACAACTCCTGCTATAGAAATGGGGAAATTAGTCATTTTACCTTAAACTTTAGAATGAACCCTTTAAGCTTCAATTTTACTTTGCCCCCTCATAAAATTTATTAAGGAAATACACCATATAATAAAAAAAATTAAATGATTTTAACTCCTTAGAGTTAGTGTCATGTGAATATTATCAGATATATTACAAATATTTGTAAAGTACATAATGTGCCTGACACATAGTATTTACTAATTCTTCCCTATCCTCTAACCATTTTTTATTTTTATTTTTTCCCCCTCTGAGGCTGGGGTTAAGTGACTTGCCCAGGGTCACACAGCTAGGAAGTGTTAAGTGTCTGAGACCAGATTTGAACTTGGGTCCTCCTGAATTCAAGGCTGGTGCTCTATGCACTGGGCCACCTAGCTGCCCCTCCCCTAACCATTTTTAATCACTGAGCCTAGAAAAAGGAGTAATTGGGTTTAATTCAGACAATTGACTAAGCTATTTGATCTTGAGCCAAGTTATTTAATCTGTTTCTCTTAGTTTCTTAAACTGTAAAATAAGGATAATAATGACACTTAACTTCGATTGCTGTTAAGAAAAAATGAGATACAGATAGCTCTTTTTACATTAATTTGCTATGTGCAAATTCTACTTTACCTAAAGAATTATGAAAAGTTTGGAAAGACGTAACAAACTTGTATAGAGAATTTTTGGGGAAATATACCTCACTTGTTCATTCCTGATTTTTGTGGATTTGACAAAGATGAAACATTTGAAGGAGTAACAAGATTGTAAAATTCGCACAAGGATGAGAATGTAGAGGAGTTGATTGACTCTTAATGGAAAAGAACTGTTGAATTAGGATTTTTCAATTTTTGGTTGGTTTTCTTGATAGATCTGCTTTGTTCTATAATTGAGCAAAAATTGTACAAAGCTTCAAAACCCAATGTCAAACCAAAAAAAGGTTCACAGCAAAACAGTTGGCAGAAATATTAAATCATTTGAGTGATTTCTTTTTTTGCATAGTAAAGATAGATTCAAAGACTAGTTGAGGATAATATTGCTTGCAATACAACGGGGAGAAAAAAGAGAATCTCTACCCAACCATATCTCAAAAGCTTGCATAGCCAATCACCAGTAAATAAAGGCACACAGGTTCTGTGATGGGGAAGGGGCAGCATATACTACATGCCCTTGTTAACTTTTGTACAGTTATTGTGCATACTTTTATCATTAAGTTTATCTTTAATTTTATAATTCTGTTATGATGGTAATGTGAAAGTATTTTATATATGTCTTTGTTATACAGGCTAAATGAAGTGAAGTGCGTAGGGATAAATTAGTGTTACATAAAAATTGCTTTACATTTACTACACAGTCTTAAGTAAAGCAAAAATGTCTGTATTTGTAAAGTGTGTAGTGTAAAGTATGTAGCACAATGCCTGGCATGCAATCATGATAGCATTTATAATAGTGTCTTATTACTGATTTTGCTGTGATTGTTACTGTTACGTAAATACAAAGGAAGTGAGATTTCTTGATTTGTCATAGTCAAGTAAGACTTGAAAAAAAAATTGAAACCAGTTCTTAAAAAAGATTTGATAGAAGTACAATAGGCAGAGGGAGGAGGGAAGGATAGGTATATATAAGTCATAGGAAAGAATATGTATGAAAAGTAACAGAGGTAGAAAAAACAAAGTTTGAGGAGCTGCTTTAACCTTTTAGAAGTTCCAGAAGGTCAGATAAAAACTCCATTGTATTTTCAAGATAAGTTTTACTAACAATATCAACTTTATTTGCTTATTTTCATTTAACTTAACATTTTTACTATACATTTATAAAACATATTCCATTCCTTTTTTGCACTCATATCATGCATAGTTTGGAACTGAGAAACATTCTTCCATGAGAAGTTATATTTGATCCATCGAAAGTTCTTTAAGAAAACCTCATTTTTTTTTTTTTTTGGAGTGGAGATTTATGTTTAAGGATTTTTGTAATTTGTATACATATTTTCACATTAGTCCAACATTTATGGAACAGCACATAAAACGCACTGTTATTTTTTTCTGGGTGGGAAATTATAGTATGACATAATTATTGGGTGGTGATTATTTTATGTTACCTTGTTGTGTTGAGATTTCTGAACTATTTGTTTCAATTATACAGCACTCATAAGGATAGTAAAAAGTAGAAAAATATTTATTGCTAATATAGCACAAATGCAAAATATATATATATATATATATATATATATATATATATATATATATATATATATACAGACACACATACAGAATTAAATAAATATGAGCAACATGCAGAATCAATTCCTGTCTTTTAATGACTGTTACAAAAATAAAACCTTGGGGGGACACCTTCAAAAAGTGGTAAACTCTGCAAAGCTGGAATCTGTAATACTCATAAACACACTTATAATAATATCAGGAAAATAAAAATAAATTATGAACATAGCAAATACTTTTTAATTCTCCTGAAGATCTGAAGTTTATTTAGGACACACAAAAGAAATCTCAAAGTTTGTTGAATATGTGTTTATAATATTAAGACCCATTTTAAAGAGGTTAAAGCTTCAGACCAATAGCATCTTAATAAATTTTCTCTTCATTTTCATGATCTTTCATTCCTAATAATTTTCAATAGTACACAAAAATATGTTTTAGATCAATTCTATTTTACTTTTCCCCCCTTTTTTCTAGTTAACTTGAGAATTTCAGTAAAAATTTTCCCTTTTGTTGTAATTATTATATGAAACTAAATAATAAATTTAACATTTTTCTCTTTGGTGATATTGTTTCCAGACCTTACATAGTGCAATGAAGCATGCTTGTGAAATTCTTACAGAAGACCCCGAAGGTGGACCTGCTCGTATCCCATTTGAGACTTTCTCTTTCATCTTCACTTATCTATCAGGATTAGATGAGGATAGACCTGAGACTGAAACTAACCTTTTTCTCAATAATCTTGAAGACAGTGTGTAAGTGTTAAACTGAATTTGATAATCTTTTATGATAATGACTGTGAAAATCTACTATAGTAAATTCATATTTCCATTAGATTTCAACTGAGCCAATCTTATAATGTACTTTGTTACACACTAAAAGTGAGAGACTGATTTTGTGATTGCTTAGAACATAAAACAAAATATTTTTAAAGATAACATCTTGATTTTACTGTGTTGGTTAATTTTCTGTTCTATTTTTGTCATTTGAAGAAAAAATTTCATCTCATTAAATAAACTTTTCAGTAAGTTTATATTGGTTTTTACATATAGTCGGCATTCAAATAATTTTGACTATGATGTGATGTAAAAAAAAAATTTAGAAATACATTAGAAATACATCAAAGAGATTTAGATTTCTGGTATGATAAATTAGAACATGTTACTACTGTAGATAGCCAGAAAAGTACAGTATTGTTCCACATTCTAAATGCCTGGGGAAAATGCTTCTTAAATTCCAATTCTTGCTTCAGTGAATTGATTTTGCTTCATTTATATATGGTGTATTATGTGATGCAATTAAATGCTTTTTTGAGTGTGAGGTGCTCTGACTAGCATGTGTCTCAAAAACTAACCTTTAAAATGGAATTCATTAGACAGAAAGAGGAAAGCTATTATAGACATAGAAAACTGTGAGAGAAAAAAAAAAAAGAAAAAATCTGTGCAATGTGTGTAAAAGAAAGCAAAAAATAGTTTAGTTAAATGTATGAAAATCATAGAAGTTAAATTATTTCTCTAAATTAAATAGTTCCACAGAGCAGATGCCATGACACCATGTTTTTTGTTTCAGTTATCTGGTTAGCTACCCAAATAACTTCTTGGCCTCAAGGGAGAGAGGTGTATGTTATCTATTATAAATACCCTAAGCATGAGAGAAAACAGGCACATCAAGTAATGCAAACATCTTATTATTTTGAAATAATTTTCATCTTATATTTATTTGCATTGTAAGTAAAAATATATACATACTGTATTAACACAACTTGGTTCTTTGAGTTCTTAAATTCTTTCTTTAACTTAGCTGCCTAATAAGCATAATCATAATTTTAAGTTGTCTTAAGATAAATTGGTAGTAGTTGGTGTCATTTGTGTTAAAACATAAATTATATTGTTGGTGTAATTTGTTTTTATTATTTTTTTAACATTTTCTTTCTAAAGGAAGATAAAGGAACAAGATATTAGGTTACCACCAGTGGTCAAGACGGGGAAAGGAGAGTACATAGTCAGTATAAAAGTTATGGTCTGTGTTTAGCTGCAGAATTGGGGAAGGATAAGAATGGAAGGGAAGCTAAACCAAGAGTAATAAAATTGTGGAATTGGAGAGTGTCAGAAAAGGGTGCCTGGAGTGTGATAGTCAAATAGCTAGTGAGTATTTAGACAGACAGTTCACATCCAGGTCTATCCATTTTCTATCCATTGCAGGACATTGTGCCAATTTGACTATTTTCTGTATATTAAAAAAATCATTGAACCTATGGGAAATTATGGGTGGCAATTGTAAAGAGGCAAATTTAGGTTTAATATAAGGGTAACTTTCTCTAGTAAGAATTATCAACAGGTAGGGCTGTATGCAGGAGCTATACTAATCATCCTTTCACTGGAGGTCTTCAGCTAAATACTCTGATCACTTGTCAGGAATGAAATAGAGAGAATTCTTATTTGGGAACAGATTAGCCAAGGTATCTCTGATGGGCTCTCCTAACTTGAATGTTACATCCTCTTAAGCACATTTGTACTTTTGGGCTTCCTTTTAACTTGATGCCATGAACTAAATACATAAAGAGTCCAATTTTTAATCTTAAAATAATTAATAAGCATCTAATCATGATTTTTCATTTTTTAAGGTCTTAATATTAGATAAACAGAAGTTCACTAAATTTCAACTGGCAAAATAAACTAGTAAATCCTAGTTTTAAAAAAATGTTGTTCAAAAGACAATGTTATTTAGTAGGAAAGTTTTAGCCTTTTAAGGTAACCCTTAATGGTGTGAAGTACCTTAATATGAATAACAGTGTAACTTCAGTATTCACATTATTTCATGCTCACTGAATTTTTAAAATTTCCATGCTTAACAAAATATTAATGTCTTATTTTTCTTAGAGCTTCTAGTAAAGATGGAATGATAGGAGTTTCAGATTTCTTCATAGAAGACAAGAAGAAATACCGTTCAGTTTAAGAAGCAAAATTGGGGAAATTTTCTCAGAAAAAACATATGGCACTACTTCAGAGAAGAGAGCGCTTTAAAAAATCAAATAGTGCTTTATGAAAACTTAGCAACAAATACAGCTTTGCATAACCAACATACTTGTTTGCAGTGATTTTTTTTTTTTAAGGAAATATTGGCTGTAATAACTTTGACAAATCATTAATTTCTCCATGCTTTAAGCAATGAGGAGTCTTAAAATGTAGAGTATGTTCCTCTTCTAGGAGATGTAATATGGGTCCAGTTTTTAAAAAATGACGTAAGAATGTGACTTGTAAGAAAAATCTTGTCTCACCTTCAGAACCCTCACTTTCCAAATAAGAATTAGTTCCAAGAAGTCACAGGAGTAATAATTTTGGTCTCCATGTTAATATACTTTCAAAGTGGACTTGTTTGAAATCTCAATTTTTGTCTCCTCATTCATATATAATAGAAAAATAACTAATTCTTATTTGGAAAGTGAGGAGTCTGAAGATGATACAAAATTTTTCTCCTGTGCCACTGTTCTCATGAACCATTAAGATACTAGAGAAATTTGGAGCAGATATGATGCAATGGAATAGAGCATAGAGCACTAACCCTGAAGTCAGGAAGACCTGAGTTCAAATATGGCCTCAGACACTTAACACTTCCTAGCTGTGTGATCCTGGGCAAGTCACTTAACCCCAAGTGACTTTTTTTTTTTTTCCTGAGGCAAAAGAAAAATAAAAGAAAAAGATAGTAAGGAAATTTCAATATTTTGGCAATTTATAACAGGAATTACCATTACAGTGAAAATATAAATGTCACAAAAGATGAGCCACAAAATTGACCAGCTATGAAAATGAATAAGTATTAAGTTTTTAATGCTTGCTTTGTAAAGCCTGGCACTGTGCTCTTAAGTGCTGCAGACTGCCTTCAAGGAGCTCGCAATCATTTTCATCTCTGTTGCTGATTAAAGAAAAAGTAATTTAGAAAAAAAGGCAGATTTGAAAATTACAGCTGGCTAGTAAAATTTGAGACTTTGAGGTTGCCCCTTAAAATAAAGGAACAAAGTGCTTCTAGCTAGAAAAGGGAGGAATAAATATAACAAGGACTAGTCAAATGTATTTACCTGACCAGGTTTAGTGGCAAAATATTAACTTTAAAAAAAAAAAAAAAACTATAGAGAAATGGTGTAATGGTGTGATATAGCAAAAAGAGAACTACTTGGAAACAAGACAACCTGTATTTAAGATCTTCCTTTGAACAATATACTGTATGTGTGAACCTGGATAAAAATTAACTTTTCAGTATTTAAGTTTAGGCAGCTCTCCAGATTATAAGGGAAGGTACATTGTCAATGAAGTTTCCTCATCCAGGAATTTCCTACATCAGTGAAATCACAAGACCTATGTGAAAACACATAGGTTTGATCATGTCATTTCCTTCTCAAAAACCTTGGGTTATCAATAGGACAAAACTTCCTAGCATTTTAGAACTTAAGAAATCTGATTTTCACATCTATTTCCAGGCATTTTTGGATTCCTTCTTGCCATGAGCTCTCTCTCCAATGAAACTGAAATACTAGCTTTTCCCCAAGTTTTGATATTTCATGTTGTTCCTCCATGAATTCAACATAAGCTCTCACCTAAGTCTAGCCTGAATTCCCTCCTCATCTCAGAATTCTAGTCTTTTTTTAATTTTTAATACACATTGTTTTAATGACATATTATGAGAGAAAAATCAGAGCAAACAGGAAAAACCATGGGAGAGATTAAAAAAACAAAGAAAGTGAACATAGCATGTGTTGATTTATATTGTCTCCAAATGGCATTTTCTGTCCAAAATCTTACTGGGATTACATTGGATCACTGAACTGTGAGAAGAACCCAGCCTTTCATAGTTTATAATGGCACATTCTTTCTGTTATTGTGTACAATGTATTCCTGGTTCTGCTTGTTTCACTCAAAATCAGTTCATGTAAATCTTTTTTTTTTTTATTAAAGCTTTTTATTTTTCAAAACATGCATGGATAATTTGACATTAAAAAACCTTGTATTCCAATTTCACCCTCTTCTCCGTAATCCCAATATATGTTAAACATGGTAAGAAATACGTTAAATCCAATATATGCATACATATTTATACAGTTATCTTGCTGTACAAGAAAAATCAAATCAAACTGGAAAAGAAAAGTAAAATAGCAAAAAGTGAAAATGTATGTGAACTACACTCAGTTCCAACAATCTTCTCTCTGGGTGTAGATAGCTCTAGCCTCAATCATTTCATTGTTAGAAAGAGCCACGTCCATTAGAATTGATCATCGTATAGTCTTGTTGCTGTGTATAATCTCCTAGTCCTGCTCATTTCACTTAACATCAGTTCATGTCTCTTCCGGCCTCCCTGAAATCAGAATTCTAGTCTTTTAAGGTTCATTTCAGATGTCATATCCTTAATGAATCATTCCCAGATTTACCTTTAACTTTTTTAGTTGAGAAAACCCCCAACCCTAAAAAGGTTTTAGAATTTTTGGCAGAGGGGGAGAGAGCCTTAAGTTTTACATTATATGGAATTCAAAGTACACCAGAACAATCACCTGAATAATCTACACACAGGCAATTTCCAGATAAGGCATGTAATTTGCTTGAGAGATATATCAGCAGACTTAAGTGAGGTTCAAGCATTCCTTGCAACAATCAGACTTTCTGGAGGATCTCTGATAACACTACTACTATCCTGGGTTCAACATCACCACACAAAGCTAGGTTCAAATCTATCCTACTTGTGTACATTTTATTCCATAGAACATTTTTAAGTTGCTTGAAGACATGATTTTATTTGTCTTTGTATTAGTGACTTGCATATATAGTAGCAGTAAGGGTGGTTGAATAGAATCTTTTTTTTTTTTTTTAAATTTTTTTTATTATATATATATATATATTTTATAATATTATCCCTTGTATTCATTTTTCCAAATTACCCCCCTCCCTTATTCCCTCCCCCCGACGACAGGCAATACCATACATTTTACATGTGTTACAATATAGTCTAAGTACAATACATGTGTGTGAATATCATTTTCTTGTTGCACAATAAACATTAGAATCCGAAGGTACATGCAACCTGGGCAGACAGATATTAGTGCTAACAATTTACATTCCCCTCCCAGTGTTTCTTCTCTGGGTGTATCTACCTCTGTCCATCATTGATCAACTGGAAGTGAGTTGGATCTTCTTTATGTTGAAGATTTCCACTTCCATCAGAATACATCCTCATACAGTATTGTTGTTGAAGTGTACAGTGATCTTCTGGTTCTGCTCATTTCACTCAGCATCAGTTGATTTAAGTCTCTCCAGGCCTCTCTGTATTCCTCCTGCTGGTCATTTCTTACAGAGCAATAATATTCCATAACCTTCATATACCACAATTTACCCAACCATTCTCCAACTGATGGACATCCATTCATCTTCCAGTTTCTAGCTACAACAAAAAGAGCTGCCACAAACATTTTGGCACATATAGGTCTCTTTCCGCTCTTTAGTATTTCTTTGGGATATAATCCCAGTAGTAGCGCTGCTGGGTCAAAGGGTATGCACAGTTTGATAACTTTTTGGGCATAATTCCAGATTGCTCTCCAGAATGGCTGGATTCTTTCACAACTCCACCAGCAATGTATTAGTGTGCCAATTTCCCCACATCCCCTCCAACATTTGTCATTATTTGTTCCTGTCATCTTAGCCAATCTGACAGGTGTGTAGTGGTATCTCAGAGTGGTCTTAATTTGCATTTCTCTGATCAGTAGTGATTTGGAACACTCTTTCATGTGAGTGGATATAGTTTCAATTTCTTCCTCTGAGAATTGTCTGTTCATATCCTTTGACCATTTATCAATTGGAGAATGGTTTGGTTTCTTATAAATTAGGGTCAGTTCTCTATATATTTTGGAAATGAGACCTTTGTCAGAACCTTTGTTTTTAAAAATATTTTCCCAATTTGTTACTTCCCTTCTAATCTTGTTTGCATTAGTATTATTTGTACAGAAACTTTTTAGTTTGATGTAATCAAAATCTTCTATTTTGTGATCAATAATGATCTCTAGTTCTCCTCTGGTCATAAATTCCTTCCTCCTCCACAAGTCTGAGAGGTAGATTATCCTTTGTTCCTCTAATCTATTTATTATCTCCCTCTTTATGCCTAAATCATGGACCCATTTTGATCTTATCTTGGTATATGGTGTTAAGTGTGGATCCATATCTAATTTCTGCCATACTAATTTCCAGTTTTCCCAACAGTTTTTTCCAAATAATGAATTTTTATCCCTAATGTTGGAATCTTTGGGTTTGTCAAAGATTAGATTGCTATAGATGTACCCTTTTTTGTCCTTTGTATCTAATCTGTTCCACTGATCTACCGGTCTATTTCTTAGCCAATACCAAATGGTTTTGGTGACTGCTGCTATATAATATAGCTTTAGATCAGGTACACTTAGACCACCTTCCTCTGAGTTTTTTTTCATTAGTTCCCTTGCAATTCTTGACCTTTTATTCTTCCATATGAATTTTGTTGTTATTTTTTCTAGGTCATTAAAATAGTTTCTTGGGAGTCTGATTGGTATAGCACTAAATAAATAGATTAGTTTGGGGAGTATTGTCATCTTTATTATGTTCGCTCGGCCTATCCAAGAGCACTGAATGTCTTTCCAATTATTTAAATCTGATTTTATTTTTGTGGCAAGTGTTTTGTAATTTTTCTCATATAATTCCTGACTTTTCTTTGGTAGATGGATTCCCAAATATTTTATACTATCAACATTTGTTTGGAATGGAATTTCTCTTTGTATCTCTTGTTGTTGTATTTTGTTAGTGATATATAAAAATGCCGAGGATTTATGTGGATTTATTTTGTATCCTGCCACTTTGCTGAAATTTTGAATTATTTCTAGTAGCTTTTTAGCAGAGTCTTTGGGGTTCTCTAAGTATACCATCATGTCATCTGCAAAAAGTGAAAGTTTAATTTCCTCATTTCCTACTCTAATTCCTTGAATCTCTTTCTCGGCTCTTATTGCCGAGGCTAGCGTTTCTAGTACTATATTGAATAGTAATGGTGATAGTGGGCAACCTTGTTTCACTCCTGATCTTACTGGGAAAGGTTGCAGTTTATTTCTATTGCATATTATGCTTACTGACGGTCTTAAATATATACTCCTGATTATTCTAAGGAATAATCCATTTATTCCTATACTCTCAAGAGTTTTTAGTAGGAATGGATGTTGGATTTTGTCAAATGCTTTTTCTGCATCTATTGAGATGATCATATGGTTCTTATTAATTTGATTATTAATATGGTCAATTATATTAATAGTTTTCCTAATATTAAACCAGCCCTGCATTCCTGGAATAAATCCTACTTGATCATAGTGTATTATCTTGGAGATGATTTTCTGAAGTCTTTTTGCTAATATCTTATTTAAGATTTTAGCATCAATATTCATTAAGGAGATTGGTCTATAATTTTCTTTCTCAGTTTTCGATCTACCAGGTTTAGGTATCAGTACCATGTCTGTGTCATAAAAGGAATTTGGTAGGACTCCTTCATCCCCTAGGTTGAATAGAATCTTAATACTAAATACATATGGAATGAATTTCCCAATAAAATGCAAAAGAATCAGAATGAAATTTCAATCCAATTTAATCCATAAAGACCTAAAAATGCAAATTTATCCTATCCAATTATGTATGTTTGATCTAAAAACATAAGGGTCAACTCATCCTTGTTTTATCTATTCATGAAGTTCTTATCAATATCTCATAAGTTTGAGAGTCAAACCCTTGGGGTAATAGCCTCCAACATATTCTCTTAATACCACAGGGTACTTGTGAAATGCTGTCTTGACATCTTTAAGGTCATTGCATTTGATTAGTCCATTAAATTATATGTGTCAGGCACTGTGTTTGGGGATACCAAAAGATAGCCCTTGCTCTGAAGGAGCTCATACTCTTAAGAGACAGATATACTTGCAAAGGAGCTATAAAAATAAGATAAGTAGAAAATGAGAAGGTGTTCCAAATCACTATTGATCAGAGAAATGCAAATTAAAACAGAGATACCACTACACACCTGTCAGATTGGCTAAGATGACAGGAAAAAATAATGAATGTTGGAGGGGATGTGGGAAAACTGGGACACTGATGCATTGTTGGTGGAGTTGTGAAAGAATCCAGCCATTCTGGAGAGCAATCTGGAATGATGCCCCAAAAGTTATCAAACTCTGTATACCCTTTGATCTAGCAGTGCTACTTATAGCACTGCTGGGATATAGCTTATATCCCAAAGAAATACTAAAGGGGGGAAAGGGACCTGTATGTGCCAAAATGTTAGTGGCAGCCCTTTTTGTAGTGGCTAGAAACTGGAAAATGAATGGATGCCCATCAATTGGAGAAGGGGTAAATTAGGGTATATGAATATTATGGAATATTATTGTTCTGTAAGAAATGACCAGCAGGAGGAATACAGAAAGGCTTGGAGAGACTTAAATGAACTGATGCTGAGTGAAATGAGCAGGACCAGGAGATTATCTTCAACAACAATACTGTATGTATTCTGATGGAAGTGGATATCTTCAACAAAGAGAAGATCTAATTCAGTTCCAATTGATCAATGATGTACAGAATCAGCTACACCCAGAGAAGAAACACTGGGAAATGAGTGTAAACTGTTTGCATTTTTGTTTTTCTTCCCAGGTTATTTTCTTCAACAAAGAGAAGATCTAATTCAGTTCCAATTGATCAATGATGGACAGAATCAGCTACACCCAGAGAAGAAATACTGGGAAATGAGTGTAAACTGTTTGCATTTTTGTTTTTCTTCCCAGGTTATTTTTACTTTCTGAATCCAATTCTTCTGGTGCAACAAGAAATTCGTTTCTGCAAAGATGTATCTAGGATATACTATAACATAATATGTATGGGAATGCCTGCCATCTAGGGGAGGGGATAGAGGGAAGGAGGGGAAAATTCGGAACAGAAGTTGAGTGCAAGTGATAATGTAAAAAAAAAAATACCCATGCATATGTACTGTCAAAAAAAAGTTATAATTATAAAATTAATTTTAAAAAGTTAAAAGAAAATAAGGTACTAGAATTAGGAAAGTCTTCCTGTAGAAGATGGAATTTTAGTTGGTACTTAAGGCCAGGGAAGGTTGTAGGTGGAGATGAGAAGAGAAAACATTTTTGGTCTGGAAGATAGCCAGAGAAAATGCCTAGAGCTGAGAGATGGATCCAGTCTCATTAATCAAAATATTTTGGGGAGTTAGAAGATTGAAAAGGTAGGTAAGTTTTGAAGGTCATTGAATTCCAGTCGAATGATTTTGATCCTGGAGATGATAGGGAGCTACTAGAGTTAACTAAGTAGGGGTGTGGCATAGTCAGACCTGTACTTCAAGAAAACATTAATGACTGACTGGAGGCTGGAGTGGGATGAGGAGAGACTTAAAACTGGTGAATCCACCAGCAGGCTATTGCAACAATCTCAGTGTGAGGGGAGAGAGCACACATGAGAGACCTGGAGAACTTTGGCAGCAACAGATATATACGGTGGGGGGCAGGAGGGAGTAAGAGGCGTTGAGAATGACTCCAAAGTTTTGGAATCCTGAGGATGCTGGGAGTATGCTGTTGCCCTCTACAACAATAGGGAGGGAAGAGGAGGGGGTAGGATTTAGGAGGCAAATAATGAGTTCTATATTGTACATGTTGAGTTTATGATGTCTACTGAACATCTAGTTCAAGATATCTGAAAGGCACTTGGTTAGCAGAGGAGAGTGATCTGGAAGTCTATAGACAAGTTAGCAGGATTTTAATTGCATGGTAGAGGTGAATGGCATGAGTCTCAAAGGAAGAGATGTTGCTTATTAATAAGGTTAGGAGGAGAACCTAGAAGTGCCAGAAGGGAGCAAGAAGTATTTCAATTCCCTTGCCTTGAGCAGTGAGCAAAAGTGATTAATTGAAGGTGCAGCCAGTGTTGGAAATGAGGTCTAGAAAAGATGGGGTCTCAGGAAAAAAAAAGATTTAGGATAAAGCAAATCTCAGAGGGTACAGTAGGAGGGGGCTCAGTGATGTTTGAGTGGTATGAGAATAATGAATTAGAATAGTGGTAAGTAGGAAACAAAGTTTCTATGATGACTTGTGAGGGTTCAGAACCACTAGACTATTTGGGGTATGACCAGGTGTGAGAACATTCATTACTGAGCAGAAGGTACATTCTTCTTCCCAAAGGAGGCTGTGGAGGAGACAAGTGCAGCATGAGATACGAGAGCCACCTTCACTACTACTATTCCCTTTAAACGGTGGAAAGTAGGCAGAAAAGTGTGCTTTCCTCTTTTTCCTCAAGTGCAGCAGGAATTGGGAGCCCAAGGTCAATGAAGAAGATTGCTTGTCTTACACTGGACATTCTCCAGATCCTGGCTGAGACACTGGACTGACAGCAGGAGGATGGGAGAGCTTTGTGGATGGAAGATTCAGGGCCTGGAATTTTGTCTCCTTTCAGGAGCACATGGTCAGAGGGTTTTTATACAAACAGGCTGTCTGTGAACCGTGTAAAACTTTGTATAGGAGGGAGTTCTTTTGATTGCATTTTTTCCATAATAGTAGTGTTCAATATTTTTTCCATCCTTCAGATGCAGAGTGATCCTTCCAACACCTTCACAATTGCATGATCTCCAATACAGATCTTGATATAGTCTGGCTACTTTTGTGTTCTTTTCAATACCATTTCAAGCTCCTCTATAAGCCCATTCATAAGTATAATGTTAGTTCAAATGGGTAGTTCCATGTCCTTGATGGAGAAAAAGATCCATCACAACAATTAGTACATATCTTTTCTCATTGGTTTCCCCCCTCCTTTTTTTTTTTTAAGGAACATTGCATTGTACCTTAGCTTGGAGTGTAGAGAGGTATTCTTTAGACTCTATCATCGTCTATTAAGGCTTTTTCACTTAAGATAGTTGATATTTCAAGGGTTTTTTATATCCTTCCATCACTCAGTTTTTGGTCCTATTCCCCTGTGTTGAAAGGTTAGTTGCGGTTAGTTGCAAGGCTGCCTCAGCCTCCTAAATGCTTCTTTGGCCCAGGGATCCTGCAATCTTCCTTTGGGAGGCAGGAACAGAGTGGGCCCTAGCTGAGTTTCAATCCTGTTTTCTTCAAGCCTAACATGCAGCTATTTGTAATGTCATCCTGCCCTAATTTCTCCCTCCAATATCCTCCCCAAGATCAGTGCAGTATGTTACCCATGTATTTATTGAAGTTAAATCCTTGTCTTTCATACCATGTATGAGTGATTATAAGTTAACACCTTGACAGCTGCATTAGCACTTCTTAACTTTGACAGCTGTGACTCTCCCTTTTTCTTCTGTCTATAATTTCTTACCTTAAATTGATAAAACAGCTTCTAGTTTCCTTTGTCTTGAATTTTATTATTCCATTCTCTCTTTTGCCTAATTCATCTTATCCTTGCATTCTCCTTGAGTTCTTCACTTTCTGCTTTTCATTCTTCTCTTCCTCCTAAGATCCTTTACTCCAATCCTCTCCAAAACCAACAAATAAAAGATGAAAAAGATCTGCAAAGGTTTTTTATATATTATTTTTAACACCAGAGATAATGGACCTATCAGTTTTGGCCTTTAATATCACAGTCCCAGGTATGCCTTTGGAGAAAATAAAAATGGTGAGGGAAAACATGTGGCAAAAAGCATGTGGGCTAGATCAAATATATAGAAGGAGATCTGTGCTTCTAGCGACACAATTAATTGTGAAGTTATTAAGGGATTGATGCTCAAGGTTTTGAAAGGAGAAGATACCAAAGATGGAAGAAATCTCAGACAAAACAGCGAAAATGACTATTTTCCATTTCAGTGATTATTGAGGGCATCCCCCCAGTGATATTCCATAGTGACCACATCTTTACTGTCACACAAGTGGCCTACAGATGCATTATTGATTAAAAAGCATATGGCTTTGTAAATAAAAAAGCCTTCTTACTGTATCTTCTCCAACAAAATATTTCTAATGAATATGCTCAAACCATAAAAGATTCCTCCAGAGATTTACACAGAGATATCCTCTCTTAATAAGGAGCAAGGGATAAAACAGAGAGGTATATATCTCCAAAGATATTTACCCTGGTATTTATATCCTGTGCTGAAGGAGATCCAGCACAGGTTATAAAAGCCAAAAATGTATTTTGCATAGATGGTAAAGCCCAGATGACATTGGCTGATTACATTAAGACTTAGCATTGTAGTGCTTTCTAAATAAGATGCATTAAAAACTCAAAAAAATTTAGTTTCTCTATCCATAAAGCAAAAACTTAGTGGAAGAACAAGGCTTATCATCCAACTAGAATAATGCAAGTAAGTAGACAAAATGTAGAATTCATACATCTAGATATACACAGACGCATTCAGGAAGATGGGTCTTCCTGACTTCAGGCAAGGTGCTCTAACCACTGTACCATCTAGTTGCCTTGCTCTAACCACTGTACCATCTAGTTGCCTTATGTGTAGAGTAGGTAACTACTTTATAGTTACCTACTCTACACATAAGGCAACTAGATGGTACAGTGGTTAGAGCACCTTGCCTGAAGTCAGGAAGACCCATCTTCCTGAATTCAAAATTATCCTCAGAAATTTACTGTGTGATCCTGGGCAAATCACTTAATCCTATTTGCCTCAGTTTTTTCATCTGTAAATGGGCTGGAGAGGGAAATGGCAAACCACTCCAGTAGATTTGGCAAGAAAACCCCAAAATGGTGTCACAAAGAGTTGGATATGTCTGAAATGATTGAACAATAACAACACGTATACACATAGACAAATACTGCAATCGAACAGTTGCCTAGGTTTGACATTGAATAGGAGGAACAGAACAAGCTGAATTGCTTTTGGGAAATTACAAAGTTTTCATAAATATCCCTAGATTTTTCTCTCTTAATGAAGGCCCATTTAAAAAATATCAATATTTTTCTCATAATGTATATCTCCAAGTCATGGAACAATACTAGAGTACAAGAAGACATGAAATTGAAGATTCCATGGGAATGAAGAAGATATATGTTAAACAATCTGTAGCATAAAAAAATAAACCTACAAGATGTGTGATGTATGCCATCACAAAATATATGATGTGAAAAGATAAGTTAGTTGTACAATGATCCCTGTGTTTTACTTGTATCCCTGAGATGTTAAGTAATTTTAAGGCCGGCCCATGGCATGTGCGTGGAACACGCCTCATGCCCTATCTCTATGATAAACATATAGTAGGATATGAATATGTATGAGAAGTACACAGAATGAATTGCAGTCTGCACTGATGGATGGAATACTAAAATTGATGAGATCCCAGAATCTTTCAGTAGTGAGATATTTATTGCTCCTAAAGGTTGATTACTTCATATTCATTTCAAGGAAAATAACTAAGCTCTGAGTTCTTCAATGACAAAATTACTTCCATAACACCTATTTCATCAACTTATGCATAAAAGGTATAGATACTGTCATTTTATTTTTAAGAATCAGATGGGATGCTGGGGGGGGGAAACACTTCAAGGGTGGTGATTTGGATTGACAGAAATATCTTGCTTTGAGGTGTTTCTCCCTATGGAGTTAGAGAGTATGTATGTGAATCTAATACTTGAACTAGGAAGATTTATAAGGAGTTTTTGGAAAAGATAAACTGAGGAAAAAATTCTTTTTTGAAATGCTATTTTATAATGTAAAGAAATAGAAATAAAATATAATCAAGAGACTGTTTTCTTGTCTATGATTTAGAAGCTGGAGAAGACTGAGATGTGGACAGCATTTTCTATCATGAAGTTTTTAGAACTATCTTAGAGAATTATATTCCTGAGGAGAGCTAAGTCTATCAGAGTTGATCATTATACAATGTTGCTGCTACTGTGTACAATGTTCTCCTGGTTCTGCTCAATTAACTCAGGATCAGTTTATTTAAGTCTTTATAGGTTTTTCTGAAATTTGCTTGCTCATCATTTCTTTTTTTTTGTTAGCAAATTTTTAAAATTAATGTTATAATTATAACATTTTTTGACAGTACATAAGCATAGGTAATTTTTTACAACATTATCCCTTGTACTCCCTTCTGTTCCAAATTTTCCGCTCCTTCCCTCCTCCCCCTCCCCTAGATGGCAGGCATTCCCATACATATTAATTATGTTATAGTATATCCTAGATACAATATATATGTGCAGAACCAATTTTTTGTTGTTGTTGTTGTTGCTGTTGCAAAGGAAGAATTGGATTCAGAAGGTAAAAATACCCTGGGAAGAAAAACAAAAAATGCAAACAATTTACACTCATTTCCCAGTGTTCCTTCTCTGGGTGTACCTGATTCTGTCCATCATTGATCAATTGGAACTGGATTATATCTTCTCCATGTTGAAGATATCCACTTCCATCAGAATACATCCTCATACAGTATTGTTGTTGAAGTGTATAATGATCTCCTAGTTCTGCTCATTTCACTCAGCATCAGTTGATGTAAGTCTCTCCAGGCCTCTCTGTATTCATCCTGCTGGTCATTTCTTACAGAGAAATAATATTCTATAACATTCATATACCATAATTTACCCAACCATTCTCCAATTGATGGACATCCATTCATATTCCAGTTTCTAGCCACCACAAAAAGGGCTGCCACGAACATTTCGGCACATACAGGCCCCTTTCCCCTCTTTAGTATTTCCTTGGGATATAAGTAGTAGCACTTCTGGATCAAAGGGTATGCATAGTTTGATAACTTTTTGGGCAGAATTCCAGATTGCTCTCCAGAATGGCTGAATTCTTTCACAACTCCACCAACAATGCATCAGTGTCCCAGTTTTCCCATATCCCCTCCAACATTCATCATTATTTGTTCCTGTCATCTTTTGCTCATAATTTCTTAAAGAACAATAGTATTCTATTACATTATATTCCACAACTTATTCAGCCATTCCCCAATTGATGGGTATCCCCTCAGTTGTCAATTCTTTGACACCGCAAAAAAGAGCTGCTATAAATATTTTTGTATTTGTGGGTCCTTTTCCTTTTTTTATAATTTCTTTGGTGTATAGACCTAGTAGTACTATTGTTAGAGCAAAGGGCATACACAGTTTGATTATTTTTTGGGCATAGATCCAAATTGTTCTACAGAATGATTGGATCAGTTCACAACTCCACCACTATCTTAATGTTCCAATTTTCTCACATCCTTTCTAACATTTATCATTTTCCTTTTCTGGTGCACTAGCCAATGTGATAGATGTGAGGTATTATCTCAGAATTGTTTTTATTTGCATTTCTCTAATAGTGATTATGGGCATTTTTTCAAATATCTAACGTGGCTTTAGATAGCCATAGACATTCTGTAGAGAGCTTTAATTTAGTTCATATCTTTTGATTATTTATAAACTGGAGAATAATTTGTATTCTTATGGAATTTGACTCACTTCTCTGCATATTTTAGAAATCATACCTTTATCAGAAACACTGTAAAAATTATTTCCCAGCTTTCTGCTTCACTTTGTTATCGTGGTTGAATTGGCTTTGTGTGTATAGAATCTTTTTAATTTAATGTAATCAAAATTATCTATTTTGTACCTCATAATATTCTCTATCTCTTGTTTGGTGATAAATTCTCCCCTTCTCCATAAATGTGACAGGCAAACTATTTCTTGCTTATGGTGACACCCTTTAATATTTGGGGTGAAAGGATGGTCAATGCCTAGTTTCTGAAATACTGTTTTCCAGTTTTCCCAGCAGTTTTTGTCAAGTAGTTCTTTTCCTAGAAACTAGAGCCTTTGAATTTATCAAATAGTAGATCATTTGTCGTCATTGACCATTGTGTTTTGTCTAACATATTCCATCAATCTACCACTCTACTTCTTAACCAGTATGAAATAGTATTGATGATTGCTGCTTTAGTTTTAGGTCTGGTACTGTTAGGCCACTTTCCTTTGCTTTTTTTTTTTTTTTTTCATTAATTCCTTTGATATTCTTGGCCTTGTATTCTTTCAGATAAATTTTGTTATCATTTCTTCTAAGCTCTATAAAATATTTTTTGGTAGTTTGATTGATATGGTACTGAATAAGCAATTAATTTAAGTAGAATTGTCATTTTTATTATATTAGTTCAGCCTACCCAGGAGCAAGTGATATTTTCCCAGTTACTTAGATCTGTCTTAATTTGTGTGAAAAGAGTTTTGTAACTGTCCATCTAGTTCCTGCATTTATCTTGTCGGGTAGACTCCTAAATGTTTTATATTGTTTACAATTATTTTAAATGGAATTTCTCTTCCTATCTCTTATTGCTGAACCTTGTTAGTAATATAGAAATGCTGATGACTTCTATGGGATTATATTGCATCCTGGAACTGCCAAAATTGTTAATTATTTTAAGCAGTTTTCAAGTTAATTCCTTAAGTATACTATTATCTACTACATTATCTACTACTATACTATTATCATCTACAAAGAGTGATAGCTTTATTTCCTCACTGATTATTCTAATTCCTTCAATTTTTTTCTTCTCTTATTGCTAACGCCAACATTTCTAGAATAATAGTGGTGATAATAAGCATCCTTGTTTCACCCCTGATCTTACTGAAAACGTTTCTAGCTTATCCCCATCATCTATAATGTTTGTTGATGGTTTTAGATAGATATAGCTTATCATTTTAAGGAAAACTCCATTTATTTCTGTGTTCTTTAGTGTGTTTTAATAGGGATGGGTGCTATATTTTATCAAAAGCCTTTTCTGCAACTCTCGAGAGGGATAGAGAGTGGGAAGAGAGGACAAAAATGTATACAGGGAGAAAATAGATTGGAGGGAAATACAGAGCTGGTAATTATAACTGTGAATGTGAATAAAAAGAACTCTCCCATAAAATGGAAGTGGATAGTTGAGTGGATTAAAATCAAGACTCCTGGGGAAGCTAGATGGCGAAGTGGATAGAGCACCAGCCCTGAATTCAGGAGGACCGGAGTTCGCACTTCCTAGCTGTGTGACCCTGGGCAAGTCACTTAACCCCAGCCTCAGGAGGGGAAAAAAAATCAAGACTCCTACAATATGTTGTTTACAAGAAACGCAAAAACAGATACAAGCAGAGGAAGGGGGAAGCTAGGTGGCACACTGGATAGAGCACCAGCCCTAAAGTCAGGAGGACCTGAGTTCAAATCTGGTCTCAGACACTTAACACTTCCTAACTCTGTGATCCTGGGCAAGTCACTTCACCCCAATTGCCTTAGCAAAACATTAATAAAATAAAATAAAAACAAGAAATTAAGGATATTAATAGAATCTTAGGAAATTTAGATATGATAGACTCCTAGAGAAAATTGAATAGGAATAGAAAGGAATAAACCTTTTTTAAAGCAGTACAGGGCACCTACACAAAAACTGACCATGTATTAGGGCATAAAAACTTCCCAATCAAATATAGAAAGGCAGAAATAATAAATGATCATGATGCAATAAAAATTACATTCAATAAAAGACCAAGGAAAGAGACTAAGAACCAATTGGAAATTAAATAATCTAATTCTAAAGAATGAGTGGATAAATCAGAAACAAAGCACTATTAAGGAGGGACAGGATAGAAAGAGAGAACAAAAGAAACATAGACACAATAATGCCATCCAAGAAAATGACAATAATGAGACAACATACCAAAACCTATGGGATGTACCCAAAGCAGTTCTTAGGGAAAATTTTATATCTCTAAATAGTTACATGAATAAAAGAGAGAAAAGAGGAGATCAATGAATTGGAAATGCAACTAAAAAAGTTAGAAAAAATTTAAAATCCTCAAATACCAAATTAGAAATTCTGAAAATTAAAGGAAAAATTAATAAAATTGAAAGTAAGAAAACTATTGAACTAATTAATAAAACTAACAGTTAGTTTTATGAAAAAAACTCAACAAAGTTGTTAAACTTTTGGTTTAAAAAATGAAATTGTTGATTTTTTTTCTATGATTTGTTGTTTGACCCCTTCATTCTTTAGTACTAGATCATTTAGTTTCCAATTAGTTTTTAATCTATCTTTTTATGGCTCTTTATTACATGTAATTTTTTAATTGCATCATGATCTGAAAAGGATGTACTTAATATTTCTGCCTTTTGGGATTTGATTGTGAGGTTTTTAGGTGCGAGTGCATGGTCATTTTTTGTGTAGGTGCCATATACTACTGAAAAAAAGTTATATTCCTTTCTATTACCATTTAATTTTCTCCAAAGGTCTATCATAGCTAACTTTTCTAAAATTCTATTCAACTCCTTAACTTCTTTCATGTTTATTTTGTGTTTAGCTTTATATAGTTTTGAGAGATGTAGGTGGGTTGAGGGGCCCTGCTAGTATAGTTTTATTGTCTATTTTTTCCTATAACTTTAATTTATCCTCTAAAAATTTGCTGCTGTATTGTATTGATACTATTTCATTGTCTATGGTACCTTTCAGCAAAATGTTTCCTTCCTTGTCCTTTTTAATTAGATCTATTTTTGCTTTTGCTTTGTTTGAGATCAGGATTGCTACCTGTTTATTTTTTTTTTTTTAACTTCAGCTTAAACTTAATATATTGTACTCCAGCCCTTTGCCTTTACATGTGTAACTCTCTGCTTTAAATGTGTTTCTTGTAAACAACATATTGTAGGTTTCTAGTTTTTAATCCACTTTGCTATCTGCTTTCATTTTATGGGAGAGTTTATCCCATTCACATTCGCAGTTATGATTTCCAGCTGTGCATTTCCATCCATCCTATCTTATATATTTTTGTTTTCTCTTTTCACCCTGTTCCTCTTCACCAGTGTTCTGCTTTTTACTACCATTCCTTCAGTCTGCCCTCCTTTCCATCATTCTTCATCTCTTTTCTTTCCCCTTTCTTCTCCTGTTTCCTTATAGGGTAAGATAATTTCTATGTCCAACTGATTGTGATTTAACATACATTCCTCATTGCACCAAATCCAATGAGATTAAGATTCAAATAATGCTCATTCCCCTTCTTTTTTTCCCTTTACTGTAATAGATCTTTTGTGCCTCTTCATGTGATGTAACTTATCCCATTTTGTTTCCCCTTTCGTTTCCTGGTGCAATCTTTCCTTTTCTGTTTGCCTTTTTATGCTTCTCTTGAGTCTTATATTTAAGATTGAATTTTCTGTTTAGTTTTGGTCTTTTCAGCAGAAATCATTGAACGTCCCCCATTTCATGGAATATTCATGTTTCCCCCAGATTTTGCTGGGTAGTTTATTCTTGATTATAGTTCAAGCTCCTTTGCCTTCTGGAATAACATATTATAGGCTTTCTGATCCTATAATGTAGAAGCTGCTAAGTACTATATAATTCTGGCTATAGCTCCTTGATTTTTGAATTGTTTCTTTCTGGCTGCTTGAAGTATTTTCTTGTTTACCTGATAATTCTGGATTTTGCTAAAATCCAGATTTTCATAAAATGAAAATTTCATTCAGAAAATGAAAATTAGTTTTCATTTTGGGATCTTTCAGAATGTGACTATTTTACCCTCTGGTTTCTGGATGTCAGGGAAATTTTTCTGGATAATTTCTTGAAAGATATTTTATTGTCCAAGCTCTTTTTCTGACCATAGCTCTTCTCTTGGGAGTATAGGAAATATTGTCCCAAATGTCTTGTGTTGGGAGACATAGAAGGGTGACTGGCTTTAAGTGCTGGGACCTCAGGTTCTGGCAGCTTGCTCACTGTGCTGGGGTAACCCTGCCTAATAGCACCTGTTGTTGCCTGGTTTCCAGGACTGGCAATTTGCCTTATGCTCTGGTGCTGGAGTCTCCACCAATGGCCTGCCATACCACTGTTGAGCCTGGATCTGGGGATCTATGCTGTGGCTAAGAGCCTCCCTCTGGCTTGCTGGTAGTGCCCTGCACTACCCTTTTACCAAAATCAGATAGACCTTTTCCAAAGTCCTTCTAAATTATCTTAAGCTGGAAAATTGTTTCACTCCATCTTTTTTTGTAGGTTCTATTGCTTCCAAACTCTGTTTAGAGACTGAATTGATCCTTCTTCCTGGACTTTCTCCACTATCTTAGTATCAGCTCCTCTAGTTTATTAACTAAATAATATTTAATGAATTGTGGTGGTAATAACCATTAAGAAGAAAAAGATTTCAATTTAATTAATTGATTGAAAAATATCCCATTGTACCATTTTGGTTATTCTAGAGTTTGGGATAATAAAATCAAATGGAGAAGGAAATGACAAAGTGCTCCAGAGTTTTGCCAAGAAAACTCCAAATGGGGTCAGGAAGAGTCAGACATCAATCACAAGAAGAATAACACTTTTTAAAAGTGTTTTTAAAAACTGATTCTGTCAAAATGGACTCTGTGTTGAAAAGACACAATGATTACATATCACGCTCCATATAGCACAACCACAATTTTAGATCCTTAAAATGTGCCTCTGAGTATGAATTCTTTATAAGCCAATTTCAATATTATTTGCATTTAACTTTTCAGCAACATTAACAAAAAACTTCAATCCTTCAAAAAGTGTTTTAAGTTCAGATGCTCATAATATTTTGTAACTGGATTTGGGCAAAACATTGTGTCATATTTTAGATAGACTATTCTTTCCATAGGGATTCAAAATGTTGTTCCTTATCTTATTTGAATACTTTCATAAAAATACTGGCATTAATGTATATGATCTTGAACTTAAACTTGATTAGATTTTCTCTAGTCTAGGCCACAACTTGATGATTACACTATTGACACATCAGCTGATAACATTAAGTTCAGAGGAAGAAAGATATACAGTTACTAAGAATCTTGTTCAGCAAGATCAAAAAACTACAACAAAGTACCTCACATTCAAACATATCTAAAACTGAAGTACATCAGCTTCCCTCTGCTCTCTATCCTCCTTCTACCTTTTCCTATTTTTGCTAATGTACCACCATCCTCATAGTAGCAGAAGCTCCAAAGTTCAGACTCATTTTTGGCACTTTCTCCTTGACCCTCTTCCTTTCCCATTCCTTCTCCTACATCTACTCTCCATGTCCACATCATTATGAAGTTCTGTTCACTCTAACTGCAAATTATTTCATATCTGTCTTTACTCTCCACCCAAACTGCAACCACCCTAAATTCAACCATCTTATATTACATTATACACATTATATCATCCCTCTATAATATACCTATTCCCATAGGTATCCCCATACTACCAAAGTGATCATTCTAATGCACAAATCTGGCCATTCACTTCCACACACACACACACACACACACACACACACACACACACACACAGAGGCAAAACTTCAGTGATCTTCATTACTTCCTAAATCAACTTTTTACCTTGACATTAATGGAACTCTGCATTCTGGTTCAAATATTTTTCCAACATTAAGTCCCAGTTCTCCCTCTCATTTGCTTCATATTCTAAGCCAAATTTTGCTACTTACTATGCTCTGGTTTCATCCTGCTTTCTCCCACATATATGCCATCCTTATCCCTTATCTGTAAGACACTTGCATCCAATAATCCTAGGGCTGACTCTTTTTTCCCCCTTAGGTACCATACAAGAATCTCCTGCTTTGGGAGAAGTTCACTTAGGTCAATCTTGCTGCTGATTCTTGTGTCCATGCTCTAAACAGGGGTTCTCAAACTATGGCCTGAAGGCCAAATGCCGCCCTCGAGGACGTTCATGCGGCCCTCCAGGTTATGGCAAATGGGTTGAGGGGCAGAGACAGAGTGTGAATTTTTGTTTTTACTATAGTCCGGCCCTCCAACAGTCTGAGGGACAGTGAACTGGCCCCCTATTTAAAAAGTTTGAGGACTACTGCGTCTAATACCTGTGACATAATCTTTCAGTGGCCCAGTCCACTGGAGTCCAAGCAGAAAAGACATATTAGGAGAGCCATCACACACTACTGCACAATGCAAAGGAATCTCCAGCTCAAGAGAGGCAGGAGAGATGTAGGCTCGAAAACCACAAAGGGGATGTTTAGGGAAGTGTTGGGAAAAGAAATACACAATATTTTCCAAGAACAAATGGAACACAGAAGCAGGATAATTTGCAAGAACAGTTCATTGCAAGGTTGCTTTGAGTCACTTTGGTGGGCACAGTTCAGCAAGGTCAGCCAACAAATACCAGCAAAGATATCTGGAAGTAAGCCTGCCAGATTTTGATTGGTTCCTTTCAGCAAACGATGGCTTACCTTGAGTCCATTACACCTTAAGGTAGCTCATAGAAAAAAAAATCTCATATTTGGGAACTTTATGGCTCTGCTTGCCTCTTCTCCCACTTCTCAGGCTGTCCATCTTTCCTGTTTCTTCCATATCAAGTTAAATCAACAAGATTAGGTATTTTTTATGCTCAACACTGAAAATTATAAAGTAAAAAAAAAAAAACAAGCTTCTCTGAAGGAGCTCACAGTTTTCTGGGAAGACAACATACAAACAACTATGGACATGTAAGACATACCACAGAAACTGGAGATCATAAGGGAGTCATTAAGATCAAGGAAGACTGGGAAAGACTTCTTGCAGAAAACAAGACTAGCTAACATATAAAGAAAAACAGGAAGTGGTGAAAGGCGAGAGAACATAGTTTACAAGTCAAAATTTGGAGCAACTTGTGGGAAGAACAGTACGGAAGGCAGCATCAGTGGAATGCAGACTGTGTAAAAGGTGGGGAGTAAAGGAGAAGACCAGAAAGTTAGATGCCAGATTACAAAAAATTTTTAAAGCCAACAGAGGGTTATATTTGATTTGATTGATAAGATTTGCTATTTGATCCTGAAGGTAATAAGGAGACACTGGTAGACACCTGGACTTTTACCTTAGCTCCACTTTTCTGTTGACTAATCTCTGGAGTATTTAGCTATTTTTGAGTTCTTTCCCTGATTTGTCCCATCACTATCCAACCCCCTTGCTATTACACTGTGACCATTAATCAGTTATCTCCAAACTCCAAATTTAATTTTAGGTTAGTCATTGCTAAAGAAATCTTTAGATATATTATAATTTTTGATTGAGACAGAACTTAATGAATTGAAAGAGTAAGCCTGAAGTGAGAGAAAACCACATGAAAATAGAAAAGAAAAACTGAGGAAAATAATGGATAAATGATCAGACACAAATGAATAGGTATTGCTTTCAGACTTCAAATTATATTGTTTAATGGACATCAAAGCCATCTGGTTTTAAAGGTAGATCAATGAAATAGACTAGAGAAGCAAGAATTACAATGAAACTCAATAACCCAATGTTCAAGGATATGGAAAACATAAATTGCTTAGGAAAGAAGTCCTTATTTGATGAAAACTGGAAAACAGAATGTGAAATATTAGGCTTAGACCAAGGTCATACAAGTAGTTGCATATATTCTAATTCATACTACGTGAAGTTATAATTATGTAGCATTGATCTCAACACAATGAAAAACACAGTGCAACAGAATTTATCATGAGTTTCTTTGGAGCAGAATTCTCTCTGTGAATTTCAAATAAATTTCATGTTATAAAAATCCCAAGTGAACATATTCTTTCAGGAATCTAATCACATGAGCTACACACATATATATAGGGATGAAGCAGATATTGGTACCCTGTCAGCCTTATGATTTGACACACTAGACAGCTAGCTCCCTCCAGGGTGTGATCTGGAATGCACAACTGGCCTCTGTGTATCTTTGCTGTTAGCCTGAAATTTTGTCATCAGAGATTCATTCCTCTGAGTTTAAAAAACTTTTCAGACTTTAAGGATTTCTCACTGAAATGCAAATTCCCCTTCAGAAGGGGAACTTTCAACTAAACTTTTGTAGGCTTTAGTTGACTGCTGGCTGAGAGGAATATGAAAGGAGCAGGACAGACAAAAGTCTGGAGGTATTATAAGGATTAAAGAGTTTAAAAAGGAAGCCAGATGACTCCCAAAGACAAACTTTGCCAGTTCCATCACCCAATACTTACCTTCAGCTCCAATCTAGTGGGTCTCTGCTGTAAAAGGAATAGAAACCAGAAGTTTATGGAGGCTATTTTTCAATTTGAAGGTGAAAGGAATCTCCTTTCTGGCCTGAGAAGTTAAATGGGAATAAAAAAAAGCTGAAGATCTATCTTTTTTTTTCCTCTACCTAAAATATATTTTGTTGACTGGCAAAAGCTCTGAAAGGTTTTCTGTCTGTCTTGTCAAACTGATTCAAGAGAACCATTAAAAAAATATCCTGCTATTCAACTCACAAGGTTATTTTCTGTCTTTGTGATAAAGAAGCATATTTCTATCTGAAAAAGAAGCATATTCATAGCATCCCACCGAATTGGGATGGGTGAAACTGCATGGTGCATGGTATTCTCCAAAGGTCAGCACCCTACCTACCTATACAAGGTCTACCATTTGTACTGTACTTTATATAGTTCAGTGCCAAGTTAGGCCCCCTACATTGTGTTATCTCAGCTGGAAAGGTAGGACATTTGTGGCTAATGACATAATGGAATCCCACCCTTTCAGCTTATTGTTACATCTTGAGCAAATTACTTAGCCTCTATGTCTTATTTCCTGTTTAATATGAAGAAGTTAGACTAGCCGAAGTCTTCTAGACTGAAGACTAGAAGTCTAATTCTAAATATATGATCCTGTCATAGTAAGAATTGTAGGATCAAGAATCCCCTGTTCCCCCAACCTACCCACAACCAAACTCCCCTGAGAAAACATAACTTTCCAACATTTTTAGCTTTGTCTCATAAACTAGTCTCCCTTTTTGAATTATAAGGATAGGGGTGGGCAAAAGTCAGTTTATACTGGGGGAGCTGATTGGTAAATTTTCAGGGTAAACATTTACACCTTGGAAATTGGCAAATGCTATAAATTAGTAATTGATTTGTTGATTTTCAAAGTGATAGAAAAATATTAATGCAAATTAAACTTAAAACTGTATGCTCTATATGTGGTTATATCTCTCTATATATGTATGAATTTATACATAAGTATATATATGTATATATATATATATATACACACACACACATATGTCTCATGCCTCAGAGAGCAAGTTTTTAAACATTCACTAGTACACCTTTAGGGCTAGGGAATAGAATTGTGATTTTGTTGGTATAGTTGAGAAAGTTCCCTCTCCCCAAGCAGGCTATCTTCTCTGCAACTCCCACTGTTAGAGAATTCCTTAGGGCACTGAGAAGTTACATGGCTTGTCCAGAGTACCACAGAAATAGGTGTCAGAGATGGGATTTGGAGCAAGCTCTTCCTAACTCCAAGACCAATTCTCTATCCATTATGGCACACAACCTCTTCTTATTGTCATTCTTGTGCTTTTTGCAAGAATATACCAGGAAAATGAACTATTCTCATCCGCTGCCCATTTAGTCATGTATTAACCACAAATCTCACTGTCCAGCAGAGTATCGTGAAGTGGGGCAGTATGTCTCTGAGAAACTTTGGACAGTAATTTAAAAGATCAAGAAGATATAGCTTGGCAGGAGCAGGCCAGTTACATCTCTAGAAGACATCACTGGTCCTGCAGTTTCTAATTCATGAGTTGCCCCTTTATGAGTGAACCCTAGTCAAACTGTTCCTTTTGTAATCCACCTTCAAATATGTTCCCTAGTACATCTACCCTTCCAACTGATTTTTTGTGGGTGTATATGTATGTGTGTGTGTGTGTGTGTGTGTGTGTGTGTGTGTGTGTGTGTGTGTGTAGGAGGGTATATTTCTATGATGGCTAAAATAATGTAAAGAAAAAGAACAATGAAAGATTTCAGACCTCATACATTTTCAGACAAGGCCAATGTTAATTTGTTCTGTTTAACTGTATTTGTTACAGGAGTAGTGTGTGTGTCTGTATGTGTGTGTGAACTCATTAGAAGGTGACAAAGATAAAAAAAAGTATCACTAAAAAACTAAAATATACAAAACTAACAATAAAAAACAATATCCTTCCACATTAAACAGCATCCCTGAGAGTGCTTGATTTCATAGCCATGATATAAAAATATTATAAATGGGTGATCAGATAAACTTCACAGCAGGATTTGTTTATCAAATATTAACAATGCTATTGAGAAAAGCAATGTTATATTAAGTCAGTTGAATAATTTAAGTATTATTGTCCTATTTCTCCTGTCCCCTCCTCCAAGTTGGGCTGCAATATTAGTGGGAAGAAGAGTTGTGACCACCTCTCCCATAGAAGAAGTTGGCTTCTTGGATTATATAAGGAGAGAGTTATGAGTATGTCAGCAGTACCAAAATGGGTAGAAACTTCTTAGTTATGAAGCCTGAGATTAAAAAAAAACCACCAAAAGTCAAATAATGGACTGGGGGGAAGATTGGGTAGGGTGGGAAAAGGAGAGAGAGAAAGAGAGAAAGGGAAAGAGAGAAAAAAAAGAGAGAGAGAGAGAGAGAGAGAGAGAGAGAGAGAGAGAGAGAAAAGAAGCATTTGTATTATTTCTAAGTAATATTCAGAAAAATTTTATGACAAAGATGAATTATTAGATTCTAGACCATTCATTTATCTGATCAATATTCTTAATGGAGAATAGTAGGTCATGATACCAATCAACCTCTAGGTAAAAAGAGGGAACTGCTCTTAGAGGAGTCACTGATCTAGTGACTGTCTGGAGTAGGAAAGCAATGATGTAAAAACAAGACAAGAATTATCTTAGTTAAAAAAAAAAATGTTTGATAGCATCCTTAATCCATTTCCCCAAGAAAAGCTTTTTTGATCAATCGTTCACCTTTCCAGGTCTACTTAGGCCAGGAAACTTCATTCACAAGTCAGTAGACAATTTTTGATTCAGCTTTTAAGCCAAATTGAGGTCCAGTTGCAGTCATAGATCAACAGGATGAGCTATAGAACAGCATGAAAAGGCAGGGATTATTGAGTTTAGTAGTCCCTGATATAGTATTTTCTCAGGTTTAGGCTGAATAAATGGACATTTGAATTATCTATCTCATTTGATGAGTTGCAGTTCCTGGTGCAGGAAACATTAAGTACTAGAATTTGAGTTATATTCTAAAACCACATTGGGGAGGGGGGAAGAATGTGGATCAGGTGTCAGGATCCCATAATCTTTGACTATCAGGATCTTTTTGCCTCTGACACAAGAATCCCCCAGGGAAGAGTATTGAGCTCAAGTGGCATTTGAGCATGTTGTTATCACTGAATTTGTGATTCAGATTCATCGTGGAGAAAACTTTCAATGTTCCTTTGCTTAAGTGCTGAGGATACAACTGAACAAAAGCACCAACACCAATAAGTATACCAAGCTTATGATCTATTTCCTGACTTCTTCCTATGCAGGTAACCTGTTGTATATTCTAATTACAATATTACTTCTCTTTTGATTGAGCTTGAGGACTAAGGAAGAAGTCTCTGCACCACTCATGCTTCTCTGCCGCAGTCTAGTTTGAGAATTCAAGGAAGTGAAAGCACATAAACTGGTTCACAGCTTAATTTTTATATACCATGATGAAGAACAGTCTTTCTGCAGAGAACCTGGCTCCTGAGCTTCAGTCATATCTGTCAATGAAGTACTTGTAAGGGAGTTTAATCAATATCTCTTTACATGTGCATTTGTGTACAGATGTCTGTGTCCATGGTTTTTTGTTTGTTTGGTTTTTTTTTAGTGATCAACTTCTTGGATTTCATTTCCTATAAATTTCTGAGTCTTTCTAATGTTATTTTTCCAAATCTCTGATTACTGCCATACTATCTGATTGATGGATATGTACAGATGATCTTTTTCTTTCCCTTCCCTTCTCAGTTTAAAACTCTCTTGATTAGATTTGCAGGATTGCACATAAATATATTTTCAGAACTGTTATTGGGTGTACTTTACCCTGTACAGGATCCCAAATGCTTTAACTTTCTCCACCAATGTAAGTTACAACTTTTCTTCTTCCTCTTTCATTGTGATCCTTGACCATGTTTACTCACAAATCCTTTGCAGATCCCTCTGGAATCCTTAAAAAAGTTTAAGACACAAAATAATAATAGGTTTTTCTTTTCACTCCAGGCATGAAGACAGGAAAAAAGAACAGAGGGAAATTATCCGGACTTTGAGTTACATTTTGATAATGCTTTTAAACTAATCTTCATAATTAGCTTAAAATATAATAGTAAAAAAAAAGTAGTGTTTCTGAAGGTATAAGGAAGATGAATACTATGTTTTGTGTAAGACTTTTTAATAGAATCATAAATCTAGAACTAGGAACTAGGAATCTGGCGGGTCACCTAGACCAACCCCCTCATTTTACAGATGAGGAAACAAAAGTCATATGGGTAGTAAGTGGCAGAGCCAGGATCCAAATCCCAGTTCTGTGACACAGTCATCTCTCTTTCCATCTCTCTTTGCACACTTCCTCTCCATCTTTCCTTAAGGAAAGCTACAAAAACTCTCTTTATTACCATCTTTTCGGTTGCCATTATCCCTAATCTTATTGAAGTAGTTATTACTTAATAGTGTTTACAGATGGAGTAGGACTGTTCCTGGTTGCAAACAAAGCTATAAATTAGTCATTGCATATACATCTACATTTAGTGCTATTAAACCTCAAGAGTCTAATTTAAGGGTCTGTTACTATTATTCCCATGACACATGCAAAGAAACAAATCCACACAGACCCAAGACTTAGAGTGAAACAGTGACAGGAAAACCTTGAAAATATTCCATATAAATTTTGCATTTTTTTTCTTTTAAGAAGCAGAGTAGGAGTTACCTCAGGTTCTCTGAATTTTCAGAGTAGCTTCTAATTACCACTTGGTCAAGTCAGCTTGGCAGAACTAAAAATGCCCAGAGTCTCTTCAAGAATTAACTCCCACACTGTTCTTTTTGAAAATCTGAAATAGAACATTATTGAAGTAGGTGGACTTCTTCTCTGTGCCTCCATAGTAACTCAGAGAGAAGTGAGAGCAAAGTTAACAAAGGCCTGAAGAGCCTGAGTCTTTTGTCAAGTATCTGTCTGAGAAAGACCTGCTGACTATTCAGGGATGCAGGCGTCTGGCTTTCTTTTTCTTGTGAATATTTCATGGCAACAGCAGTGAGGAGAGGACTGCTCCCTGTGGTCTTCTCTTGTTAAATACACTGTATGAGTCTGCAGCAAGATAACCTGGGAAATGTCACCAATTTTTAAGGGGACTAAAGAAATAAGCCCATGTTTGAACACAAGAGTGACTAAACCTAGGGATGTATATCGCTTGAGTCTTTGAATGAGGAAATAAATGAATAAAGAAGCAGAGAAGCTTTTGTGTCTGTGTTATATTTTTTTTCCTTTTCTTTTCCTTTTTATTTTTTTTAACTTCCCCTCTTGGAGTACAATAATAGCTAATATTCATTCAGTCAATCAGCCGAACATTGTTAAGGACTTACTATTTAAAAGGCATTCAAATACTAAGCATTTTGGTATAGTCTGGATTAAGATTGATAATGAAAGGCATAATGAAGGTCAGTGAGTAGTTTAACTCTCTGGCTTTAGTCAGACTCCAATCCTAGGTTCCTTTGAAAGGTCTCCAGGTGTCCAGGTCAGTTCGAGGATCCTCTTAGTAGCTGTCTTCTTCTATGGGTCCCAATTTGGTCCCTAAATCTTTTTTTTAATATATATAAAACTTTTTATTTTCAAAACTCATGCGTAGATAGTTTTCAACATTCACCCTTGTAAAACCTTGTGTTCCAAATTATTTTTTACTCTCCCTTCCCCCTCTTCTGGATGGCATATAATCCAATATACGTTAAACATGTGCAATTCTTCTACACATATTTCCACAATTATCATGCTGCACAAGAAAAATCAGATGAAAAAGGAAAAAATGAGAAAGAAAACAAAATGCAAGCAAACAACAACAGAAAGAGTTAAAATGCTATGTTGTGATTCACACTCAGTCTCCCCAGTTCTCTCTCTGGGGATGCAGATGACTTTCTTTATCATAAGCCTATTGGAAATGACCTGGATCATCTCATTGTTGAAAAGAGTCACGTCCATTAGAATTGATCGTCATATAGTTGTGTTGCCATGTGTAATTGATAAGGGTGAATCCTGAAACTAGATTTGGAACCTCAGACTCTAAAAATTCTGAGAAAAAGCATACTTTCTCAGAAAAGCCCTTCCCAAGTTAAACAGAGTCATTCAATTAGTGATCTTGGTCAAAGATTGATCATTGATCAATTGAATCTTGGTCATTGATCTTTTGGGAATTCAGGAAATTCCAGGCTCTGGGAAAAAGCCTTTAAAATTATTTTATTCAATTGGAGATCTGGACCTGTTATTCCTATTGAGTGGCTTGAAATTCTAAGATAAGTACTCTTTTCAACTGGAAATCTAGACCTAGGGGCATTGACAACACTGAAGGAATCTCATTCAATGGAAGCCCAAGCTCCAGACTCCCATTAAAAGACAATTTTGAACTCCAAATCTCTGCAGAAGTTCAAAGTAGGATTATGCTTTGCCAACAAAGCAAAGCTGCCTGCCAGGACTCCTGCCCACTGTGAAGATATCCTTTTCTCAGTGTTAACCTTTATTTCCCTAACATAACTTGCCACTAACAAGTCTGTCTTCCTAGCAAAGCTGGCTTCTCAGTGCCAATAAACTTCCCTTTTCTGCCATTCAGATTTTGGGTTTGTGAATTCTTTCACATCGGACCTGCATCTCTGACCAGAGGGGATTCCCCACCCCAATTCACTACCACTAGACTCACATCATAATGATCTCCTGGTTCTGCTAATTTCACTCAGCATCAGTTCACATAAGTCTCTCCAGTCCTCTCTGAAATCCTCCTGCTTATTGTTTCTTACAGAACAATAATATTCCATAATATTCATATCCTGCAATTTATTCAGCCATTCTCCAATTGATGGGCATTCATTCAGTTTCCAGTTCCTTGCTACTATAAAAAGGGCTGCCACAAATATTTTGCACGTGGGGGCCTTTCCCCTTTTTAATAATCTCTTTGGGATACAGACCTAGTAGAGATGCTGCTGAATCAAAGGGTATGCACATTGGTCCCTAAATCTAACAAAGCTCTAGCAAGGAAAAAATGGTTCAATGAGTGTTCAACTGCTGGTGGCAGTATTCTATACTTATTTTGTTTCTAGCCCAAATAAATCACTATAAAAGGAGCAAAAATCAACTGAAGGATTTCTCATCTGCCATCTGATCTATTAATTCTGAGGAATATTGCCTCTTCTCCACCTTTCTGCTTTCAGAAAGCCCCTTGGATTTTGATCACAAAGAGTCTAACTAGACTCAATGATAGAAATGTAGGGAAGATTTTTACAATAAAGATACTTATTGAAGAAGTTGGATGGAATGGGAGTAGAGGGACCTGGTACTGGAACTGGGCTTTCAGAACATGTCCTTAGGATAAGTTGGATAGTCTTGGAATAATCAACCTATGAGAAGTAGAGCCAGGACTTTATTTGAAAGGCCATCACAAAATTAACCCTCACTAGAGTATTGAGTTTTGTTTATCCAGGATTATTAGGCTGGGGACCTGTAAACTTTCCATATTCCCAAAGAGGTCTGATTCAGGTCAAAGCTAGACCATTATCTGCCACAATTCTGCAAGTTCCTGACTTGAGTTTAGGTCTAAGGAATATCCCTATGGGTATGTTTCTGGTTCAAATTCCAGGAAACTATTATGGCACTCAGCCTCTATCAGTGAGGTGTGGAAGGTTCTGCCGGCAGGTTCAGAATGACAAAACTGCAAGTTTTCTTCTGGTTATTTCTCTGTAGAATTCAGAATGGGCTGGATCATCCCTCCCTAGAACACTGATCTCTTTATTTCCTGGGATGGCTCATAAGAGACTAGATACCCAAAGAAGGGACAAAAAAAATAATAACTACCATTTGTAAAGTGCTTTAAGATTTGCAAAGCACTTTAGATATATCATTCCATTTGATGTTCATCATAAACCAGTGTCCTCCAGTGCCCAGAATCTAGCATAGTACCTGGCATATAATAGACACTTAATAAATGCAAATTGAATTGAAGTGTTACAAAGCAATTGACTTCAGAATCTAAAAGGGGTAACAAAAATCTACAGACTGAAAAAGTAATTCTCCAGGAACTGAAGCAATTCTGTTATTCTGCCAAAGCTAGATCTTTGGCACTTACCCAAGGAGTGAGTCCAGCCCTGAGGGCCTTCCTTGCCCCTGGCCCCTTGTTTTAGGATCTATATTCTAGTGTCACCTGCAGAAATAAAAATGTAATGAACAGAAAACTATGTACCCACCTCCCAAAAAAATCAATACTAATGATGAATGTCTCTGGCCTCTCTGCTGGATAAAAATTACTAGTGTCCTAAGATAAATCCACTACAGTCACTGTGAATAACAATGAATTATGCTGACTATTCATTTTTAGAATTTATTAACTGAGTCTGACTGGTAAGAAGTAAGAAGACTAACAAGAAGATGAGTATTGTAACATTTTAAGAGAAGTAATCAGAACTTCTTAAAGCCTGTGATCCTTCCTGCAGACACATTTAAAATAAACAGCTCAGAAGGATGTCTTGCACCCTTACTGCCAATAGGAAGATTAACTCAGTGGATTATGTCTTGCCACAAAGCAGCATGTACTCCAGTAGTCACATTGCTTCAGATATGCTCTCTGAACAGGTGGTGGTCTCACACGGACCCGATGCCCACCTCCAGGCACTCTTCTCTAGGGAAAGGAATATTCTCAACTGGCCCAATTTGAATACAGCCACAGTACTTTGCCCTGGTTCAGATCCTGGCTGGAATCCCTTGATCTCTTTGGGGAATGACAGCTCAGGAAGGACAATGCTAATCTGGAAAGTGTCCAGAGGAAACAGACAGGACAGTGTGAAAGGTCTGGAGAGCTTGCCGCACAACAATGATAATAAGCTTTCAAAATATAGAGACCAAGAGAAGAACTCAAAGCCATTTGGGAATGGAGTGAGGAGTATGTGTCAGCCCTGCCCAAGTTATCCCTAAAGCGCTTTCAGCGAAGCTCAGCAGAAGATGAGTGTACCTGCCAGTACTTCTATTTAAACATTAAATCTGAAAGAATAATAGCAAATCAGCCCCTTGTCCCTTGATCATTTCTATCTGAACTCTATTGAAAAATGTGGGAAACACAATATTAATAATAACAATGATTATAACAACAATAATAATAAATCCCAGTATTTTTATTCAGTTACAAAAGACTGTCAGTTTATCTCCTGTGCACCAGTCTATAAAATAATTTGCATTGGAATATTATATAAAAAAGAAAGAGAGAAAAAGGTAAATAGCTTTTGGAATAATAAAATGAATTGACAACAGATTTGGAAAGTGCCACATAGTATAATAGTTAGATCCCTAGACTTGGAGTCAGGAACATCTGGTCCGGGGTTCTATTTCATAGACAAGTTATTTCACCTTTTTGTGCTTCAATTTCCTTGTCTGTAAAATAAGGAGAATTGTACTCAATACTTTCCAAGAGCCCTTCTAGTTCTATGATCCTAAAAAAAATTAACATTAACAAAACATAAGGACCTTCACCCCACGATAGTCATAGGAAGATGAATAGATTGAGAGCTGGAAGGGACCACAGAGAATATTTGGTTCAACCTCTTCATTTTACAGATGAAGAATTGGAAGTCCATGGATGTTGTGACAAAGGTACGGAGTATCCAGACATAAGGTTTGAATGCAAGTCCTGTGACTCAGTATTCCATATTCTTGTCAAAAAGGAGGAAGAGGATTCATAAATATTCTTAGAGAGTAGATAAATTGCAAACTCACAGAAAAGCTTTTGGGTCAAACATCCATCATGTTACCAAATGACATCCAAACTTAATGATAGTTATGTGCCACTGGATTTGTCATATTACTTCTAGATGGAGCATCTGAAATAGCTAATACTGAAGACTGGAATCAGTAGACCTTCCATGAGTAGCATCCTTAGGAACATAACCAACAACAAGTCAACAAAGAATTGTCAAACAAGAAGCTCAGCTCTACAGTTTTGTTTAGGGATATAAAAGTTTGTGACTTAAAGGTCAAATTACTGGTTCCAGAAATTACTGAAGATGACCCTTGAGGAGTCCAGATGTAATGATTAATGCATATTATACAAGGAAATGATAGAAACTGTACTACAATGCATCAGAGCAGGCTGCCACCTGCTTTATATCTGGATCCCTTAAACTTTTTCCACTCAGGAGCTCTCTTCACCCTATATGTGACCCCATGTATATTATATAAAACAGGTATACAAATCAAACATTTATTGACAACAAATCATAATTTCATGACTCCCCACATTCACACAGTTTAAGAAGCTTTGCTCTTCATTACCTAGAAAAGCATGTCTAGTGTCCACAATTATAAACCAGAAACTTATTGTTCTTTATAGGTATCAGATGTAAAATCCTCAAACTATCACAAACATTATCACAGATAAAAATTATTGTCTGTAATTGGTCTAATATCATTAATAAAATTTTAAGAACAATATTTTAAAGCTTTTTATTTTCAAAACATACTCATAGATAATTTTCAACATTTACCCTTGAAAAATCTTGTGTTGAAAATGTCCCTCCCTTCCCCACACCCCCTCCTCTAGATAGCAAGTAATCCAAAAATTTTAAATGTCAAAAATGTGCAATTCTTCTATACATATTTCTACAATTATCATGCTTCATAAGAAAAATCGGATCAAAAAGGAAAAAAATGAGAAAGAAAACAAAATGCAAGCAACCAACCACAGAAAGGTAAAAATACTATGTTCTGATCCATACTTAATCCCCACAGTGTTCTCTCTGAGAGCAGATGCCTCTCCCCATTACAAGACCACTGGAACTGGCCTGAATCACCTCGATGTTGAAAAGAGCCACGATCATCAGAACTGATCATTGTTATAGTCTTATTGTTGCCATGTACAATGATCTCCTGGTCCTGCTCACTCAGCATTTTGGTCATTTCACTCAGCACCAGTTGATGTAAGTCTCTCCAAGCCTCTCTGTATTCCTCCTGTTGGCCATTTCTTACAGAAAAATAATATTGCATAACATTCATATACCATAACTTATTCAGCCATTCTCCAACTGATGGGCATCCATTCAGTTTCCAGTTTCTTGCCACTACAAAAAGGGCTGCCACAAACATTTTTGCACTAGTGGGACCTTTTCTCTTTTGTATGATCTTTTGGGATAGAAATCCAGTAAAGATACTGCTGGATCACAGTTTGATAGCCTTTGGTTATAGAACAATATTTTTAATAGATGTTGTCAAACACCTTGAATTCCCAAATCACATAGAATTAAAAGCTTTCAAAATAGACCAAGAAAGAAGAAAAACCACATAGAAACAGGATGAAATATATATGTATGTATATACATATGTGTATACATATAATACATATACTCAAATACATAATCTCAGCTGTCCTCCTGCTTACTGGGCTTGTACTAAAAAGGCTTTCAGTGAGCCACAAGTGATGAGCTTTTTTATTCAACTATAAAAAGTACTTATTTATCACTCTGTACAATAATCAGAATGCACTAATTTGTAAGAATAGTGATTTACATGTGGATTCTGAATCTGTTGGCAGTTAGGTGGAACTGCAGATGAAAACTGGAGCGGGAGTCAGGAACCCCTTAGATCCCTAATTCTCTTTGTATCCACTGCCCTGCCTGGTTTCCTAAAGTCACTGCCATGCTGCTAACTCAGGCCTAATTGATACCATCTCCTTCCTGCTCCTCTTTTCCTGGAGGGCTGGAGGCTGGGATAACAAACTTCTCCCAGGGCCTTCCTTTACTAGAGCAGTAACTGCCCTCCCCTGCATCTGCTGCCTTGCCTTGGTTTCAACTCCAGGGAATGAGATGCTCCCTGTGGCAAGTACCTTTGGTGTATTGAGTTCCCATATTTCCTGTTTATTTTTCTGTGTTGTCTCCAACTTTAGGTTGTAAAATTTTGAGGTCAGAGACTGCCTTTCTTTTTATTAAGCATTTTCTCAGTGCTTAGCACAGTGGCTGGCACATAGTAAGTGCTTAATAAATATTTGGTACATTGGATTGGAATTCAAATCTTTCCTAAGGCACTGATTTAGCTGGGTAACATCTCTTGGCTTCCATTGTGTCAGGTGTAAAATGGGGATGATAACAGCATTTACCTCACAGGGATATTGCAATGATCAAATGAGATAACATATATAAAATGCTTTGCAAAATGTAAAGTGTTATATAAATAATATTGTAGCTATTATTGTAGATAATACCAAGAAAGATGATGGTGGAAATGAGAACAACTTACAATTGTATAAGGCTTTTCAAGTTGCAAATTACTTTATACATGTTATCTTATTTGAAAATCATTTTAAAAAGTGGGCATGTTGAGGCTGGAGATGAGGAGATATAGCAAGGAATGACTGGTTTGATATTTGAAAAGTTGTTTAAAAGAAGAGGAATTAGATACATTTTCTTTGGAGCCAGCATCCAGAACCAAGAGTAATAGTAAATAATACAAAGGGGAATATTTAAACTTGATGAAGGGGAAAAACTCCTAATAATTAGGACAAAGTTTCTTCACCATTTTTGTCATAAAACTTATGGATCCCTTTTCTTTCTTTCTTTCTTTCTTTCTTTCTTTCTTTCTTTCTTTCTTTCTTTCTTTCTTTCTTTCTTTCTTTCTTTCTTTCTTTCTTTCTTTCTTTCTTTCTTTCTTTCTTTTTTAGTTAAAGTTTTTTATTTTCTTTCTTTTTTTATTTTTTTGGCTGAGGCATTGGGGTCACATAGCTAGGAAGTGTAAATGACTAAGGCCAGATTTGAACTTAGGTCCTCCTGACTTCAGGGCTGGTGCCCACTGCACTACCTAACTGCCCAAGCTTTTTATTTTTAAAGCATATGCAAGGATAATTTTTCAACATTGACCCTTGCAAAATCTTGTGTTCCAAATTCCGCTCCCTTTTCCCCCAATCCCTTCCCTAGATGCCAAGCAATCCAATATATGTTAAACATGTTAAAATATATGTTAAATTATGGATCCCTTTTTAAAATGATAGCTTTAAACAAATAAGAATACAAAGAAAACCAATTATAATTAAGTATAGTCATGAAAATATTTTTGAAAATTCAAGGTTCCCAAACTAAGACTGCCCATATTAGAATAATATAAAACTAGCATGGATTTCCTTGGAAAATGGTGAAGATCTTACTTCAAAGGTTTGTTGGCTTTGTTATAGAGAGGGTTTTTGTATAAGGATTGGTTGGACTAAATGGTCTTATGAGGCCTCTTCCAGCTCTGAGCACAGTGATTGTAAAGTAAGCTGGAACTACCAAGAGCTTCCTTCATTGCTTACTCTTTCAATCCTTGTACATAAACATACTTTATTATGGGAGCTCTGGGCTAAAACTGAAGCCTTCCTCATAGGGAGAAAGACCCAGGCCCTCAAAAGAATGGATGCCATAGCTATGCTACTCCTACCATGCCCAAATCAAGATATTGTGCTCATGATGTCTTTGTTCCTCTTTGAGATCAAAAAATGAAAAACAACAATATTGCCTTGTTTTCTCCAAGATATCCTAGCCCCCCTTTCTTTTTTGTGACTTTTTAATATTGCATGAGTTTTTGTTAGAATCACAAGATCACAGACTTAGAGCTGAAGCCATTTAATTTAATACTTTTCAGTAAAATACCATTTCCTTTGGGGCCAGAGTTTGTTTTCATAGGATTATAAATTTTGATCTGGAAAGAACCATGTTGCCTCAGTCATACTGAAACCTGAGCTTAAAAAGGCCCTAGGTTTTGCCACTGGACCCAGATGGTTCTAGAGGAGAAAGAGAGATTGGTTGGTGACTCTGCATAGCCCTTCCTCACTTAGATCCAATTCACTTGCATGTCAGGGAATCATCTTCCTGATATCCTTCCAGAACAAAGAACAAACAACAACAAATCTAACTTTGCCATCTTATAGTTGAGCAAAACTAAAGCAAAATGGGAAGCTAGGTGGTCCAGTGGCTAGAGTGCAGGATCTAGAATCAGGAAAATTCAGCTTCATGAGTTCAAATTCAGCTTTAGACTAGCTGTGTGACTCTTATTTGTCTTAGTTCCTCATCTATAAAATAATCTCTAGAAGAAAATAGCAAACCACTCCAGTGTCTTTCCTAAGAAAACCCCAAATAGGATCAGAAAGAGTTGGACGTGACTGAACAACCACAAAACTGAGGCAGAAATTAAGCAATTTGCTTGGGGTTGTTCAACGAGTATCATTTAAATTCATATTTCTCTGACTCCAAGCTCAGAGTTCTATGTACTGTGCCATCTAATACTTTCCAAATCTATTCTTAATTATTTTGACCTCTTTACACGTTTTGGAAGAAGAAAAACTTTATCCTGTATCATTTTAAAAATTGATTCCACTTATAGTTAATTGATTTTGTCCTATAACTGCTAAGTCATGGCTTTTTGTCTCTGAACTTAGCTCAGAATTCAGCTGGCTTTTAATGAGTTAAGTTTAGAATCTAGTTTTCTTATTAACCACTGTTCTGTTCTTGTGTCAGGGATATCTAGGTTGTTATCCAAAGAAGTCTAACTTTGCAGGTGCACTCAAAATGATTAACATTTTTTAATCACAGGAAGGAAGAAGGGGGTTGTAACTAGCCCCTCATTCCCAATGTCCAACCAATCATGTTGTCCCCCACACTTCAGCTCTGTAATCAATCATATTGATTTTGCCATTATGATACTGAGCTTTTTTAATCAGTCATAACTTGTTCCTTGACTTTGAAATCCTGCTCTTTGTTCTGTCCTCCCCCAAACTATAAAGCTGTCCCCCTCATTTAGGGTCTTAACTTTACTGAGGAAACTAAGATACAATTTATTGGTAAACATTCACTTTACATTTTCATGCTCAGGACTTTGTGCCTCAGTTTATCTTAATTTAAACTTACACAGAAGTTTAGCAGCTGGTGGCAGGAACATCCCTCCACCTCAAGACAGTGACAGGTGGAATTAAGGAGGTAGTGAGCTCCATTTATAGTCATAGTAATGAGCCAACAGTCTCCATGTGGGAGAAAGGTAGTAAGGACAAATGAGATCATATTAGCATACTAAAGACAGGCCAGCAATGTCTTAAAAGCCAACTCTACTAGCTGGGCTGAATAAGGGCAGTGGCAAGCCTGAGACAAAAGGAGAGAAGGAAAGATGGGAAAGGGCGAGGGACATGTAAGATCAAAGAAGCACGAGAGAGAAAGAAAAGATAGACATAAATTGTCCTGTTTGTGTCACTGATTGATTTTAGATGCTTCAGTAAAGTACCCAATACAGCTGTGGAGCCGGTCCAACATGGGCATTGCTGCCAAAGTACCCGGCAAGATAAATGCTGTTGGGTGAAAAGGCAGAGGAGGGAGGGAGGCAGATCCTCCCAGAGCTCTACAAAGCCTCCAGCTTAATTAGGCAGCTGCCCATCGGTGGAAAAAACTCTGGGTTTTGGGTCAGTCGACCACTTAATAAACATTTGTTAAGTGGTTACTGTGTCCCAGATGTGCTATAGCACAATTTGTGTGAACTTAAGAAACGACAATCCCTTTAGACCTCAGCTTCCTCCTCTGCAGTCTAGCTGGCATGTCATCACGCATGTGAAACTGCTTTCCTCAAAGTTTCCAGGAAGATTTTTTCTCAGTCCTTTCCTTTCTTGACCTTCCTAAAACCTTTGACACTTAGTGAACATTCTTCCCTGACTTTCTGTGATTCCCACTGTCTCCTGGTTCTGAATTCCTTTTGCTGGATCAGCCACGTCTCACCCTGGGTACTTCCCAGGCTCTGTCCTGGATCTTCTTATCTTCTCTCTCTTTGACTTCAGAAGTTCCCCTTTTCTGTATACATAATTTCCAGACCCTTATATCCATCCCCCAGATTTCTCTGGAACTACAGTTTGACAAAGCCAAGTACCTATTGGAAATCTCCAACTGGATGGCCTATAAATATCCAAACTCAACATGTCCAAAATAGAGCTCATTTTCTTTCCCCCAAAATTCTCTAATTTCGTTGAGGATATCAACTTTTTTCTAATTATTCATGTTTTCAGTCTTGGACTTTAAATCTTCTCTCTTTCTTATCCTTATATTGAACCAGTCACCAAGTCTTATTAATTCTTACTCCACAACATATCTCCCATATTTCTTTCTTTTTACACACATAACTCATGTCAAGGTATTTTGCTATTGAAAGGGTCTCTTAATTGGTCTCCCTGTGTTCGATCCAATTCATCCTCCATATAGCTGCCAAATTGACATAACTAAGCACATATCTCTGGCCATGTTATTCCCCTGATACAAAAAACTCCAATAACTCCCTCTTGACCTGAGGATAAAATACATATTATTCTGTTTGGCTTTTAAAGCCCTTCCTAATCTGCCTCCAGACAAGTTTTGTGGGCTTTTTATACATCATTTTTTTTATTTTTCTACATTTTTCTTTTATATATATATACATATATATATATACTTTTATACATTATCCTCAAATTTACTACTTGCTACTTCCTGTATGCCACATTCCATCTCCAATCTCAACAATAGGTTGTCTACTATGTAGAAAATGCATTCCCTCCTCACCGTTGCCTCAAAGAATACTTGATTTCCTCCAAAACTTGGGTGCTGCTTCCTACAAGAAGCCTGCAGAGATAAGCCTAAAATGTTCAATTCCTAGTGCCAGTCCTTGCTTGCCTCCCCTATCCCCCTAAATTTCTTTATGTCTCTATTGTTTCTGCTTTGTTATTTTTTCCTCAATAGAATGTAAGTTTCTTGAGGTCAGGGACTGATTCAGCACCCTACTTCAGTGCTTAACATATACTTGGTAAATACTTATTGAATATAAAATGAGGGTTTTAGACTTGGTAATCTCTAAAGTTCCCTTCAGCTCGAAAAAATTTATGATTCTTCAAAAAAATTTATGATTCTTCACAGTCCGTCCTACACACCATTGCTAGATTAATTTTCCTGATACAAAATTCTGATCATGTGGCTCTGATCCACACTGCATATTGAATAAAGCTGAATCACCCTAGATTGTCATTAAAGGCCTTCTGTCATCCTGGTTACCTTAAAAGTCTTTCCTCATACTACATCCCTTTATATAATTGTGACCAAGCTTTAAAACATATGATTCATTGTTCTGTTCCCTTGTCTTTGCTCACATGGTTCTTTCTCCTGGGAATGCTCTCCACCTTACAATCTCTACCTTTTGTAACCCTACATTTAAGGATCAATTCAATGTTATGTTCTCTGTAAGGTCACCCATGATCTCTCCCTCAAACCATTTATTAGTCACTTTTAACTTGAGCTCATAGCACTTTGTTTCTCCTTTTCTTGTATATGAATTATGTGCTGATTCCCATTATTGTTTTCAACTGGCAAACAAGCATTTATTATTTATTTTTGGTGAGGTAAGTGGGTTAAATGGTTTGCTCAGGATCACACATCCAGGAAGTAGTAAGTATCTGAGACAGGATTTGAATGCAGGACGCTCCTTATTTCGAGGCTAGTGCTCTATCCACTTTGCCATCTAACTGCCCTCAAACAAGTATGTATTAAGTACTTGCTATGCACCTGGTGCTATGCCAGAGTCTGCACAAAGAACAAGGACTAAAACAATATCTATTCAAAAGGATATTACCTTCTAATGGGGAGATAAGTATGTATAAAAATATGTACAGAATCCATATAAATTAATAAATACACTAATTCTTTACAAGATTGAAATATTCTTGAAGGCAGATGTGTAGTTAATAGTCTCTCCTAATGCTCTAAAAGAGAAGAAAGATCTCAGCAGCTTCTTATTAGGCATTTCACTCCTGCAGGGCCTAAGGTATGGATTCACCACAGACTAACAATCCCATGGGTCTTAACTGTTCCTGGACCCTAACATAGTCCTTGGAACATGAAACACTATTAGAGAAACACAGATACAACAGAGGTGAGCTATCAGGTAGAGCTTCCCTGAAGGGATGACCACCAGTATAATATCGTAGTAAGGGGCGGAAACACTGCAGTAAGAATACTACCTGAATTCTCACTTTTTCCCTCTCTCCCTTCCTCTCCATCTGTCTGTCTGTCTGTCTTTCCTCTCCCTCCTATCTGATCATATTTTATTTATGAAGATGAGCCATTATGAACTGCCTGCACCCAGATGCTGGATATAGTTTTACCCTTCTGGTCCTTGCTGCTGGAGAAGCTAAGGCTGGTGGATTGATTAACTTTGGGAGTTCTGAATCGCTGTAAAGATTAGTTCATATATTTGTACTGTCTGGGACCAATATGGTGAAATCCTGGGAGCAGAGATTCACCAACATACCTAAGAAAAGGTAAACTGGCTTAGGTCAGGCAAGAGAAAAGGAGGAAGGAATTTTAGCAGTATTGGGATCATTCTGGGCAAGATGGGAAGAACTACTTTCAAACAACATTTTTTATCTTAATCTTAATCTATCCGTGTTACCTAGAATATTTTGCTTTTATTTCACCCTGTTGATGTTAGTAAAAATTTGTATAAGTAACTTTATGTAGATAAGTCAGATTTAATGTTAAATAGAGAGCGTTTCAAGTAAAAGGGTGAAAGACAAAGTAAATTGTCATATTTAGGCTGCCTTCAATATATTCTACAATGAAAAAAAAGATGAGGGGAATTTAAGAGGACCTGTACTTTGGCTTCTTACAAGAGAAAAGAAATCATACAGGGACCACATAAGAGCAAATGAATCAGTAAATTCCCAGTTTGTTTGAGAAGGGATAGTGCAATAGGTAGTGTTGGGCCTATAGTGACTGAAATCCTGAGTCTGACACTTAAATAGCTATAGGACCTTAGTCTAGTCTCTTAATTTCTTGCAATTTCCTTAGCTATGAAATGGGGGAAATAGTCTATACCTATAAGTGTTATTATAAAGGTCAAATGAGATAATACATATAAGGTCCTTTGTAAAACTTTAAAGTGTTATTTAGTCATGCTATCTATTTGGATAAATATCATTTGATTATGTTATAGTTTATTTTTTATTCTCTGGATAATGAGTTAGGTTTTATTCAGTCATTTTCAGCTATATGCAACTTTTGGTGACCTCATTTGGGGTTTTCTTGGCAAAGAAAACTAGATTATAATGGTTTGTCACTTCCTTTTCCACAATTAGACATTTTTAAAAATTCTAGTGGCCTACGAAGATTAATTTTTCCATTTCTTGAGATCCAAAAGATTAAACATTACAAGTATATCACGATCTAAGCATGGACACAGAACACCAGTGATGACACATGTCACTCATCTCCTGGCAGAGAGAGAGGTGATGGATTCAAATTGTACAATGAGACACACATTTTCAGACTTAGCCAAGGTGGAATTTTGTTCTGATGGCATCTGTATTAGAAAGATTTCTCTCTAGAGAAAGAACTAATATTATATGAATACAGATTGAAGAATGCTAATTTTCACTTTCATTCTTTTTCTTTTATTCATGTCTTCTTGCACAAAATAACTAATATGGAAATATTTTATGTTATTGCAATCTATAACCTATATCTGATCACCTTACTGTCTGGCGATGGGGAGAGGGAGAGAGGGAGGGATAGAATTTGCAACTCAAAACTTTTTTTAAAAATTTAAATTTGTTTTAACATATAATTGGGGGAAATAAAATATATACATTTTAAAAAATTTTTTGAAAGATTTTCTTTTTGCTTTATTTAGGAGAGGATGGCAAGGGAGAGCAAAAGAGTAGTGAGAGATAAAAGTTGTGTTAAGATAGTATCTTGTTCTGGTCCTCCTGATCTGAGAGCACTCTCTTCCCCATTCTTCCCCTCCCCCTCATTTGTGACATAGCCCAACACCATCTGTGCCTTATTAAGTGTGATTAGAGCCTTATTTTCTGTTGCCCTTGAAATCTTTCCTAGTAAGTACCCAAAAAACCAGGCATGCCTGCCCCATTTCATAATTTCATGTATTAATTATCAATCCAGGGCTGTCAAAAAAAGATCATTGAAATACTTTTTTAAATGCACAAAAGAGAACAGAAGTGAAACCACAAAGAATCCTAGACAAACAAGATAGCTTTGAAAGTATATGCATAATATGATAATTATTAAATATGTATAGAAGAATTGCATATGTTTAACATATTGGATTACTTGCACTCTCGGTGAGAAGGTAGGAAGAAGGGAAGGAAAAAAAAGATTTGGAACATAAGGTTTTGCAAAGGTGAATGTTGAAAATTATCTATGTATATGTTTTGAAAATAAAAAGCTTTAATAAAAAACATATGAATAATGAAACACATTTTTGGAGGTGACCAATAAAAGAATTTGTTTTGCTTGGCAATGCAGGTTTTGTTTTTCTTTTATTTTCAGAGGGAAACAAAAGGTGAGAAGGAAAGAAAAGAAATGTTAGTTGAAAAATTAATTTTAAAAAAGAAAAGTGTATATAATAGAGATTCACAGGATCATGTAAAAAAGAGCATAAGCACAAACTTGCTCTTCCCCCAAACAAAGCAGGTCTGTACTGCTGCATTTCGCTCCCAGTGAGGAGATAGAAAGGAAGTCTGAGAGAACAAGATAGAGCAACCAACTTGCTTTTCTAGACCACAAAAAAAGGGCAGTTGATTCTGTCAGGAAGTCATCAAGGATAGTCTGGTCTCTGGCACCCTATCAATCTAGTACCAGAGAGAGAACAGACTTACTTTTGATGGGTGGTACCCCTTTGTTTCCACTAACTGATTTCATCACTTTGATTGGGAAATTCAGCCTGAGTAGTGGTTCTCTTCTTACAGCAAGGCAAATGGAAAGAGAATTTTCTTAATCTAGAGCTAAGAACCTTCGGTGTGTCCTGGGGAGTGTTAGTCTTGGCTACTGTTGAGCTTCTGCCCATCCTCCAAAACAGAACCATCACATGGCTCTTTTCAGCAATGATTCTGGTCAATTCCAGTAGACTTCTGAAGGAGAGAACCATCTACATCCAGAAAGGGGACTATGGGAACTGAATGTGAATCACAAAGAATAATTTCACTTTTTTTGTTGTTGTTTGCTTGCTTTTTTTTCTTTCTCATTTTTTCCCTTTTTGATCTGATTTTTCTTGTGCAGCATGAAAATTGTGGAAATGTGTATAGAAGAATTGCACAAGTTTAACATATATCCAATTACTTGTTGTCTAGGGGAGGGAGAAAAATTTGGAACACGAAGTTTTACAAAGGTGAATGTTGAAAATTATTTTTCCTAAAGGTAATGCAGAATGTTGGAGGAGATATGGGAAAACAGGGACACTGATACATTGTTGGTGGAACTGCAAATACATCCAGCCATTCTGGAGAGCAATTTGGAACTGTGCTCAAAAAGTTATCAAACTGTGCATACCCTTTGATCCAGCAGTGTTACTACTGGACTTATATCCCAACAAGATCTTAAAGAAGGGAAAGAGATCTGTATGTGCAAGAATGTTTGTGGCAGCCCTTTTTGTGGTGGCCAGAAACTGGAAACTATGTGGATGTCCAACAATTGGAGATTGGCTGAATAAATTATGGTATATGAATATTATGGAATATTATTGTTCTGTAAGAAATGACCGACAGGATGATTTCAGAAAGTCCTGGAGAGACTTACATCAACTGATGCTGAGTGAAATGAGCAGAACCAGGAGATCATTATATACTTCAACAACAATTTTGTATGAAGATATATTCTGATGGACGTGGCCCTCTCCAACAATGAGATGAACCAAATTAGTTCCAATAGAGCAGTAATGAACTGAACCAGCTACACCCAGGGAAAGAACTCTGGGAGATGACTATGAACAGCTACATAGAATTTCCAGTCCCTCTAATTTTGTCTGTCTGCATTTTGGATTTCCTTCACAGTCTAATTGTACACTATTTCAAAGTCCGATTCTTTTTGTTCAGCAAAACAACTGTTTGGACATGTGTACATATATTTTATTTAATTTATACCCTAACATATTTAACATGTATTGGTCGACCTGCCATCTGGGGTGGGGGGAAAAGAAGGGAAAAATTGGAACAAATGGTTTGGCAATTGTCAATGTTGTAAAATTACCCATGCAAATATCTGGTAAATAAAAACTATTATTAAAAAAAGAAAGAAAATTATCTTTCCTAGCTGTGTGACCCTCAGCAAGTCAACCTCAATTGCCTCAGCAAAAAGAAAGAAAGAAAAAAGAAAAAAAATTTAAAAAGAAAATTATCTTTGCATATATTTTGAGTACATTGACTGGCTTTCTTAGCATAGCACTGATAGTGGGGAGTTAGCAATAGGAGCCTAGTGAGTGTGTATGTGAAATTGCTTTGTTGCCCCCCAGCACTATGGGTGAATAGGACTTCAGAACCTGGTCCCAACTGCCATTTCTTCCCCAGTTTTTTCTCTGACTCAAGCTGTGTCCCACCCTACTATAAGATTTCCATCCTTCTTTCAAAGGGGTCAACAGAAACTTCTGACCTGAACATAGCCTTCTGAGAGATATAATTTCCCACAAAAACCCCCAAAAAACTTAAGAGTTGACCAATCTACCTTGCACACAAATAAGCTCCTACCTCAAAATAGCTTCCCCTTTGCCAGTTCTGTGCTTGTTATATAGAACTGGCTCTGGGAACCTGCCATGCTCCTATTCTGTCTCCATTGTCACTTTGTTCTTTGTGCCTAGGATTTCTTCCTTAGACTGATGGTACTTTCTAAAATAGAGTGGCTGGAATTGAATATACTTCTGACCCCGACAAGGTACATTTCTTCACTAGTTAGGTGACGCAGAGCATAGACTTGGAATCAGAAAAATCTGAGTTCAAATCCAGCCTCAGACATCTACTACGTGTGTGTCTCTGGAAGAGTCACTTAACTTGTGTTTGACACATTTTCCTCATATGTAAAATAGGGATAACAAAAGCACCTACTTTGAAGTGGTTTTGAGGATCAAAAGAAATAATAATAGCAGAGTGTTTAGCATTGGCTCATAGTAAATCCTATATAAATGCCTGTTTCCTTCCTTCTTCACCTCTTAAATTTTTACCCATTCTCTTCTATTGCACTTGGTTTCTTGGGTGAGAAAGAGCCTTTTCCTTTGGATATTATATATGTCAAAGAATTAAACCTAGAGCACAACTTCCAGCTTAATGAACCTTTATTACAGTCACAAGGGGAAAACCTCCCCTATAGAAAGAATTCTGTTGAGAAATTTCTTATCCAATTATGAAATGATTAACAATTTTATATTCTAAAGGGAAAAATAAAACTCAAATGAAGGTTTTAGAAAAGACAAATGGAGATATTCAGAGTTGGGAGATTAATGGAGGTGTACAGAGTAGACAAGATAATGGA